>NC_135883.1:172590290-172979920 GCF_964194155.1 Cetorhinus maximus
CTTGTTATTTCTTATCACCACCCATATGGATTTGACATCTTCCTGTCCAAGATCATTTCTTGCTATCGTACTTATACCATCTCTTATTAACAAAGCTACCGCACCACCACCCTTTCCTTCCTGCCTGTCCTTTCGAAAAGTCACATACCGCTGAATATTTAGTTTCCAGCTTTGATCTCCTTGTAATCATATCTCCATAATGACTATAAGATCATACCCATTAACCTCTATTTGTGCTGTTAATTCACTTATTTTGTTCCAAATACTATGTGCATTTAAATAAAGAGCCATTAATGTTGCCATTGACCATTTTTTCTCCCTTTAATCCTATTTCCTGCTTTTTTTCATGTTTGTACACTCTGTCCCTTCCTGTCACACTCGGTTTCATTGCCTAAATAACTGCCCTGCAATGCTGCCAGATTCTTTTGCTTTTTTAGCCTACACATCCCCTCTCCAGAACCCTTCTCCCCCTCTATTTAGTTTAAAGCCCTTCTGTCACGACCTACTGGGGATAGTGCGCTGTAATATCAAGCCCCGCTGTTCCCCGAGCTGTGACCCATGTGAAAAGTTTGATCAAACCACCAGATTGCCCCAATTCTACCTAACTGTTTAGGTTAACAGAATATGAGCACCAGGTTTAATAAGTAAGTAACTGTTTATTGAACCAACTGTCATTAATCAGTGGCAGAAGTAAGAAATGTAAACTGCTAATTTTTAACTCTCTAAACTAAACTCGACCCCTTCTTAAATCACTATACGCACACATACAAGACACATAAGGCACACAAAACATGGATTTTAAGGGTGGGATAAAACAGTTCAGTATCACCAGTTCTGGAGTACAGGATTCGATGGGTCGATTTTGATCGATGTCTTCCAAATACCTTTCAGCTCTTGATGACAGGAGGTGGACTTCCAGCACTTTCGGTCTTTAGTTCACTAGTTGAGAACTTGCTTTTCAATTCTCTAACAGTGATTTTCCCCTTTGCCTTTTGACAGGGATTTTCAGAGAGAGCAGGTTATAGAGATATGAGGAGAGAAAAAAAAACTATTGTTGTGGAATTACTGGAATCTTCCACACAGGAGAGAGAGGTTTAAGGTCTTGTTCCTTTCAGGCTAGGAGCTATTCAGCTGCACTGCCCTCACACAAAACCTGGTCAGGAGCCAATTAAAACATTGTTGCCAGGCAACTCCCCTGGTCCAGGACTCCTTTCATGGCACACTCTGTTCCAGGACTGCAACATTGCATATATCTCTTATCCTGTTCCAGTGGACATGTCTTTCAACCTGCAGCCATTGTAATTCTAATCCACTGTCCAACAGAAAATAAAAAAACATGTTCTTTACAACAGTTTTGATATTGTACAATGAGATGGGGTTAATCTTGTGTGGGGCCCTTTAGAGAAGAGTAACCATAACAGGATAGAATTCTTCATTAGGATGGAAAGTGAAGTAGTCCAATGCAAAACTAGGGTCCTAAATCTAAACATAGGAAACTATGAAGGTTTGAGAGATGAGTTGGCTAAGATAGATTGACGAACTTCATTAAAAGCTATGATGGTGGACAGGCAATGGCAAATATTTAAGGAACAAATGTATGTATTGCAACAGTTATGTATTCATTTCTGGTGCAGAAACACAACAGGAAAAGTGGCCCAACCACAGCTAACGAAATAAATTAAGGATAGTATTAGATGCAAGGAGGAGTCAAATAAAGTAGCTAGAAAAAGTAGCAAACATGAGAATCTATCTAGCTCTGCCTTAAAAAAATATTCAGACTCTGCTTCCACTGCCTTTTAAGGAAGAATGTTCCATAGACTCAACCCTCTGAGAGAGAAAATTTCTCCTCATCTCTGTCTTAAATGAATGACCCCTTATTTTTAAACAGTCACCCCTAGTTCTAGATTCTCCCACAAGAGGAAACATCCACCTTGTCAAGACCCCTCAGGCTCTTAAAGGTTTCAATCAAGTTGCCTCTTACTCTTCTAAACTCCAGCAGATACAAACTTAAACTGTCCAGCCTTTCCTCATAAGACAACCCACCCATTCCTAGCATTAATCTAGTAAACCTCCTCTGAACTGCTTCTAACACATTTACATCTTTCTTTAAATAAGGAGACCAGTAATGGCAGAATACTCCAGATGTAGTCTCACCAATGCCCTGTATAACTGAAGCATAACCTCCCTACCTCCCTACTTTTGTAATCAATTCCCCTCACAATAAATGATAACATTCTATTAACTTTCCTAATTGCCTGCTGTATCTGCATATTAACCTTTTGTAATTCGAGGACACTCAGATCCCTCTGAATCTGAGAGCCTTGCAATCTCTCACCATTTAGATAATCTTCCATTTATTCCTTCTGCCAAAATGAACAATTTCACATTTGCCCACATTATACTCCATTTGTCAGATCTTTGCCCACTCACTTAACCTGTCTATATCTTTTTGTAGCCTCCCTATGTCCTCTCCACAAATTCCACTTTCCTACCTATCTTTGTGTCATCAGCAAATTTAGCAACCATACCTTCAGTCCCTTCATCCAAGTCATTTATATAAATTGTAAAATTAGAAAATTTCAACAGGATGAGACAAAGTCAACATGGATTTATGAAAGGGCAATCAAATTTGACAAACCTACTGGAGTTTTTTGAGGATGTAACCAGTAGAATAGATAAGGGAGAACCAATGGGTGTGGTGTATTGGGATTTTCATAAAGCTTGCGTCCCACATAAGTTAGTGTGCACAATTAAAGCACATGGGATTGGGGGTAATATATTGGCATGGATTGAGAACGGGTTAACAGACAGCAAACAGAATAGGAATAAATGGGTCTTTTTTGGAGTGGCAGGTGGTGACTAGTGGGGTACCGCAGGGATCAGTGCTTGGGCCCCAGCTATTCACAATACATATCAATGATTTGGATGAGGGAACCAAATGTAATACTTCCAAGTTTGCTGACAACACAACTAGGTGGGAATGAGAGTGGTGAGGAGGATGTTAAGAGGCTTCAAGATGATTTAGACAAGTTGAGTGAATGGGCAAATGTATGGCAGATGCAGTAGAATGTGGGTAAGTATGAAGTTATCCACTTTGGTGGGAAAAACACAATGACAGTATTATTTAAATGGTGATGGATTGGGAAATGTTGATGTACAAAGGGACCTGGGTGTCCTTGTACACCAATCACTGAAAGCAAGCATGCAGGTACAGCAAGCAGTTAAGAAGGCAAATGGTATGTTGGCCTTCATTGTGAGAAGATTTAAGCACAGGAGTAAGGATGTCTTAAACTGAGTTAACTCTGCCCCTTGCCCCAGTACTGGGTGACTGGTGTTTATTGCAAATGGAATAGAATATAAAAATAAAGAAGTCTTACTGCGGCTATACAGGGCCTTGGTGAGACCACACCTGGAGTATTGTGTACAGTTTTGGTTTCCTTTCCTAAGAAAGGATATACTTGCCATAGAGCGAGTGCAACGATGGTTCACCAGACTAATTCCTGCAACGGCAGGATTGTTGTGTGAGTAGAGATTGGACCAACAAGGCCTGTACTCACTGGAGTTTAGAAGAATGAGAGGGTACGCTCTCTCCTCTCCCACCCCAGCCCCCTGCCCCGCTCTCACCGTCCACCCGTGTCCCCTCACCCTCTCTCCCCCACCCCCCCGTTCTCTCTCTCTCTTTCTGTGTCTCCTTTTCTGCCTGGCCCCTGTGGCGTGAGTTGCTCCCTAACTTTCATGGTGCAATCTCTAAACATGTCTCCAAGCCTCTGGCTTACTAGTTCTGTAGCATAACCGCAATCCTAATGTAACCATGCCCAATGCATTGCCTGCATTGAAATGGGCTTTTCCTGGCACACAGTAGCCAACAGGGTGGAGTACCAGAGGACTGTTCATGGAACTGTACCTATTGGAGGAAGAGAGAGAGAGAGAGTGAGGAGCAAAGCAACCTGGGGTGTGGTTTGGATTTTAATGGTGTTTTGTTTCTTGTTTTGTGTGCAGTTCCCGGGCCATCGACCACACTGACAGCCGTGCAGCTCTTCTCCAAGCAGAATCCAGCCCGTCAAGAGCTCTGCAAACTCCAGCAGCAGATGAAGGCACAGGGATTGAATGTGACAGCCACCAGGCGCGAGGTCTCGGAGTTCCGTGTCAAGTTCCAGGAGCAGCTAAAGCAACTGCAGGACCAGGATCAGAAGATCCTGGAGCAGAACCAGATCATTGGTGAGCAGAATGCCCGGCTTGCTGAACTGGACCGAAAGCTGGCTGAGCATGCCCTCAAACACCAGCAGAACGAGCAGAAGATCAAGGACCTGCAGGAGCTGCTGGAACGAGTCATCGAGACGGGGGCTGAAGGTGGGCAAGCCACCAGTGGGCCAAACAAACGCAAGAAGGCACCACCTGAGAGCACTGCCTCGGACTTACCCACCCGTGCCAAGCGCCTTCGGAGCCGGAAGTGAGCTGGAGATGTTAGAGGGAGGTTTTGTTGTTCTTGTGTCACTGTGTGTGTGCATCTGCACCAGGTTACACTATATATACGGTGCCCAGTGACACAGATCAGGAGGGCAGACGGGGTATTGGTATGGCAACAGGTTCCAGTCACAAGATTGGGCAGAGTTTGCAGCAATGGGCAAAGAGGGAGAGGGAAAGTACCACAGTGGGAACTGATTAGAGCAGCTGGTGACTTGAGTTAAACTCTGACCTTTCCCCGGTACTGGGTGACTGAGTGAGTTAAACTCTGCCCCTTTCCTCAATACTGGGTGAGGGAGAGAGTTAAACTCTGCCCCTTTCCTCAATACTGGGTGAGGGAGAGAGTTAAATTCTGCCCCTTTCCCCGGTACTGGGTGACTGAGTGAGTTAAACTTTGCCCCTTTCCTCAATACTGGGTGACTGAGTGAGTTAAACTCTGCCCCTTTCCTCAGTACTGGGTGATTGAGTGAGTTAAACTCTGCCGCTTTCGCTGGTACTGAGTGACGGAGTGAGTTAAACTCTGCCCCTTTCCCCGGTACTGGGTGACTGAGTGAGTTAAACTCTGCCCCTTTCCTTAATACTGGGTGACTGAGTGAGTTAAATTCTGCCCCTTTCCTCGGTACTGGGTGACTGAGTGAGTTAAACTTTGCCCCTTTCCTCAATACTGGGTGACGGAGAGAGTTCAACTCTGCCCCTTTCCTCAGTACTGAGTGACGGAGTGAGTTAAACTCTGCCGCTTTCCTCAGTACTGGGTGACTGAGGGAGTTAAACTCTGCCCCTTTCCCCGGTACTGGGTGACTGAGTGAGTTAAACTCTGCCCCTTTCCTCAATACTGGGTGAGGGAGAGAGTTAAACTCTGCCCCTTTCCTCAATACTGGGTGAGGGAGAGAGTTAAATTCTGCCCCTTTCCTCAGTACTGGGTGACAAAGTGAGTTCAACTCTGCCCCTTTCCTTAATACTGGGTGACTGAGTGAGTTAAACTCTGCCCCTTTCTTCAATACTGGGTGACTGAGTGAGTTAAACTCTGCCCCTTTCTTCAATACTGGGTGACTGAGTGAGTTAAATTCTGCCCCTTTCCTCGGTACTGGGTGACAGAGTGAGTTAAACTCTGCCCCTTTCCTCAGTAGTGGGTGACTGAGTGAGTTAAATTCTGCCCTTTCCTCAGTACTGGGTGACTGAGTGAGTTAAATTCTGCCCTTTCCCCGGTACTGGGTGACTGAGTGAGTTAAACTCTACCCCTTTCCTCAGTACTGGGTGACGGAGAGAGTTAAACTCTGCCCCTTTCCCCGGTACTGGGTGACTGAGTGAGTTAAACTCTGCCGCTTTCCTCAATACTGGGTGACTGAGGGAGTTAAACTCTGCCCCTTTCCCCGGTACTGGGTGACCGAGTGAGTTAAACTCTGCCCCTTTCCTCAGTACTGGGTGACGGAGTGAGTTAAATTCTGCCCCTTTCGCCGGTACTGGGTGACGGAGTGAGTTAAACTCTGCCCCTTTCCCCGGTACTGGGTGACGGAGTGAGTTAAACTCTGCCCCTTTCCTCAATACTGGGTGGCTGAGTGAGTTAAACTCCCCTGGATGGGGACACCTACACAGAGGCACTGCAATCCAGCTCTCTCAATGCGGACTATTTTTTTTGAAGAATTGTTCGTGTTGAGTTTGCTGGTCTCGGGTAGGGCAGCAATATAACTGGTCAACACCACCCCCCACCCCTGCAAGAGTGTAGGTTGATTCCTTCTCCCTTGGAGTCTAATGAGCTGCTCTGGAAATACTTGTAAATGCACTAAGCGGTGACTGGAACAGGTTTGGTTGTAATGCCCCCATTACCAAATGGCCTGCTGTCATCTTGAAGCAGTTAGGATGATGTCCATGTGACTGTACTCCTACCAGAGTTAGAGTATCCAGGACAACAGCCTGACTGTGACAATATGATGAATGTGGACTCTTGAGTCAGCACATGTTTTCTTCTGATGGGCCAGAGAGTGCAGATTTTCAAGGGTTATGATTCACTCTCTACCCCTGGCGTTAAAGCCGGATCAGGTTGAAGGGTAAACTGTAGGATGGGTTCTACACATATTGCAGAGCATTGGGACCATTAGAGCTTGTGAGCCCAGAGTTCCTCTGGCTTTACCCTTTGAGTACTGGAGGAAGATTGAAACAAGGAGAGAACTTTATTCCAGAAACAAACTAACCGAAACCGCACGCAAGGAACATAACAGAATGACAGGACGGTGTATATCCCTGCTTTGGACAGTGCTCCCACTTGTGCTGTATGGATGGGCTGTGCATTTGACCAGTGGGTTTGGGGTCTCCCAACACACCGACTGTGCCTGAGAATGGAGGGCTCTGTGCCCCTAACTCTTCACTCTGGTGCTGCCAGTACAGTTTTCTCCTGGGTGCTGTAACAGTATAATAAGATCTTAATTCTGGGAGCAATGTCACCATTCGGACCTCTGTATAAGCTGTCAAGAATGGGGTATTCTACTGCATACTGCTAGTCCAGGGTTGTTAGTTAATTGCCTCTTATGGGAGTTATAATAACAAATCAGGAATCCAGCTGATGGTGTGGGAAAAGTGAACAGGAAACCCAAGGAACTGCCAGGGCCTCTCACCACAATGCTGGGCACAGCCTACCCATGTTCATATCTCATAGTCAGTGTGGTGCGCATGACCAGGCATAATCCAATACCTCAAAAGCTGAATTTGCCTCATCAGTCAAAACATTGTATCCAGGTGTGGTGATGTCACTTTTCAGCCTGTGGTGGGCCATGCCAGCCCACCGTGGTGTCACTCTGTCTCACTGCCCGTCTGCATCCTTTTCCTCAATTTTTTTTCCTCATCGCCTTATACCCTTGAGGGGCTGAAGTACAAAAAATTCATTCAATTGTCAGCATCAGTTTGATCATATGTGGCATCACTGCTGAACCCACTCCTGCCCCTGGCCCTGTCTTCACCCAATGTCCACAAATTACTCCTCCAGGAGGAGGGAAAATGGTTATGCAAATCTGCTGGGGTTCTCTTCATAGAACATTGTAACCAAATTGAAGCTGGCCATGAATTGGCTCTGCCCTGCCCCACATGGCAAATCAAACAGCAACGAGAATGTGATTCTCTCTAGAAACCCACCCCCCACTCAACAAAAAATTCTTTACAGCCTCTTTAAACAGATGGCGTTGATGAGTTTTAGAAAGTGACACCCTCAGGTTCTTTAAAAAATTGTCAGTGTTAAACGAGTCTGCAAATCCTCCTTTTGATCATTGTATTACTGTCACAGGCAGCTGCTGCTCTCTTCCTGTGCCACTGTACACTAATGGAGCTTTCAGCTTATATGATTGCAATGGTAGTTTGCTCCTGACCCTCCGATCCTGAGTTCTGATCCCCTGTCCTCTCTACCCTGTCTGAGATCCTTTCTCTTAAAGCTTATCAAAAAGAGTTAGGATTAATGCATAATTTGAATTTGAGTCTACTCCCTCTGCCCTCTCTGCTCTGTGTGTGTGCCTTTGATCTGTTATTTACCAATTGCCCCATCAATAGCTTGGGTTTTGAGGTGTCCTGAGTTTGACTCTTGCATGGTGGCCATCAGACTTTGCAGGATCGCATGGTGATGTTCCGGGACCCTCAAACACCACCTGTGCACCAGTGGGGACCTGTTCACTGGGAGGAGAATACACCACTGACCTGAAACAAAAACTGTTGGACAGAAGAAAAGCCTTAATACGGCGGTCAGTGCATGGCTGGACTCAGGTTCAGAGAGGTCTCTAAAGACTGTTCACGCCATACTGAGGATCCCAAGGAGTAATCCTATTCCTGCCTATTGTGTTGTATCATATTGTAGCAGGACCTGGTCTACAAATACATCATCCCAAACCATGTACAAACCCATCTGGGATTACAGCCCCTCACCCTGTTGAAGGAGACTAACTGATGAGGATCCCACAAGTTGAATAGCTGCCGAGTGGGGTGGCAGTCAGGATCGCTACAGTTGGCCTCAAGTGCCCTTGGCTCAGAAGGGGAATATTGGCCAATTGATTGTGTTCCAGCAACCTCTGACCGGGAAGGGCCATATCCACAGGAATGCGGTGTTAGGTTTGGCAGTGATGCCCTCCAGTTGATCATCCTGCCAGAAAAGGAATGACTCGTTTGGTACCAGGACACTGTCAGTGCCTGTGGGCATGTACCCCAGCATGAAAATGGCTTTGGAGGAGGGGAGAGAATAAAATAAATGTTCAGTGTGAGTATTTTTTTTTTAAGTTCAACAGGAATGAGCGGCCAAATGTTCGGTTATGGCATGATGTCAGCACCTTTGTGTCCTTAAAGTTGTGTGAAAGGGCACTGGAATACTCTAAGGGTTAAACACACCCTCACTTTACAAAAGAAGAAAAAGCACATTTCTATTTGTTTGAAATGTTTCTTTCAATTATTAAAAGTACTGGATGTCCAGGAAGGGCTGTTTCTTAAGTTGAGACTACTGACTGTTATAACCAGCAGTGAAGCTTAACCTTTATGGACTGTGGGGATTTGAAAAGCAAGGTTTGTTTAAAAAGAAATACCCCATTGCTTTCTTGGTGCCGGCTGCAGCCCTTAACTTTTTATTTACCGTTATAGCCAGACTGTTCATTTACAGGATGTCTGTTCTGCTGGGGACCACTGGTGTCACTGCTCTTCATCCAGTGTGGTGTTGGCTAGTTAGGTTCCTTTTGAAATGCTGACTGGGGAGGCACCAGATTCATGGACAGTGAATTTCAACTGGGCATGATGTTCCATAAGAAATAGGAGTAGAGCATACAGCCCATGGAGCCTGCTCTGCCATTCAGTAAGATCATGGCTGATCATTATCAACTCCACTGACCAGCCCAATCCACATATCCCTCTTACCCCTTGGTACCCAGTCTTGAAATAAATTCATCAACTGAGCATCCACTGCGCTTAGGCGTAGCCCTTTCCCTGAGACTATGACCCCTAGCCAGAGAAATAGCCTTTCAGCATGTACCATGTCAAACCCTAGTGAGATGACTTCTCATTTTTCTAAACTCGAGAGAATTTTACCCAATCTCCTCGTAGACACTCATTGTGTAAGTATCATACAGCCGGTCTCATTATCCAACAACTTTTATTTGTATCGCTTGTATACTTTAAAATAGTAAAATGGTCCTAAGGTACTTTACAGGAGCCACATGCGATATAGGGCAGATGACAAAAACTTGACCAAAGAAGTAGGCTATATGGAGCATCTTAAAGAAACAAAGAAAAGGGAGGGAATTCCAGAGTTTAGGGCATTGGCAGCTGAAGGCATGGCTGCTAATGGTGAAGTGATTAAAATCGGGAATGATCAAGAGGCCAGAATTTGGGGAGCGCAGATATGAGTTGTGGGACTGGAGGAGATTACAGAGATAGGACTGAGGCCATGGAGGAGTTTGAAAAGAAAGATGAGAACTGTATAATGGAGGTAAACGCAGAAAATATTGGAAATACTCAGCAGGTCTGGCAGCATCTATGGAGAGAAACAGTTAACATTTCACATTGTGACCTTTCATCAGAACTGGGAAAAGTTAGAAATGTAATAGGTGGAAAAAGAACAAAAAAATCAACTAATACCGGGAATGGGGCGGGAGGTTACAATCTTACAAGGAAAGGTTGAACAGGCTAGGCCTGTATCCATTGTAGTTTAGAAGATTGCGAGGTAGTCTTATTGAAACATAAAAGATCCTGAGACTTGACAGACTGGATGCTGAAAGGATGTTTCCCCTTGTGGGAGAGACTAGTACCAGGGGGCATAGTTTAGAAATAAGGGGTCTCTCATTTAAGATGGAGATGAGAAGAAATTTCTTACCTGAGGGTTGTGAATTTTTGTGGAACTCTTCCCCCAGGGAGCGGTGGAGGCGGGGGCAATGAATATTTTTTAAGGCAGAGGTAGATAGATTCTTGACTAACCAGGAAGTCAAAGGATATTGAAGGGTAGGTAGAATGCAGATATGAGGCCACAATCAGATCAGCCATGATCTTATTGAATGGCAGAGCAGGCTCAAGAGCTTGTTCCTGTAGCCAAAGGGAGTGGTAGTGGGGCAAATAAAGGAACAAAAGATGGGTCCAGAGGAGCTGTGAATGGCAGAGTAATGAACAGCTGCCATCCGAAAGCAAAGTGAGAAAAACAAGATTAAGGCCAACAGATACAGAGAAAAGGAAACAAAATGGGGGAGGAGAGATTATGGGCTGAAATCGTTGAACTCAATCTGGAGTCCAGAAGGGAAAGGTGTCCAAGATGGACCACATGAAGGTGAGAGAAGGATGGACATTAGAAGCAAAGATGAAGACGTTTTACAATTCTGAGCAAGAGCAGGAAACGGCACCAATATGGTGGCCAATGTACCAGGAAAGGGAAGTGATAGGGGAGCCTGGAGTAGTGGCTAACTCAACATGGTCCTGAAATTAGATGTGGGGTCCTCATGGTCTGTGTGATTCCATTACAAGTAGGGATTTAAAAAGGCTCTGTTTTTGTAAAAATGATGCTGAGCAAGCTTGGGTTTGTTCATTTGGAGACAGACCGCTTGATTTACTTTGGAGTAGCACCTCACATTGGTTGCACATTGCACTTGTGTCATGTGTCTGTAAATAAGTGAAATGATTGTAAAACTTTTAAAAGGAGGAACACAGAACTACGGCACATTACATAACCTGAGCAAGCAATATGCAAAAAAGTTGTCAGGATGTTGTTTATTATCTGCTCAGAAGGGCACAAGTTGTGTTTGTGTAGCACAGGTTTGTCCAACCTTTTCACTTGGGGCCACATTTCTATTTTTAATCTCACTGGAGGGACCCATGAGCAAATTTCAGAAAGATAAGGTTTGGCATAACGTTAAACATGAAACTCAAAATTAAATTGAGGTATGAAGAAAAACAACTTGCAGAGCACAAATAAAGCACTGTCGAAGCAATAAATTGATAATATAAAATGAGTAATTAAGAAAGATCAACATTAGGGTGGGAGAGCAACAGAGTTTGCTTGTCTGGCTCACTCAGTCTCTTGATGCTCACTCACTCGCCCTCATCCACTGTGAGAGTGGGTGAGATTGTGTATGGGGTTGAGGGTGAGTGGGAATCCAGAGACTGAGCCAGACACACTCTGCTCCCCCCACACATTTTTCCTCCCCCTACCCCCCCCCCCCCCCCACCCCAACACACACACACACACTCTGTCTGTCTGTCTCTCCCTCCCACACAAACACATTCTCACACAGCACTGGGCAGCTAGCCTCCACCCTTGCCACTGAACCCAGCATTTTCTGGCCTTCCTCCCCTCCCCTGCCTGGCCTGGCCCAGCAGACACATTCTCTCGTCCCACCAATATCTCTTTTGCAGGTGCGCACTCGCTGCTGCCATTGTTGCTGCTCCTCCAATCACAGACTCTTTCTCTCCCACGTGTGCTGCTGATAGGATCACGAGCAAACGTGGGAGAGAAACGGCCTGTCATTGGAGGGAGCAACTTCCACTCCACTTACCAGCATTTTGAAAACTCCCTCTGGGAGCCACACTGGGGGGGGCTTTGCAGGCCACATCCAGTCTGTGAGCTGCAGGTTGGACAAGCCTGTTATAGCACCTTTAATATAGTAAATTATCCCACTGTACTTTGCAGGACAATGTTTCATACTGAAACACGCAGGAGATATGTGCATAGAAAGTACAGACATCTACAAAAGAATACGAGAACAAAGAGTGAAAAAAGAATAGCTAAAATTAAAGGGAACCCAAGTCTTAACCTTTAATCCACAAGAGAATAGTCAAAGGGTGGGGCTAATTAGGGATGAGAAAGGAATCATCTTGTGAAGGCTGGGGCATAGCTGGGGTACTAAATGAGGACTTTGCACCAATTGATGCAAAGGTTGTTGCTAATGTAGCAGTAAAATATGTTTCTAGGAAGGAATGAAAGAATTTAAGTATGTTCTCCAGATGCCACACTGGTGGCAAAGTTGACATTTATTGCCCAGCATGAGTCACTCAAGAATAAAACAAATAGGAGTAGGAGTAAACCATATGTCTCCTCCAGCCTATTCCTCCATTCAATGCGATTATGGCTGATCTGCCTCAACTCCACTTTCTCACCCCCTCCCATATCCCTCTTTTCTGAGTAACCAGAAATCTGTGTCTCAACATGATGGAGCACCCACAACTCTATGCGATAAAGAATTCCAAAGATTCACAACCTTTTAAGTGAACAAACTTTGATTGGCCCCTCATCCTGAGACAGTGCCCCCCTGTTCTAGATTCTCCGGCCAGCAAAAGCAACCTCTTGAGTCTACCCTATCATGCCCCTTAAGAATCTTGTACATTTCAAATGAAATCACTTTTCATTCTCAACTCCAGTGAATATAGGCCCAATTTATTCTGCGCCTCATCATAGGCCAACCATTTCATCCCAGAAACTAATCCAGTGAGCTTTCACCTCCAAGACAAGGATATCCTTCCTTTAAATATTGGAGACCAAAACTTAAATGCTGGCAGCTGTTGTACGAGAAGTTGCAAGAAGGAAGTTACCTGTCAGCAGCAGGAAAAGGAAAGCCACAGGTGGGGGAGAGAGAGGGGAAACAGGATGGTGGAACCAAGGATGGGAGGAGAGCGGGGAGAAACAAAGGGCAGGGGAAACTTGAGGGCAGGGGTGGAGATACAGAATGAGAAACCAAGGAAGGGTGAGAGAGATGGAGGGGCAAGGGAAACGGGTGTAAGGGGAGAGAGGAAAATGAGGGTGGGGGGAGGGACAGAAAAAGAAACTGAGGGAGGGAGAGGAAACCAAGGATGTGAGAGAGAGGGAGCTGAGGGTGGGGGGGGAGAGAGAGGAAACAGGTTGGGGGAGAGAAGGGAAACCCAAGGGCGGAGGGAGAGAGGAAACTGAGAATGGGGGAGAGAAGGGAAACCATTGGCGGGAGAGGAAACCGAGGGCTGGGGAATGGAGAGGAAACAGGATAGGGGAGAGAAGGGAAACTGAGGGAGGGGTAAAGAGAGAAAGAGGAAACTCAGGGCTGAGGGGGGTGATTGGGGAGAGAGAGGAAACTGAAAGCAAGGGGAATGAGAAGGGGTGACTGAAGGCTGGGGCAAAGGGAGAGGAAACCAAGGGCGGGGGGAAAGAGAAAGGAAACTGAGGGGGGGTGTTGAGAGAGAGGAAACAGAGGGTGGGGGTGGGGGGGAATGATTAATGATTTCAATAAGAAATTGGATTGACACGTAAGGGAAATAAATGTGCAGGATAATGGAAATCGAACGGGTGAACAGGGCTGACCAGATTGCTCAAGTGCTGGTATGGACTTGATGGGCTAAATGTCTTCCATGCTGTAATGACTTTATTGCTCAATAATTTTATAGTACAAGGAAGAATCAGGCTGAATGTAAAGAGAACAGAGGACAAGGGACAAAGGAAAGGGATCAAAGAGATGGTAGGAGAATAGGTTGGTGACTCGTATCTAAGGAAATCTAAAGGTATTATATTAACAGTAAAAGGATTGTCATTAAGATCGGTGAGGCTGATAAGGGACCAAAATGGAGATCGGTGGTTGGAGACAAAAGACATGGCTGAAGTACTAAATGAGAACTTTGCATTAGTGTTTACCAAGGAAGATGTGACTGTGCGACAGCCATGGTAAATGACAAGGTTGTCAGGATACTGGATGTGATGATAAGGGATACAGCAGAGGTACTCGAAAGTCAGGCAGCACTTGAAGTGGAGAAGTCGGCTGGTCCAGATGGGATGCACCATTGATTGCTGAGGGGAGTAAGGATGGAAATTGCAGAGGCACTGACCATAATCTTCCAAACATCCTTAGATACAAGAGTGGTGCCAGAGATGATGGCATAGTGGTATTGTCGCTGGACTAGGAATCCAGAGACCCAGGGTAATTCTCTGGGAACCCGGGTTTGAATCCCACCACAACAAATGGTGGAATTTGAATTCAATAAAAATCTGGAATTAAAATTCTAATGACGACCATGAAACCATTGTCGATTAAATTTCCTCTGAAATGGCCTAGCAAGCCACTCAGTTGTATCAAACCGCTAAAAAGTCAATAAAAAGGAATGAAACCGGAGGGACCATCTCTCATTGACCTAGGCACTGGAAATGACAATGGCAAACTCAGGCCTGTCAACACTGCAAAGTCCTCCCTACTAACATCTGGGGGCTAGTGCCAAAATTGGGAGAGCTGTCTCACAAGTCAAGCAACAGTCTGACATAGTCGTCTGAACATTATCTTACAGATAATGTTCCAGACACCATCATCACCAACACAGACCCAGCAGAGGTGGTTTACAGTCAGGAAGGAGTTGCCGTGGGAATCCTCAACATTGGCCCTGGACCCCATGAAGTCTCATGGCATCAGGTCAAACATGGGCAAGGAAACCTGCTGATTGCCATGTACCACCCTCCCTCAGCTGATGAATCAATGCACCTCCATGTTGAACACCACTTGGAGGAAGCAGTGGAGAGTGGCAAGGTGACAGAATGTACTCTGGGTGGGGGACTTCAATGTCTATCACCAAGTGTGACTCGGCCACTACTGACCGAGCTGGCTGAGTCCTAAAGGGCATAGCCAATAGATTGCGTCTGCGGCAGGTGGTGAGGTAGCCAACAAGAGGGAAAAACATACTTGACCTCATCCTCACTAACCTGCCTGCTGCAGATGCATCTGTCCGTGACAGCATCGGTAGGAGTGACCACCGCACAGTCGTTGTGGAGACGAAGTCCCATCTTTACATTGAGGATACCCTCCATCGTGTTGTGTGGCACTACCACCATCCTAAATGGGATAGATTTCAAACATGTCTAGCAACTCAAAACTGGGCATCGATGAGGCGCTGTGGGCCATCAGCAGCATTATTGTACTCGACAACAATCTGTAACCTCGTGGCCTGGCATATCCCCCACTCTACCATTACCAACAAGCCAGGGGATCAACCTTGGTTCAATGAAGAGTGCAGGAGAGTATGCCAGGAGCAGCACCAGGCACACAAAATAAGAGGTGTCAACCTGGTGAAGCTATAACACAGGACTACTTGTGTGCCAAACAGCATAAGCAGCAAGTGATAGACAGAGCTAAGCGATCCCACAACCAACGGATCAGATCTAATCTATGCAGTCCTGCCACATCCAGTCGTGATGGTGGTGGACAATTAAACAACTCACAGGAGGAGGACGCTCCACAAATATCCCATCTTCAATGATGGAGGAGCCCAGCACATCAGTGCAAATGATAAGGCTGAATCATTTGCTACAATCTTCAGCCAGAAGTGCTGAGTGAATAAATCCAACTCGGCCTCCTCCGGAGGTCCCCAGTTTCACAGATGCCAGTCTTCAGCCAATTCGATTCACTGCATGTGATATCAAGAAACAGCTGAAGGCACTGGATACTGCAAAGGCTATGGGACCCGACATTATTCTGGCAATAGTATCGAAGGCATGTGCTCCAGGACTTTCCGTGCCCTAGTCAAGCTGTACAAGTACAGCTACAACATTGGCATCTACCCGGCTATGTGGAAAATTGTCCAGGTATGTCCCGTACACAAAAAACAGGACAAATCCAACCCAGGCAATTACATCCCATCAGTCTACTCTGAATCATCAGCAAAATGAAGGAAGGGGTCATCAACAGTACTATCAAGCGGCACTTGCTTAGCAATAACCTGCTTACTGACACCCAGTTTGGGTTCTGCCAGGACCACTCAGCTCCTGACCTCAATACAGTCTTGGTTCAAATATGGACAAAAGAGCTGAACTCCCAAGGTGAGGTGAGAGTGACTGCCCTTGACATCAAGGCCGCATTTGACCGAGTGTGGCATCAAGGAGCCCCGGCAAAACTGGAGTCAATGGAAATCATGGGAAAACTCTCCACTGGTTTGAGTCATACCTGGAACACAGGAAGATGGCTGTGGTTGTTAGAGGTCAGTTATCTCAACTCCAGAACATCACTGCAGGAGTTCCTCAGGGTAGTGTCCTAGGCCCAACCATCTTCAGTTGCTTCATCAATGACCTTCCTTCTATCATGAGGTTAGAAGCGGGGATGTTCACTGATGATTGCACAATGTTCAACACCATTTGTGACTCCTCAGATACTGAAGCAGTCCATGTCAAAATGCAGCAAGACCTGGACAATATCAGGCTTGGGCTGACAAGTGGCAAGTAACATTCACACCATACAAGCAGTGGGCAATGACCATCTCCAAAAATAATCTAACCATCACCCCTTGACATTCAATGCAATTACCATTGCTGAAGCCCCCACTATCAACAAACTGGGGGTTACTGATTGCATAATGTTCAGCACCATTTACGAATTCTCGAATACTGAAGCAGTCCATGTCCAAATTGCAGCGAGACCTGGACACAGGCTTGGGCTGACAAGTAGGAAGTAACATTTGTGCTACACAAGTGCCAGGCATTGACCATCTCCAACAAGAGAGAATCTAACCATCGCCCCTTGACGTTCAATGGCATTACCATCACTGAATCCCCCACTATCAACATCCTGGGGGTTACCATTGACCAGAAACTGAACTGGACCAGCCATATAAATACAGTGGCTACAAGAGCAGGTCAGAGGCTAGGAATCTTGCAACGAGTAACTCACCTCCTGATTCCCCAAAGTCTGTCCACCATCTACAAGGCACAAGTCAGGAGTGAGATGGAATACTTCCCACTTTCCTGGATGAGTGCAGCTCCCACAACCCTCAAGAAGCTTGACACCATCCAGGACAAAGCAGCCCACTTGATTTGCACCACATCCACAAACATTCATTCCCTCCACCACCGACGCACAGTAGCAGCAGTGTGTACCATCTACAAGATGCACTGCAGGAATTCACCAAGGCTCCTTCGACTGCAACTTCCAAACCCACGACTACTACCATCTGGAAGATCAAGGGAAGCAGATAGATGGGAACACCACCACCTGGAAGTTCCCCTCAAAGTCAGTCACCATCCTGACTTGGAAATATATCACCATTCCTTCACTGTCACTGGGTCAAAGTCCTTGAACTCCCTCCCTAACAGTACTGTGGGTGTACCTTACACCACATGGACTGCAGTAGTCCAAGAAGGCAGCTCACCACCACCTTCTCAAGGGAAACTAGGGACGGGCAATAAATGCTGGCCCAGCCAGTGAAGCCCACATCCCATGAATGAATAAAAAAAAACACCCTTCTCCAAAAATTGAGAAAAGGATAAAGCTGTCAGTTATAGACCATTACCATTACCAGTGGCGGGGAAGATTTAACAGCCACTTCGACAAGCATAGACTAATAATAAAGGAGTGACAGTATGAATTTGTTAAGGGCAAAACTCTGACTAACGATTGAGTTTTTTGGTGAAGTGAGAGTGGATGGATGAGAACAGTGCAGTTCTTGTACATATGGATGGACTTTCAAAAGGCATTTGATAAAATACCATATATTTATTAGGCTTGTTGATAATATTGAAGCATATGGGATGAAAGAGGCAGTAGCAGTATAGATAATAAACTGGCTAAGAGATAAATAACAGATAGTTGTGGTGAATTTTCTGTCGGACTGGAGGGAGATATAGAGTGGTTTTCCCCAGGATTCAGTACTAGGATCACTGCTGTTTTTGATATACAGTAATGATTTGGACTTGAGGGATACAGGGCACAACTTCAAAATTTGAAGGTGACACAGGAGTTTAGTAAACAGTAAGAAAGACAGTGGTAGAGTTCAAGGGAACATGGACAGACTGGTGGAATGGACAGATAGATGCATGGCAGGTAAAAAACACTAATGAGTGTGAAGAGATATATTTTTGTAGGAAGAATGTAGGAAGCTTAATGGTACAATTTTAAAGGGTGTGCAAGAACAGAATAAACATTATTTGAAGGGGGCAGGACAGGTTAATAAAGCATTTAGAATCCTGGACCTTATAAATCAAAGCATAGAATACAAAATCCAGGAAGTTATGCTAAATCTTTGTAAAACACTAGTTTAGTCCCAGTTGGAGTTTTGCGTCTAATTCTGGGCAGCACACTTTAGGAAAGACTTAAAGTCTTTGGAGATGGTACAGTAGAGACTTACAAGAACTGTTCCATGGATGAGGGTTTATAATTACATGGGTAGACTGCAGAAGCTGGAGTTGTTCTCCTTGGAGCAGAGAAAGCTAAGATAGAGGTACTTAAAACCAGGAATGGAGTAAATCAAGAGAAACTTTTTCAAGGCTGAAGGATTGAGAACCTGAGGGCACAGATTTAAGGTGGGGAAAACAGTATTTATAAAAGGAGAGGTTGAGATTTAGAATGCATTGCCTGATAAGGTAGATACATAGATTCAATAGTATCGTTTAAAATTGAGCTGAATAAATATTTGAAAGATAAAAAAATTGCAGGAATATGAGGAAAGGCATTGGATTGGGACTGACTAGAATGCTCTTTGAAAGAGCTGGTGCAGAGTCAATGTCCTCGTTCTGTGCTGTTCTATTTGATTCTAGTGATGGAAAGGATTGTTACGATTTGATTAGGGACCAATAACATTTTGATTAAAGTAGACAACATTTGAAATCACAGCTACCCAATAGGGGAATAAAGTCATAAGATTCCATGATTTTAAACAAATAAAATAACTTTACTATACAAAGTCAGAAAAGTAAAACAATTTACAATACCTATCTTGTGCTCCTAACATTCAGAATTAACATGAGTTAAATATGAATTAAGAGGCCAACTGTTATCGAACACACCATACTGCATATTGAAGATGCAACCATGACAGATCCAGTGGATTTCTCAGTAACCCATGCAGATGTCAGTGACCAAAACGAGTCACAATATCTTGTTAAAATTCTGTCTCACTCATGAGGGATTTCAACTCTTCACTTGAAAATTTAGCCTTGAATTCTCTGAAAAGCATTGCCTTAATGACTGCACTCCCATCTCTAATTGCCAGCACACTTCCAACTCTTTCGCAGACTGCTAGCTTCCCTAATCTGGCACTGCCTCTGCGTTTCTCTGAACTCCAGTCTCCTGGCTGCCCTGAGCTATAAATGGCTCCCAGGGTTTCTCTGAGCCCTAATTGCCTGGCATGGAACCAGTGACCTCCGCCACTTTGTCAGTTCCCCAGGATTCCTCTGAGCCCTCACTGCCTGGAGCCGATTAACTGCCCTTAGGGCTTCTCTGTGAGCTGCTGACCACACCAGGTCCAAAGTGCAACCTCCTCTCCCAGCAAACACACAGATAAATAAATTGAAACCAAAGAACCTTCTAAGCTCCACCCATCTCCCATGACAACATAGACTTTCAGGGTTCACTGGATGCCCAAAAGAAAACATCTCTCTGGACTGCAGTTCTTTGCAGTGTGGAACAGATGGTGTAGAAGGGAGGGTTTCAGATATCTGGATCATTGGGATCTCTTCCGGGGCAGGTGGGACCTGTAGAAGGAGGACGGGTTGCATCTAAACTGGAGGGGCACCAATATCCTGGCTGTGAGGTTTGCTAGTGTCACTCAGGAGGGTTTAAACTAGTATGGCAGGGGGGTGGGAACCACAGCAATAGGTCAGCAGGTGAAGTAAATGACTGGGAACCAGTGAATATGGCCAGTAGGACTAAGAGGAAGGGCAGGCAGGGAGAAATTACTGAACTTAGTGGGACTGGGGGTCTGAAATGCATTTGTTTCAATGCGAGAAGTATAACAGGCAAGGCAGATGAGCTTAGAGATTGGATCAGTACTTGGGACTATGATGTTATTGCTATTGCAGAGACTTGGTTAAAGGATGGACAGGATTGGCAGATAAACATTCCAGGATTTAGATGTTTCAGGCAGGATCGAGAGGGATGTAGAAGAGGTGGGGGAGTTGCACTGCTGGTTAAGGAGAATATCACAGCTGTATGACAGGAGGACACCTCGGAGGGCTCATGCAGCGAGGCAATATGGATAGAACTCCGGAATAGGAAGGGTGCAGTCACAATGTTGGGGGTTTACTATAGGCCTCCCAATTGCCAGCGGGAGATTGAGGAACAGTTATGTAGGCAGATTTTGGAAAGATGTAAAAGCAATAGGGTTGTTGTGGTGGGTGATTTTAACTTTCCCTAAATTGGCTGGGAATCACTTAGTGCTAGGGGTTTGGATGGTGCAGAATTTGTAAGGTGCATCCAGGAGGGCTTCCTGAGACAATATGTAGATAGTCCAACTAGGGAAGGGGCAATACTGGACCTGGTATTAGGGAATGCCAGACCAGGCGGTTGAAGGTTCAGTAGGGGAGCATTTCAGGAAAAGTGACCATAATTCAGTAAGTTTCAAGGTACTGGTGGATAAGGATAACAGGAGTCCTCGGGTTAAGGTGCTTAATTGGGGGAAGGCTAATTATAACAATATTAGACAGGAACTGAGGAATCTAGACTGGAGGCGGATGTTTGAGGGCAAATCAACAACTGTCATGTGGGGAGGCTTTCAAACGTCAATTGATAAGAATTCAGGACCGGCATGTTCCTGCTGGGATGAAGGATAAGCATGGCAAATTTCAGGAACCTTGGATAACGAAGGATATTGTGAGATTAGTCAAAAAGAAAAGGGAAGCATTTGTAAGGGCTAGAAAGCTGGGAAAAGATGAAGCCCATGGAGAATATAAAGAAAGTAGGAAGAAACTTAAGCAAGGAGTCAGGAGGGCTAAAAGGGGTCATGAAAAGTCATTGGCAACCAGGATTAAGGAAAATCCCAAGGCCTTTTATACATATGTAAAAAGCAAGAGGGTAGCCAGGGAAAGGGTAGGCCCACTCAGGTACAGAGGTGGGAATCTGTGTGTGGAGCCAGAAGAAATAGGAGAGATACTAAATTAGTACTTCTCATCAGTATTCACCAAAGAGAAGGACTTAACGGTCGATTTGTCTAGGGAAGAGTGTGTAGATAGCCTGGATCATGTTGAGATCAAAAAAGAGGAGGTGTTAGGCGTCTTGAAGAATATTAAGGTGGATAAATCCCCAGGGCCAGATGGGATCTATCCCAGAGTACTGAGGGAGGCAAGGGAGGAGATTGCTGGAGCCTTGACAGAAATCTTTGTATCCTCACTGGCTATGGGTGAGGTCCCAGAGGACTGGAGAATGGCCAATGTTGTTCCATTGTTTAAGAAGGGTAGCAGGGATAATCCAGGAAATTACAGGCCGGTGAGCCTTACGTCAGTGGTAGGGAAATTATTGGAGAAGATTCTTCGTGACAGGATTTACTACCATTTGGAAGCAAATGGGCGTATTAGTGAGAGGCAGCATGGTTTTGTGAAGGGGAGGTCGTGTTTCACTAACTTGATCAAGTTTTTCGAGGAAGTGATAAAGATGATCGACGATGGAAGGGCAGTGGATGTTATCCACATGGATTTCAGTAAGGCCTTTGACAAGGTCCCTCATGGCAGACTGGTATAGAAGGTAAAGTCACACCGGATCAGAGGTGAGCTGGCAAGACGGATACAGAATTGGCTTGGTCATAGAAGACAGAGAGTAGCAGTGGAAGGGTGCTTTTCTGAATGGAGAGCTGTGACTAGTGGTGTTCCGCAAGGATCAGTGCTGGGACCTTTGCTGTTTGTAGTATACGTAAATGATTTGGAGGAAAATGTAACTGGGCTAATTAGTAAGTTTGCAGATGACACTAAGGGTGGAGGAGTTGCAGATAGTGAAGATGATTGTCAAAGGATACAACGGGATATAGATCAGTTGGAGACTTGGGCGGAGAAATAGCAGATGGAGTTTAATCCGGACAAATGCGAGGTAATGCATTTTGGAAGGTCTAATACAGGTAGGAATTATACAGTAAATGGCAGAACCCTTAAGTGCATCGACGGGCAGAGGGATCTTGGTGTACAGGTCCACAGGTCACTGAAAGTGGCAACGCAGGTGGATAAGGTAGTCAGGAAGGCATATGGCATGCTTGCCTTCATTGACAGGGGTATTGAGTATAAAAGCTGGGAAGTCATGCTGCAGCTGTATAGAACCTTGGTTAGGCCACACTTGGAATATTGCATGCAATTCTGGTCACCACATTACCAGAAGGATGTGGAGGCATTGGAGAGGGTGCAGAGGAGGTTTACCAGGATGCTACGTGGTCTGGAGGTTATTAGCTATGAGGAGAGGTTGGAGAAACTCGGATTGTTCTCACTAGAGCAACGGAGATTGAGGGGCGACTTGATAGAAGTTTACAAAATTATGAGTGGCATGGACAGAGTAGATAGTCAGAAGTTTTTTCCCAGAGTGGAAGAGTCAATTACTAGGGGACATAGATTTAAGGTGAGAGGAGAAAACTTTAGAGGAGATGTGCGGGGCAAGTTTTTTACGCAGAGGGTAGTGAGTATCTGGAATTCGCTTCCAAAGGAGGTGGTGGAAGCAGATACAATAGTTGTGTTTAAGCGGCAGCTTGACAAATACATGAATTAGATGGGAATAGGGGGATACGGACCCCGGAAGTGCAAAATGTTTTAGTTTGACAGGCAATATGATCGGCGCAGGCTTGGTGTTATACTTGTGCTGTACTTTTCTTTGTTCTTTGTTCTAGACATCACATCTCCAGCTAAGTAATCCCACCTGCTGTTTTATGCCTCCATCTCTTCTACTCTGACTCTATTAAACAAGCATGGGTAACCTTCTGAACTGTCATTTTCTTTTAGGTATTCTGGCAATCTCGAAAGCCCAGCATTTTAGTTACCTTAGCTTCACAACAACAGAAGAAGACGATTCAAATTCCCACTATTCCTCTACTCAAGCAATATCTTTACAGATACATAAACCAGTGTAGAGTTACCACTAGCTTGACACAAAGGTTTCTCGCTTGGGACTGGCACATAGAAATATAGAAAATAGGAGCAGGAGTAGGTCTTTCGATCCTTTGAGCCTGCTCCGCCATTCAATATGATCATGGCTGATCCTCTATCTCAATGTCATACTCCTCCTCTATCCCCATACCCCTTGACACCTTTAGAGTCCAGAAATCTATCTATTTCCTTCTTAAATATATTCACTGACTTGGCCTCCACAACCTTCTGTGGTAGAAAATTCCACAGGCTCACCACCCTCTGAGTGAAGAAATTTCTCCTCTCTCAGTCCTAAATGCTCTACCCCGTATCCTGAGACTGTGAGCCCTTGTTCTAGACCCCAGCCAGAGGAAACATCACCCTTGCATCCAGTCTAACAGAATTTTATACATTTTAATGAGATCCCCTCTCATTCTTCTAAACTCCAGTGAATACAGACCAGTCAACCCAATCTTAGTAAAAAGAAAGGCACAGTTGCAAACAGTTTTCTTCTGGTGAATTCCTGAGCATTCACTTGATGCTTCTCACCCAACTCATATCTCTCCCCGAGACACCCAAACACCGCACTCTAAACTCATTGCTTTTTCAACTGCAGAGCAAACAAATGAATTCCCTAAGCTTAGTGTTCCAGTACCACCCCTGCTAAACTGATCACTTTACTGATTATTCAGTTAACTACTGTCCCATTAGCCCTGCAGTTTTTATTCTCAGAGAGCTTACAATCCCCACCTTCTCTCTCTCTGACACACACTCTCCCCTCATTTACAGTGAGATTGAGAAAAACACCATGTTCATTTACAGGGAGAGCGTGTGACAGAAACATTGTGCTCATTTACAGGGAGAGAGTGTGAGAGAAACAGCATGGTCATTTACAGCGAGAGAGTGTGAGAAACAGCATGTTCATTTACAGGGAGAGCGTGTGAGAGAAACATTGTGCTCATTTACAGGAGAGAGTGTGAGAGAAACAGCGTGGTCATTTACAGCGAGAGAATGTGAGAGAAACAGCGTGGTCATTTACAGAGAGAGAGTGTGAGAGAAACAGCATGGTTATTTACAGAGAGAGAGTGTGAGAGAAACAGCATGGTTATTTACAGAGAGAGAGTGTGAGAGAAACAGCATGGTCATTTACAGGGACAGAGTGTGAGAGAAACAGCGTGGTCATTTACAGCGAGAGAGTGTGAGAGAAACAGCATGGTTATTTACAGAGAGAAAGTGTGAGAGAAACAGCGTCATTTACAGCGAGAGAGTGTGAGAGAAACAGCGTGGTCATTTACAGCGAGAGAGTGTGAGAGAAACAGCATGGTTATTTACAGAGAGAGAGTGTGAGAGAAACAGCATGGTCATTTACAGGGACAGAGTGTGAGAGAAACAGCGTGGTCATTTACAGCGAGACAGTGTGAGAGAAACAGCGTGGTCATTTACAGCGAGACAGTGTGAGAGAAACAGCGTGGTCATTTACAGAGAGAGAGTGTGAGAGAAACAGCGTGGTCATTTACAGCGAGAGAGTGTGAGAAACAGCGTGGTCATTTACAGCGAGAGAGTGTGAGAGAAACAGCGTGGTCATTTACAGCGAGAGAGTGTGAGAGAAACAGCGTGGTCATTTACAGCGAGAGAGTGTGAGAGAAACAGCATGGTCATTTACAGCGAGAGAGTGTGAGAGAAACAGCATGGTCATTTACAGCGAGAGAGTGTGAGAGAAACAGCGTGGTCATTTACAGAGAGAGAGTGTGAGAGAAACAGCGTGGTCATTTATAGCGAGAGAGTGTGAGAGAAACAGCGTGGTCATTTACAGCGAGAGAGTGTGAGAGAAACAGTGTGGTCATTTACAGCGAGAGAGTGTGAGAGAAACAGCGTAGTCATTTACAGCGAGAGAGTGTGAGAGAAACAGCGTGGTCATTTACAGCGAGAGAGTGTGAGAGAAACAGCGTGGTCATTTACAGCGAGAGAGTGTGAGAGAAACAGTGTGGTCATTTACAGCGAGAGAGTGTGAGAGAAACAGCGTAGTCATTTACAGCGAGAGAGTGTGAGAGAAACAGCGTGGTCATTTACAGCGAGAGAGTGTGAGAGAAACAGCGTAGTCATTTACAGCGAGAGAGTGTGAGAGAAACAGCGTGGTCATTTACAGCGAGAGAGTGTGAGAGAAACAGCGTGGTCATTTACAGCGAGAGAGTGTGAGAGAAACAGTGTGGTCATTTACAGAGAGAGAGTGTGAGAGAAACAGCGTGGTCATTTACAGAGAGAGAGTGTGAGAGAAACAGCGTGGTCATTTACAGAGAGAGAGTGTGAGAGAAACAGCGTGGTCATTTACAGAGAGAGAGTGTGAGAGAAACAGCGTGGTCATTTACAGCGAGAGAGTGTGAGAGAAACAGCGTGGTCGTTTACAGCGAGAGAGTGTGAGAGAAACAGTGTGGTCATTTACAGCGAGAGAGTGTGAGAGAAACAGCGTGGTCATTTACAGAGAGAGAGTGTGAGAGAAACAGCGTGGTCATTTACAGAGAGAGAGTGTGAGAGAAACAGCGTGGTCATTTACAGCGAGAGAGTGTGAGAGAAACAGCATGGTCATTTACAGGGAGCGAGTACAAGAGGAGTGAGGTCTTTAACAGTGAGAGAGCGACAGAAGAGTGTGAGACCATTAGAGAGCGTGACAGGGAAAAGAAAACAGAGAGCAGCTGATTGTTGAGTAGGATTGGTGAGTATTTCTAGTCTTTAAAATAAAGTAAGGTCTTTAGTTTGTGTTTAGATCTCTAGTTTTTTTTTCTCTTTTTCTTAACGATAGCTTGTTAAGTATAAGATCGATACTGGTGTGTATAAAAAATAATTATAATAAAGTATAAACAGTGGGGATATGAGAGTAATTAATTAATTAATTGAATAAACTATGATAGCGAAGATGTGTTGCTGCTGCAGCATGAGGGATCTGCTGGACACCAAAGAAATCCAGAGCGAACACATCTGTACCAAGTGTTTGCAGCTCAAGGAATTTTGGATCCAAGTTAAGGAGCTGGAGTCCGAGCTGCAGACATTGCACCACATCAGGGAGGGGGAAAGTTACCTGGACGCTTTGTTCCAGGAGGCAGTCACACCCCTCAGATTAGGTAATTGAAATTTGGTCTGCGATCAGTGACAGGAGGGTGTGACTGCAGGTGAGGCAGGTTTGGGGACCCAAGGGAATCGAGGAGCCTCGGCCCCTGCAATTGTCCAGCAGTTACAAGGTTCTTGCAAGCTGTGTGGATGAGAGTGGGGATTGCAGGGAGGATGAGCGCACTGACCATGGCACTGTGGTACAGGGAGACATTCAAGTGGGGAAGCAAATGGGAACGTAGTAGTGGTAGGGGGCAGTATAATTAGGGGGATAGATACTGTTCTCTGGAGCTGTGAGTGTGAGTCCCAAAGGCTGTGTTGCCTGCCCGGTGCCAGGGTTAAGGACATCTCCTCAGGGCTGGAGAGGAACTTGGAGTGAGAGGGGAGGGATCCAGTTGTCGTCGTCTATGTTGGTACTAATGACATTGATAGGACTAGAAAGGAGGTTCTGCTGAAAGGATTTGAACATTTAGGAGCTAAATTAAAAAGCAGAACCTCCAAGGTAATAATCTCAGGATTGCTACCTGAGCCATGAGCAAACTGATATAGGGTAAATAAAGTCAAGGAGTTAAATGCGTGGCTTAGAGATTGGTGTGGGAGGAATGGGTTTCACTTCATGGGGCACTGGCATCAGTACTGGGGTAGAAGGGAGCTGTTCTGATGGGACAGGCTTCATTTGAACCATACTGGGACCAGTGTCCTGGCGAATCGAATAACTAGGGCTGTAAAGAGGGCTTTAAACTAAATAGGGGGGGGGGGGCGGGAGGGTTCTGGAAAGGGGGTACGTAGGCTTACAAAGCAAAAGAATATGGCAGCCATGCAGGGCAGCTATTTAGGTAATGATATCCAGAGTGTGACAGGAGGGACAGGGTGTACAAACATAAAAAACAGCAGTAAATAGGGTCAAAAGGGGAAAAAAGTGCTGGAAAATGGGATTAGAATAGATAGGTACTTGTTTGACCGGCGCAGACTCGATGGGCTGAAGGGCCTTTTTCTGTGCTGTAGACCTCTATGACTCTATGACAGAGAATAAATCAGGAGATAATGAGGGCATGTAAAAAAGGCAGTACATTAATCATGGATGACTTTAATCTTCATGTAGATTGGAAAAATCAAATTGGCAGAGTAGACATAAACAAGAATTCATAGAGTGTATTTGGGACAGTTTCTTAGAACAATATGTTATGAATCCAACCAGGGATCAGGCTATTTTGGACCTGGTAATGTGTAATGAGGCAGGTTTAATAAATGATGTAAGAGTAAAGGATTCCCTAGGAAACAGTGACCATAATATGGTAGAATTTAGCATTCAGTTTGAGAGTGAGAAACTTGGGTCTGAAACAACTGTCCTAAACTTAAATAAGGGTAATTACAATGGAATGAGGGCAGAGTTGACTGGAGTGGACTGGGAAACCAGTTTAGCAGAAATGACAGTTGATGAACAATGGCAGACATTTAAGAAAATAGTTCATGACGCTCAGCAAAGATATATCCCAGTGAGGAAGAAGGATTCAAGGAAGGGAATAAACCAACCATGGTTAACCAAGGAAGTTAAGGACAGTATCAAATTGAAAGAAAAAACATACAATGTGGCAAAGATTAGTAGTAAGCCGGAGGATTGGGCAAGTTTTAAAAACCGACAAAAGATGGCCAAAAAAATAATAAAGAGAGAGAAAATAAATTTTGAGGGTAAACTAGCAAGTAATATAAAAATGGATAGTAAAAGCTTCTTTAAATCTCTAAAAAGGAGGCCAAAGTGAACATAGGCCCCTTAGAGAACGAGGCTGGGGAAATAATAATGGGGAACCAGGAAATGGCAGAGGAGTTGAATAAATACTTTGCATCAGTCTGTGCCTGTGTCACTGAATCACTGTTGCTAGGAAACAGTAAAACTTTTCTATTTTGCCTTTTTTCAGAATCACTGATCTTTCAACACCTTTTAACCCATCTCTTGAACTTCAGGGGTTGTAACACCTCATTAAAAATGTATATATACAAACAAATCCAAAAGACCTGAAATCTTTCAGTCATAAATCTATCCAGACACCCAGGCACCAAGGTTCATGAACAAAATCTAAATGAAACAAAACCATTTTAACCTTTCTTAACACACAAATATATATGTAGATTCAACTTAAAATTATACATTGTTCATAACAATTTTTAAGGATATAAAGTATATAAAGTCTAGACGTAGAATAGATACTCAGTGATATACAAGCAAAATACCCTGGGCTCAGAAAATCATCATTTTTTAATTTATTCATGGGATGTGGGCTTCGCTGGCTGGGCCAGCTTTTATTGCCTATCCCTAGTTTCCCTTGAGAAGGTGGTGGTGTGCTGCCTACTTGAACCGCTGCAGTCCATGTAGTGTTGGTATACCCACAGTGCTGTTAGGAAGAGAGTTCCAGGATTGGGACCCAGTGACAGTGAAGGAACGGAAATATATTTCCAAGTCAGGATGGTGAGTGACTTTGAGGGGAACTTCCAGGTGGTGGTGGTGTTCCCATATACCTGCTGCCCTTGTCCTTCTAGATGGTAGTGGTCACGGGTTTGGCAGGTGCTGTCTAAGGATCCTTGGTGAATTCCTACAGTGCATCTTGTAGATGGTACACACTGCTGCTACTGTGTATCGGTGGTGGGGGGAGTGAATGTTTGTGGATGTGGTGCCAATCAAGTGGGCTGCTTTGTCCTGGATGGTGTCAAGCTTCTTGAATGTTGTGGGAGCTGCTCTCATCCAAACAACTGGGGAGTATTCCATCACATGCCTAACTTGTGCCTTGTAGGTGTCTCCTTTGGGGAGTCAGGAGGTGTTATTTGTCGCACGATTCCTAACCTCTGGCCTGTTCTTGGAGCCGCAGTATTTATATGGCTAGTCCAGTTCAGTTTCTGGTCAATGGTGTTGACCAGAAACTGGTATTATTAAATAAAACTGGAGAAACGTATTTTTAGGACAGATATAAGGAAATTCTTCTTCAGATAGTGATGAACATGTGGAATAAAGCATCGAATAGAATAGTGAAGGTAGAAATGCTGATCAATTTGAGAAGCAGTTGGAAGCTGCAATGGGAGTGAGGGGCGTTAGAGGGTCACGTGACCCCGTGTCCTTGACCAAATTGCCCCAAACAAGCTTACGTTCAGTCACATGATCAACCTCAGCATTAACTGTCATTTCGCCCTTTCTTATTTCCTGATCAGACTCCAGGCGGCGATGGTGGCCGGAGAAAAATCACGTGTACAACAAGCAGCCAAATCCGTGCGGGAATGAAACCAGCGCCATTTCCAACTCGTGAAGTCAGGTGACGCCATGAGGTCGGCTGAGCAACAGCAAAAAAACTAGGCATAAAACTACGGACCATGCTGTGTATGTGCTTTATTTTTCCCCTATCAGTTCCGAATGAGAGTGGGAGAGAGAGTATTTCTGAATGAAAGACGGGTGCGCCTTAATAATTTAACGGGGGCGGGTGCCGTGACGTCACGGACAGGGGCGGGGTCAGGGTTGGCCTGGGTGTTTGAAGTTGGAGGGGGGCGGGGTTGAGGTAATCGTGTTTGCGGCTGTGTCGTTGAAGGCGGACGTGGGAGGAAGGAGTCGGGCTAACGGTCATTTCGCGAGCCAGTCCGCAACGTTCCATCGATAACAATGGGCAACCGGGTGGCCCGTGAGGACTTCGAGTGGGTTTACACCGACCAACCGCACACCGACCGCAGGAAGGAGATACTCGGTAAGGAATAACCGGCGGCGGCTGCTGCTGCTGGAAGATAACCGCTTACAGCCGGTCACTTGCTCTATCGGGCTTTGTCGGGTTATGGTGCCCGACCCGCTCACTAAATCCTGTTCGGAAAAGAATATTCCCACTCGGGACCGGGGTCAAACCGGAATTTAAAAAAAATATTCTGCCCCTCCCCCGGTACCGGATCAAACCGGAATGGAGAATATTCTGCACCCCCCTCCCCTCCTCTCTGGGTCTGTGGGAAGTTTTGGCTTGGTGTGTGCGGTCCGTTCTGAAACTCCCTTCCGGCCCAATGGGCACCAAAACGGCGAGTTTTCCCCCGTGAGACGGAAGCAGTCGCTGCTCTAGTGTCCAGACTGGGTGTGGGGGGGAGTCTGTGTCCGGGGAACGGGCGGTGTACACATTCCCGGGGGGGGCGGGGGGGAGAGGAGGTGCTGGCCCTGTCCTGGCGCAGTCACCACCCCGAGGAGAAAGGTCTCCTTTCTACCCCGGGCTGAAGCGGAGCAATCACTTGCCGCCAGCAGCATGAGCACCGCTGATATAAGCGCAATACTGCGGATGCTGGAAATCTGACAAAAATAGCAGGAAAACCTGAGCAAGGCCTGACAGCGCCTGTGGAGAAAAAAAAGACAGGTTTAATGTTTCGAGTCCTTCTTCAGAGCTGCTGCCCTAGTTTCATCTGTTTCGAGGGGTCTCGGCTTGTTTGAGACGTGTTTTTTATTTTTGCAGCTCCTGGCCCCACCCGTGGTTCAGGACCGTTATTTTTTTTCTCTCCTTTGTAGATTGGAGAAAAACACTTCATTTCTGTTTTTGGTATGTCAGCAGCTCGCCCAGATCACATTCCTATTTCTCTCCCTGCTGTAGAATCAACGCAACTTCTGTTCGAGCTTTTTGTAAATTGTTAGTTGTAATTTTCAGATGCAGGTTTGTAAAATGTTGTATTTATGGGTGTTGCCAGATTTTTTTCCTTGTCGTTGATAACATTCCTCCTCTGGCTACGTGCTCAGGCTGAACACATGTTTAATATATTTAACCCATCTGACCATTTCATGTCTACTTGGCATCAGTTCTTTTCCCCACCACTGTAGAAAATGAGTTTTTAAAGTTGAATACTACTGAATAGCCAGGCAAATATTCCTTCCAAGATGAATTGCCACTGGGAGCAGTTAATGTGGCTGCAGCTTGCTATCTGGAACAATAAATGGTGAATTCTTGTACAAGATTTGATTTTTAGTAAGGACTGTTAGTCATGTTTAGATACATGATTCTTTAGCATTTCTATTCCTGGAACAAAGCTAAAACCTCCCAACATACAGATTGGATGGATGCTGTGCCTTGGTGGCTTCAACATACAATTGTATGCTGAATTTAGATGCATACAGCTGGACCTATTGGCAAAGTTCAGAGCACTCATTACCTCCAGGTCACCTCATCTTGGACACAAATTCCTTCATCCTGTAATTCCCCACCCAGCACCATTGTGGGAGCATACGTTTAAGAAGGCTATCCTGCCTTCATAATTTCTGGAGCAACTGAAGATGGGGCAGTAGTGCTGCTCTCAATCCCCTGGCCACCTTTAATTCAGTTGCTTAAGTGGTTGATGTGCTGCCAAATATCTAGGAAATAGGTTCTGACTAGGTTTTGAATCAATTAATGCAGGGCCATCGTGCAATGAGTTAGCAGTGAAAATGTAGCCCAGAAAGAGTGCACAAATGCAGGTGCAACTCTGCTTCTAGTAAGGACATGTTAAATTAGGGCCATATGATTTCATTCAGCATGAGCCTTGCTGATCTTGATACTATCTTGCTCTAATCTTCTCCCAGCAATGACATTTCAAATTGTGCGATGCTTTGGTGCGTGAACAGATACCAGCCTGCATATTGGCAGTCCTTCATCCTTCAGAAGGAAGGGACAGACCTAGTATGTGGCTTGCTTTACCTTATCAACCATTTTAATATAGAGCAGGAAATCCAGTCAGTGCTAGTGAAATACAAAGCTGACTGCAAAGTCCTCTAGGCACACAGCCCAGTCTCAATGTTGAGTTGATGGCACAATAGCTTTGAGGCTGCAAGATGGCTTTCATGGGAAAATGGAAAAGGCTTGTAGTGCTCTGAGTGTAGAAGTTTTACAGCTGTGGTTTGTTCAAGTAAGTTAATGTTTGCGCTTTATGTTATGTAAATAGATTAGTTGTGATCTGAAATTGAATAGTTGTGGTTTACAGGGAACTGGGCAATCAAAAGTTAAGATGGCTTTTGTTGAGCCATTTGACTTTCAGCTGACCAATTTATGGTCCTGCAAGTTCTTAAGCATTTTGTATAGCCAAAACAACAATGAGAAGGCTGTAACTGGTAGCTCTGGTCAGACTGAACTTTGAACAGAACTATCAATGCTGGATGTAGCACAGGAATTCTACCTAGTGCTATCAATGCTGGATGTAGTACAGAAGGTCCCTGAGGACTCCTAGTGTGATGTCTGAGGATTTTTAAAAATGAAAAACTTTCAGTTTAAATGTCTGCTTACCTGGCTAGTCAGAAAATTGGTCAGTCACCAACAGGAGCCTGTGATTGCAATCTTGTCTCAATATCCCAGAACTGTCTTCATGTAGTTCCATTCTTATACCTGACCACAGTTGAATACAGGAGTGAAGCTATTGCCTCCTGTCAAATTTAATCTTCCCAAGCTGTTTACTGAACCAACTACGTATTTTTGTATAATCCTGGACAAGACTCTAACCCTCTCTCCTCACCGTCCAAGGGCCCAAACACTCCTTTCAAGTGAAGCAGCATTTCACTTGCACTTCCCTCAACTTAGTCTACTGCATTCGTTGCTCCCAATGCGGTTTCCTCTACATTGGAGAGACCAAACGCAGACTGGGTGACTGCTTTGCAGAACACCTTCGGTCTGTCTGCAAGCATTACCCAGACCTCCCTGTCGCTTGCCATTTCAACACTCCACCCTGCTCTCATGCCCACATGTCTGTCCTTGGCTTGCTGCATTGTTCCAGCGAAGCTCAATGCAAACTGGAGGAACAGCACCTCATCTTCCGACTAGGCACTTTACAGTCTTCCGGTCTGAATACTGAGTTCAACAATTTTAGATCTTGAACTCTCTCCTCCATCCCCACCCCCTTTCTGTTTCTTCCCCCTCCTTTTTTCCAATAATTTATATAGATTTTTCTTTTCCCACCTATTTCCATTATTTTTAAATGTATTTCCACCCATTGTTTATCTCTACCTTTTAGCCCTTATAGTATTCCTTCACCCCACCCCCACTAGAGCTATCTGTACCTTGTCTGTCCTGCTTTCTACTCTTAATTAGCACATTCCTTTAAATAATATCACCACCTTCAACACCTCTTTGTCCTTTTGTCTGTGACATCTTTTGGTTATTTCCACCTATTACTGGCTGCTTGTCCCAACAACAACTGCCCCCCCCCCCCCCCCCCCCCGACTGCCTAAACCAGCTTATATTTCACCCCTTTCCTATTTTTACTTAGTTCTGTTGAAGGGTCATGAGGACTCAAAATGTCAACTGTGCTCTTCACTGCCGATGCTGCCAGACCTGCTGAGTTTTTCCAGGTATTTCTGTTTCTGTTTTTGTTTAAGACTGTAACCCTACTCTCAATCCATTAATACTGCTTCCATCTACCTCTGCCCTTCACTGATACTGAAGCTCCAATAGATTGAATCTTTTTCTAATTTCTCATGAGATTTTGTCCATATCCTGTGTGGTTTGCAAATCAGCCTGTATGACTGCCTGAGTGAGCAGATCATTAAAGGTGTGGTAACAATTTTAAAATCCAGGTGTTCTCATTTTTGCCCTCTTTCCACCCCACCCCAGTTCGTAGCAGGACTTGTCTTAGGCCTACACTTTAGGGCTTGCTTAAACTCATCCACCTTTCAAAACCTCAAGCCATGCTACTCTTGTTTTGAAGTCCTTTTGAATGCTGCTGGATGCTAAATAAATAAAACTGAGTCAGCAGGATATACCAGATTCCGTTATGGCTTCAGTAAATTACAAATCCTGTGAAATATTCTTGGCCTGTAAGAACTAGTGAGCTGTCCAAACTTGTCAGGAATTTAAGTTCCATAAACATTTTGGGTAACATGTACTTTACCCAAGTAAGTCAATTATTAACCATAATTATGTGTAGCTTTAATTTTAAACTGAGGTTAAACTTTGGACATCTTAGGCATTATTTTTGGATAGTGATACAAAATAACTGGTGGGGCCTCTGCGGTAATGTCCTGTTAGTAAGTTGCAAGCATGGCCTCATCTATACTCACCTAAATGCAAGCTTTAAGGCCACTGTCAATAGGCAATCCTGGATAATTTAACAGTTTTTTTTTTGTAAATGACTGAGTTCAGGATAGTTGTTAATTCCAGGTACCAGTCAAATCACTGGTCTTTGGGTGATGTGTGTGCAGTCCAAATGGAAAATGGCAGCCATTCAGCTCTTTGGCTGAGCTATTCACCCTAAAATGTGTTGTGTACCTATGCCTCTAGAGGTAATGTTACCTCAGTGCTGATCCAAGTGTGTTTTATGTTGAGGGTTTCTGTCTCTACTACCTACGCAGAGTTCAAATCCCCAACACCTTGGTGGAAAAATTATTTCTAATTTCTCCCCCCCCTCATCCTTCTGATTACTATAAATCTATGCTCACCCAGGTTGTTGACTTCTGAAGGGAACTAAGCCCTTCCAGGGCTCCATTATATATGCCTTAATTAAATCTCTCTCCCCCTGCCCCATTCCAAAGAAAACTACCCAAACTATCCAATCTTTAACCTCCTGCCACCCCTTATTCCACAGAAAACTACCCAAGCTATTGTCTGTCTTGGCCAAAATTCTCCATTTCTGACACTTTGCAATCATACTTGAGGGAGTACAGTGGTGGTGAACTGTATATAATACTGTTCTGTGCAGTTCTAGTGTAAAATTGCTGCTCTGATGCAGCTTAATCTCATACTATAAATTCAGCAGCACTGGCACTATTAACAGCTTATATAGTGCACAGCAAACTCCCCCTGAACAGCTCCAGCATTGCTTACTATTAACTGTCTGGTGTTTAAAGATATGAACATCTTATTTTTATATTGCTGGCTAGGCCAGTATTTACTGCCCTCGAGAAGGTGGTGGTGAGCAGCTGCCTTGAACCACTGCAGTCCATGTGCCCTAGGTACACCTGTGTAACTGTACAGTGTATCTGAGGAGTTGTGAATATCTCCATTTCTGACCTTATGGTGGAGGGAGGGTCATTGGAGCAACTGAAGATGGTTGTGCTTATGATGCTACACTGACCTAAGTTTCATTCTTACCATTACTGATGCTAGCTTTTAATTTCAGTTTTACTTAACTGAGTTCATTCTCAAACTGCTGTTATGGTGTTTAAGCTTGATCTCTGATTACTAGACCAGGAACATAACTGTTACCACTGCACCCTGCTATACTATATACTGTCTATTGGATGCATTGCAATGTCAGGCATACCTCAGTCCCACAGCAGACTTGCCTCCCAAGTCACATCATCTTGACTTGGCTATTTATCACCCTTGCTAGACTAAAATCCTAATATCCCTATTGAGGCAATAAAGTTGGTGTACATCACCATAGGCCAACTAAATAAGGGCAATTAATCCAACCCTGTGGCTGTAGGGCAGTATCTTGACTAACTGTTTAAATATCCCCTTCCAAGAGTGTGATAGAAAGTACCTGTGTCATTTTTCTGATGAAATTAATCCATGAGCTTTTCTGCTTTTTGCTGAGTTAGTACTTCTACAATGCACCATCCTTGACACAGGAGCACAGTCCAGCTACTGTTTTTGTAACAGCTCTGGAGATGACCCTTGGCCTGAGAAACCCCCTAATTGCTGAACCTACATTTATATATGCAGACTCATGGGCTGCAGTATTACTGCTTTTATTCTACTTCAGTGTCCTCTGGTTGCACTTTGAGACAAAAGTTTATATGCTAGCACTATAAGACCATCCTATAGAGCTGTCTTCCAGTTCAGAGCCAATTCCAGCAGTGTTCCTATAATCAGTATAGAAATAGCTTATTGGTGTGGTTTGACTCAAATGTGCATCAGTATATATTTCCAATTGTCTTGTTGGCCTTGCAAAAATGTTGAATGGGGGAATGGCTGTTATTTTTACTAGATCATCTGGTTGCCTTTAGTTCAGATGTTTGGGTGTCCCTTTACTAAATCAAAATGTAGATGTGTGGCAATTTGTATGGATTGCTCATTAATTCTAGCCTGCATCTTGAGCTGAGTACATAACATTTCATCACACCCCTCTTATTTCCAATTAAAACATGAAGTTCTGATGCAGGAAGCCACTATCCACTTGAAGGATGTGCTTCATTCCTAGGTGGTTCCCATCAGATGCTTGTCAACTGCATTGCAAACAAGAAAATTGAAGTAGTGCACTGAATAATACAATAAATATACTATCCCTCTAATCACTACTTTTCAAGAGTTGTACCGTACAGGCATACCTTCAAGCTTTAAATTTAAATCTAGTGCTCTCTGGCATTTAATCCCATCAGAGGAACTGTTTCTGGTCTGTAAGCTAGCTTTTAAATGTACATGGGGATTTTAAAACTAGAAACTGTTATGAATGAACCTTATTTCCATTCTCCTTCACTTAGATGTAGTCAGGGATAGTCTAATCTCTTGTTGAATGGGTTTGAAAGCAAGTATGGGTAATTGCACGCTGGCCCATTAACCCTGTCAAAGAATAAATATAGCAAATGCAGGTTACTTCAGGAAAGAGTACAATTTATTAAGTGCTGAACCGTACGATGGCCATTGGGAGAGATCATCTAGATCTGCTCGAAGTTAGTGTTCAACAAGCAGTATTTATACAGTACAATTATGTGACTCCAGCATATTTAGTGATCTTATTAACTTGAGTGATCTTTATTCTCTTATAATATCTGTTAGCTAATTGATTTTGCTTACCCATACAGTTTCTTAATCGTCACTTATCTCTTCTAACAATTCATTCCATGAGACAACATCTATATGACATCTTGTGGCTATCTCCACCTATCACTGGCCCTCTATCCAGCTCTACTTGTCCCACCTCCCCCTTAAACCAGCTTATATTTCACCTCTTTTCTATTTTTCCTTAGTTCTGTTGAAGAGTCATGTGGACTTGAAACGTTAACTGTGTTCCTCTCAGCAGATGCTGTCAGACCTGCTGAGTTTTTCCAGGTATTTTTATTTTTGTTTTGGATTTCCAGCATCTGCAGTTTTTTGCTTTTATCTGTTTGTTTATTGTGTCATGTATCCTTTTTATCTACTCTTTGCCTAACCTTTGATCTCAGGCCATTTCACATGTCCAGGCTTGTTCTTATTTTTCTGTTCTTGCTTCCCTTTATAATTTAACCCTTTAGGTGATTTTTCTTTCTCAACCCCTAGCAATGCATAGATGGAGTTGCATTTTGAGAATGGATGAGGTGCTTACCAATAGCCCAAATGTTTTGTGCTTCTTGTCTGATGGTTTTAGTCCTGCTGTGAAGGGAAATTGATATAACTGAATTCAGCCTTTCCTATCTACTGGACAATAGGATGACTTGGACTGGAAGAATAGCTGCGTTCAACACCTCCCCCCTGCCCCCCCACTGCCACACAACATTCTGACATCAGTTGCTTGTCTTTGCTCTTGCACTCAAGCGTATTCAGATGCAATTCACTATGTCCATATGCATTTTTTGTGTTGATGCTGGAAAATTCTGAATTGCAGGATGCCCTCCATCCATGTTAATGCTGTACAACTGTCACCAAACTGACCAGCTGACTGCAGATGTCCCGAGAAATCACCCATGAAATATGTTTTGGCTCTTTATCATACAGCCCCTCAAACCTACTCTGCCATTCAATATGATCATGGCAGATCTTCTACCTCACTCTACTTTCCTGCCTGCTCCATAATCCCTTGAATCTCCACTTCAAATGCACTCAATGGCGCATCACAACTATCTAGGGCATCAATTCCCATGAGTCACAACTCTTTCAAAGAAGACATTTCTGACTCTAATGCTCAGCCAAACTGCATCCATGTTCTAGATTCTCCAGCCCCTTCAGAATCTCGTTTCAGTGAGATCATCTCTCAAACTCCAGACCCAATTTCCTCAGTCTCATCGTAGCTGAACCAATCTAGGAAACCTTCCTTGCACTGCATCCTAGACAAGTAGACCCTTCCTTAGCACAAAACATTTGGGCTATTAGCAAGTAGATCCTTCCTTGGATGTGGACATCAAAACTCTGCATAATCTTTCTGGTGTGATCTCATCAAAGCCCTGTACAACTCTAGTCCCTCTTGGCAATGATGCCCAACATGTCCTTTGCCTTCCTAATTTCTTGCACTTGCTTAACTTTGTCCCTTGTAAGATTCTGGGTACATTCATGCATTTTCAAAAATATTCTGCTTATTCTTAATATCATTGAATAAACTTGCACTTCCCAAACAATACTCCGCCTGCCATCTCATTGCCCACTCACTTAACCTATTGATGATCCCTTTGCAGACTCTGTCCTCAACTTTCTTTCCTACCTATCTTTATCATATTTGGCATGAGTATGGATTGGAAGTAGTTGAGGCTCCAGCACTGAACCCTGTGGCACACCACTGGTTTGCCAACCTGTGAACCATTTCTCTCAACTTCCTGTTACATTTACCTGTGTTTAATGTATTACCTCCCAACACCATGGGATCTTGTGCAGCAACCTAAATCAGAAGACTCTTTGGAAGACAAATACACCACATATGGTTTCCTCTTTTATCCATCCTTCCCATTATGCCCTGAATTCTAAAGTTTGTCAACATTTTCTTTACAATGTCAACATGGTTTTATGATTTTCTAAATGTATGCTACTGTTAATGTATTCCACTATTTTTCCTAATGACATAACTGGCCTATAGTTTGCCTTGTCTCCCTCCTTTCTTGAATAGTGGTGTTACATTTGCAGTTTTTGTATCTGCAGACCATTCTGGAATCTAGGGAATTTTGGAAGATTACAGCCAAAACATCCACTATCTCTAGGATGTAACCAAGTCCAGGGGACTTATCAGCCTTTGGTCCCAAGTCCTCTGCCTTTTGTCCCTTGATTTTTTTTCTACTATTTTCACAATGTTTAGTGCTTTGTATCTAAAGACTGAACAAATATTGCAGTCTCTGCTATTTCCTTGTTTTCCCCCTGGAGGATGAGACTGGGGAATTAATGGACCAATGTTTACTTTAGTTACAATATTGATATCCACATGCAAGTTATCTCTCTCTTTTATTTGCTAGCTTACACTTAGTTATCTTCTGCTGGTTTCTAAAGTTTTTCTCATCTTCTGGCTTGATCTCTGTACCACCACCTGGAAGTTCCCCTCCAAGTCGCACACCATCCTGACTTGGAAATACATCATTGTTCCTTCACTATTGCTGGGCCAATATCCTGATCTCCCTCCCTAACAGCACTGGGTGTATCTGTGCCACTGGGACTGCAGTGGTTCAAGAAGGCAGCTCACTACTACCTTCTGGATGGCAATTAGTGATGGGCAGTAAATGCTGGCCTAGCCAGTGACGCCCACGTCCTGTAAATGAATTTAAGTTATATGCCATTTCTTTTCAATTTGATATCATCCTTCCTTAGCCATGGGTGGTTCATCTTCCTGTCTTAATGGAATACATCTTCGAGTCATAGAATCAGAGGTCTACAGCACAGAAAAAGGCCCTTCGGCCCATCAAGTCTGTGCTGGTCAAACAAGTACCTAACTATTCTAACCCCATTTTCCAGCACTAGGCCCATGGCATACAAAGCTATGGCATTTCAAGTACACATCCAAATACTTAGATAAAAACAAAAAGCTACTGCGGATGCTGGAAATCCATAACAAAAACAGAATTACCTGGAAAAACTCAGCAGGTCTGGCAGCATCGGTGGAGAAGAAAAGAGTTGACGTTTCGAGTCCAACATGACCCTTCAACAGAACTGAAGTATAGTTAGGAGAGGGGTGAAATATAAGCTGGTTTAAGGTGGGGGGGCGGGGGGAGAGAAGTTGAGGGTGGGGTGGTTGTGGAGACAAGCAAGCAGTGATGGGAGCAGATAATCAAAAGATGTCACAGAGAAAAGGATCAAAGAGGTGTTGAAGGTGGTGATATTATCTAAGAAAAGTGCTAAAGAATGGATGGCAGGATACTCAAGGTACAGCTCTAGTGGGGGTGGGGTGGAAAGACTGACAGGGTATTGGTTGTAGATTTAAAAATAATGGAAATAGATGGGAAAAGAAGAATCTATATAAATTATTGATGAAAAAAAAAGAGGGGGAAGAAACGGGGGGTCGGGTGGGGGTGGGGGGCGGAGGTGGGGGGGGGGGGGGGGGGGGGGCTGTGTGTGGAGTTTAAGATCTAAAGTTGTTGAATTCAATATTCAGCCCGGAAGGCTGTAAAGTGCCTAGTCGGAAGATGAGGTGCTGTTCCTCCAGTTTGCGTTGGGCTTCACTGGAACAAAGCAGCAAGCCAAGGACAGACATGTGGGCAAGAGAACAAGGTGGAGTGTTAAAATGGCAAGCGACAGGGAGGTTTGGGTCTTTCTTGCGGACAGACCGCAAGCGGTCGCCCAGTCTGCGTTTGGTCTCTCCAATGTAGAGGAGACAGCATTGGGAGCAACGAATGCAGTAGACTAAGTTAGGGGAAATGCAAGTGAAATGCTGCTTCACTTGAAAGGAGTGTTTGGGCCCTTGGACGGTGAGGAGAGAGGAAGTGAAGAGGCAGGTGTTGCATCTTCTGCGTGGGCATGGGGAGGTGCCATAGGTGGGGGTTGAGGAGTAGGGGGTGATGGAGGAGTGGACCAGGGTGTCCCGGAGGGAACGATCCCTACGGAATGCCGCCGGGGGGGTGAAGGGAAGATGTGTTTGGTGGTGGCATCATGCTGGAGTTGGCGGAAATGGTGGAGGATGATCCTTTGAATGCGGAGGCTGGTGATAGGGTCCCCCTTGTCCTCACTTATCACCCCACCAGCCTCCACATTCAAAGGATCATCCTCCGCCATTTCCGCCAACTCCAGCATGATGCCACCACCAAACACATCTTCCCTTCACCCCCCTGGCGGCATTCCGTAGGGATCGTTCCCTCCGGGACGCCCTGGTCCACTCCTCCATCACCCCCTACTCCTCAACCCCCACCTATGGCACCTCCCCATGCCCACGCAGAAGATGCAACACCTGCCCCTTCACTTCCTCTCTCCTCACCGTCCAAGGGCCCAAACACTCCTTTCAAGTGAAGCAGCATTTCACTTGCATTTCCCCTAACTTAGTCTACTGCATTCGTTGCTCCCAATGCGGTCTCCTCTACATTGGAGAGACCAAACACAAACTGGGCGACCGCTTTGCAGAATACCTGCGGTCTGTCCGCAAGAAAGACCCAAACCTCCCTGTCGCTTGCCATTTTAACACTCCACCCTGCTCTCTTGCCCACATGTCTGTTCTTGGCTTGCTGCATTGTTCCGGTGAAGCCCAACGCAAACTGGAGGAACAGCACCTCATCTTCCGACTAGGCACTTTACAGCCTTCCGGGCTGAATATTGAATTCAACAACTTTAGATCTTAAACTCCACCCACCCTGTTTCTTCCCCCTCTTTTTTTTTTCATCAGTAATTTATATAGATTTTTTTCCCACCTATTTCCATTATTTTTAAATCTACAACCAATACCCTGTCAGTCTTTCCACCCCACCCCGACTAGAGCTGTACCTTGAGTGTCCTGCCATCCATTCTTAATTAGCACTTTTCTTAGATAATATCACCACCTTCAACACCTCTTTGATCCTTTTGTCTGTGACATCTTTTGATTATCTGCTCCTATCACTGCTTGCTTGTCCCCACAACCACCCCACCCTCAACTTCTCTCCCCCCGCCCCCCCACCTTAAACCAGCTTATATTTCACCCCTCTCCTAACTATACTTCAGTTCTGTTGAAGGGTCATGTTGGACTCGAAACGTCAACTCTTTTCTTCTCCACCGATGCTGCCAGACCTGAATTTTTCCAGGTAATTCTGTTTTTGATCCAAATACTTAGTACTTTGAGCTATGAAATGTTGGCTTAAACATCTGCCACTGCTTATCTACTACCACTATTTTCCCAGGTCCATTTTAGCAACTTGTCATCTTTGTAAAGACACTAGTTTCAGAACACTATTTGTTAGTGGGGTGGGGGACTATAGATCTCTCATTAGTAACTTTTTTCCCTTGCCATTTCTTATCTTCCAAACATTCTCCACCTTCATCTTCTGAACAGGAGTTTCTCACTACTGTACTACTGTGCTGATGGCATTCTTTAACAGACCTGGCCCCACTTCCTTTTCTCCCTATCCTGAAAAGTCAGGTACCCTTCAATATTCGGTTCCTGGCCTTGGACTCCTTGCAACCACATCTCCAATGGCTACCATATTATAATTCCAATTATTTCTACATGTCACAATTCATCCATCTGCCTTGTTACAAATGTGCATTGAGCCTCTAGGGAAGAAGATAAAACCCCTTCCACCCTTATTCAATATGGCCTATGATAGGTCCCACATCAATGTGGTTGAATAGAGGTGTCAGCTGTGGCTCAGTTCATAGCACCCTCGCCTTTGAATCAGAGGGTTGTGGGTTCATGTCCCACTCCCGGAAACCAAGAACGGTGATTGTACTCGAAAAAAAGAGTTGCAATCTGTGACTGTTGATAACTCGAAAGAGTATCAATGTGGTTGAACTGTCCTCTGCAGTGGTTTTATACAAGTGGTTTGCTTGGCCACTTCAAAGAATGAGGAGAGGAAAAGATAATTGTAGTATGGACTGCACTGATTCAAGGCAGCCCACCACCACAAGGTAGCAAAATAAGTGGTGGTAAATGCCAGCAGCACCCATATCTTGATCAAGTGAATAGTAGAGAACAAAGGGGAATGAATCTACAAGCTGCCTGTGGCCTACAGAGCTGAATTTAACAATCTCAACTCTGCTCCTTCCCCATAGTCCTGCAAATGCTTCCCTTTTGAAAGTTACAATTGAATCTGCTTCCACTACCATTTTGAGTAGAGCATTCCAGATCATGATTTGCTGAGTAAATATTTTCCCTGAATTATTTACCAAATCAACCTTTGAGATACAATTGTGGCTTCTATCACAAGTTCAATGAGCCTGTTACTACCTGGAGGTTGTGTGGCAGATGACTGATATATAGCACTTTGCATTAGTCACTAATGGATCTATTTTTAAAACCTCACTGGTATGCACTTATGTAGAGCTCTTGGAACTGATCTGTGGCCATCCAACCAGTTGACCCTCAGATTACGACGGCTACTCTAGTCCTTGACACAATTTGCATAAAATCACAAATATTTGTACTTTCCCCTTGCTTATCTCAAGGTCTATATCCTTTTCCCTATTAACCACCCACAACAATTTTGTCTTGACATAATCTCAGGGTATACTGTGGTCTAGTAATAACCTTTCATTATACCTTCAGGAGATGGTGTTAATAACTAAGCATAAGCAGTCTGTCCTGTCCCAACTGGAGCTGCCTCTCCACTAACTACATTCTTCATTGTTGATTCTAACACCAATTTTTCTTAGAATGCCGATCCTTCATTTTTCATGGCTTGCTCACTTAAGAACTTAGTAAGGACAATATTATCTGACTCCCACACAGCCTGTTCTGTTAAACAGCTGATGTAGCTAGTTCTATTTACCCAGTCAACCGTTTCGCTTTCAGTATGTGAAAATGTGAAAACTACTGGCTGAGATGTCATGACTTACTGGCAAACTACTTTCATGTTACGGACAATTTAGAGCTGTAACGGCTGTGGATAACTCATGAAGTCTAAACATACAATTGAGTTGAATAATATTGTCTTCTCTGTTTGACTGATTTATTGCAGTCTCTATTTCTAGTCTGAATACAAAAACCCAAATTCAAATTTAGAGTTGAATCACTTGATGTCCGAATAAAACATCGGCATAGTACAATTTGGCAAACTAACCTCAATATCTACAGCACCTGTATTTGTTGTAACAAATGCTTCTGCTTTATCTTGCAGAAAAGTCTTGTCATTTGTGCATCTACTTTTCCTCCCTCAACCTGTGAAAGAAGCCTTTGCCTTCACTCCTTGGGGCAAGATTTGCATTAGAATGTTCCCAGCTTGTTTTTGAGCCTCATGATTGAGTTGATCCAATCTAGTGTTTCTCAGCAGTATTAACTGACTGCAAGGTTAGGGAAGGGCCAGACAGTTCAAGACATGTGGATTAGGCTCTCAAAGCATCAAGGTAGTGCCTTCAATTCTTCCTGCCCTCTCAACCCACTCTCTACATTTTCATTCTTTTATTCTTTCATGGGATGTGGTTGTCACTGGCTAGACCAGCATTTATTGCCCATCCCTAATTGCCCTTTTAAGGTGGTGGTGAGCTGCTTTCTTGAACTGGTGCATCCACTGGTGTAGACACTTACACAGTGCAGTTAGGGAGTTCCAGGATTTTGACCCAGTGACAGTGAAGGAACAGTGATATATTCCATATCAGGATGGCTTGTGGCTTGGAGGGGCTCCTCCAGGTGGTGTCCCATGTGTCTTCTGCCCTTGTCCTTCTAGATGGTAGTGATCCTATCTAAGGATCCTTGGTGAGTTTCTGCAGTGCATCTTTCAGTGGCAGCAGTGTACAATACATATCAGTGGTGGGAGTGTCAATCAAGTGGGCTGCTTTGTCCTAGATGGTGTCAAGGTTGTTGAGATGTTGGAGCTGCACTCACTCAGGCAAGTGGGGAGTATTCCATCACGCTCCTGACTTGTTCCTTGTAGATGGTGGACAAGCTTTGGGGAGTCAGGAGGTGAGTTACTTGTTGCAAGACTCCTAGTCTCTGACCTGCTCTTATAGTCACAGTATATATATTTTTTATTCATTCATTGGATGTGGCTGTTGCTGGCTAGGCCAGCATTAATTGCCCTTGTTCAGGGGCAGGGCAGTTAAGAGTCAACATGTAGGCAGATTTCCTTCCCTAATGGGCATTAGTGAATCAGATGAGTTTTTAACAAAAAAATAACATTGGCTTATTAGTCATCATTAGACTTTTAATTCCAGATTTTTATTGAATTCAAATTCCACCATCTGCTGTGGCAGGATTCAAACCTGGGCCCCCAGAGCATTAACATGGGTCTCTGCATTAGCACCACCTCCCCAACATGGCTAGTCCATTTGTTTCTGGTCTATAACTTCCAGGCTGTTGCTAGTGGGGGCTTCAGCAATGGTAATGCCATTGAATGTCAAGGAGTGATGGTTAGATTCTTTTTGGAGATGGTCATTGCCCACTGCTTGTGTGGTGTGAATGTTACTTACCACTTGTCAACCCAAGCCTGGATATTGTCCAGGTCTTGCTGCATTTAGATATGGACTGCTTCAGTATCTGAGGAGTCACAAATGGTGCTGAACATTGTGCAATCATCAGCGAACATCCTCACTTCTGTCCTTATGATGGAAGGAAGGTCATTGATGAAGCAACTGAAGATGGACACTACCCTGAGGAACTCATGCAGTGATATTCTGGAGCTGAAATGACTGACCTCCAAATGTCACGACCATCTTCCTTTTGTGTTAAGTATGACTCCAACCAGTGGAGAGTTCTCTTCTTCCCTCTTTTTCCCCCCCCCCCCCCCCCCACCCCAGCCCCCCAACAATTCCTATTGACTCCAGTTTTGCTAAGGCTCCTTGATGCCACACCTGGTCAAATGCTGCCTTGATGTTGAGGGCAGTCACTCTGCTTACCTAGAGTTCAGCTCTTGTTCATGTTTGAGCCATGGCTGTAATCAAGTCAGAATCTAATGGCCCTGGCAGAACCCAAACTGAGCATCCGTGAGCAGGTTATTGTTAAACAAGTGCTGCTTGATGGCGCTGACCCCTTTCAGCACTTTACTGATTGAGAGTAGACTGAGGCAGTAATTGGCTGGGTTGGATTTGTCCTGCTTTTTGTTTACAGGACATGTCTGGGCAATTTTCCACAGCCAATTAGGTTCCAGTATTGTGGCTGTACTGGAACAGCTTGGCTGTGTGCAGCAAGTTCAGTACTATTGCTGGAATATTATCAGGGCCCATAGCCTTTGCAGTATCCAGTGCCTTCAGCTGTTTCTTGGTATCATGTGGAGTGAATCAAGTTGGCTGAAGACTTGCATCTGTGATGCTGGGGTCCTCCAGAGAAGGCCAAGATGGATCATCTGCTTGGCAGTTCTGGCTGAAGCTTGCTGCAAATGCTTCAACCTTATCTTTGCACTGAGATGCTGGGCTCCCCCATCATTGAGGATGGGGATATTTGTGAAGCCTCCTCCAGTGAGTTGTTCAATTGTCCACCACCAATCATGTCTGGATGTGGCAGGACTGCAGAGCTCAGGTCTGATCAGTTAATTGTGGGACTGCTTAGCTCTCTGCTGCCTATGCTGTTTGGAACACAGGTAGTTCTGTTGTAGCTTCACCAGGTTGACCCCTTATTTTTAGGTATGCCTAGTGCTGCTCCTGGCATGCCCTCCACTCTTCTTTGAACTAGGGTTGATCTGTTGGCTTGGTGGTAATGGTAAGAGTGGGGATATACTGGGCCATGAGGTTAGATTGTGTTTGAGTATGCTGCTGCTGATGGCCCACAGTGCCTCATGGTTGCCCAGTCTTGAGTTGCTAGATCTGTTTGAAATCTATCCCATTTAGCATGGTAGTGTCACAGTGGAGGGTATCCTCATGTGAAGGCAGTCTCTGAGGACTGTGCAGTGGTCACTCCTCCTGATACTATCGGGCAGATGCATTTGTAGCAGGCAGGTTGGTGAAGAGGTATGTTTTTCCCCTTTGTTGGTTCCCTCACCACCTGCTGCAGACCCAGTCCATCAGCTGTCCTTTAGGACTCAGTCAGTAGTGGTGCTACTGAGCCACTCTTGATGTTGGACATTGAAGTCCTCCACCCAGAGTATATTGTGCACTTGCCACCCTCAGTGCTGCAGTGGTGTTCAACATGGAACATTGATTCATCAGCTGGAGGGGGGTGGGATCGGGGGGGGGGGCTGGTATGTGGTAATCAGCAGGAGGTTTCCTTGCTCATGTTTGACCTGATGCCATGAGACTTCATGGGGTCTAGAGTTGATGTTGGGGAATCCCAGGGCAATGCCCTTCTGACTGTATACCTGCTGTGCTGCCACCTCTCCTGGGCCTGTCCTGGTGGGACAGGACATAACCAGGGGTGGTGATGGGGGCAATTTGGCACTGGACCCCAGATGTTGAGATGTTGACAGGGCTGAGTTTGGCATTGTTTCTGGTGCTTAGGTAGACTTTGTATCAGTTTGATGCAATTGAGTGGCTTGCTGGGCCATTTCAGAGGGCATTCTAGAGTCAACCATATTGTTGTGGGTTTGGAGTCACATGTAGACCAGAGCAGGTAAGAACAGCTCACTTTCCTTAAAATGCATTAGTGAACCAGATGGGATTTTAGACAATTGACAATGGTTTCATTATCATTTGATTTTCAAATGCCACAATCTGACTTGAACCCAGGTCCCCAGAGCATTACCTTGGGTATCTGGATTACTAATCCAGTGACAATACTACTACACCATCACCTCTTCCCCTGCACCACATCCCTGAATACAGTGTCCTTTCATTTAATTCATAATGCTCAATATTTTTCCTGGAACAGGAAGTCAACGAAGCAGGTTCCTCATGTTAAAGTGGATAGCAATTGGGTGTTGATCTTTACACTCCTTGCTGCTGGAGACTAGGAAGTGATAAAGTTGATCAGCAGTACAGAAAAGAAATAGAGTTTGGTATTATATTCTTGGTTTAAACACCTTTGTTATTGAGCAACTCTGAAATCTTTCAGCAGTCTTCTTTAGTGTTGTACAGGCTATAACCCTTGAGTTGACATTCTCCAAATTTTCCTTAGTTCTGTTGAAGAGTCATGCGGACTCGAAACGTTAACTGTGCTCCTCTCCTCAGATGCTGCCAGACCTGCTGAGTTTTTCCAGGTATTTTTGTTATTGTTTAGGATTTCCAGCATCCGCAGTTTTTTGCTTTTATCTAATTGAATCCACTGATTCTTGAGTGCATTGTTTGCCATTAAGTTAAAGCTGGATGTGAAGTTGATTGATTGCCATGAGGCTTGTCAACATGAGTTGAATATTTCAAACTAATGGACTTTTTTGCCTTACAGCCAAATACCCTGAGATTAAGTCGTTGATGGGCCCAGATCACAACCTGAAATGGATCGTCTCTCTGATGGTAGCAGTTCAGCTTTTGGCCTTCTACCTTGTGAAGGACTTAGACTGGAAGTGGGTGATTTTCTGGGCCTATGTATTTGGTGGATGTTTCAACCATTCCATGACGCTGGCCATCCATGAAATTTCTCACAATGCTGCCTTTGGGAACAAACGAGCACTATTGAACCGTTACTTTGGCATGTTTGCAAACCTCCCTGTTGGCCTGCCCTACTCTATCGCCTTCAAGAGGTATCACATGGATCATCACCGCTACATGGGTGGTGATGGTATTGACGTGGACATTCCCACCGTGTTCGAGGGATGGTTTTTCTGCACCAGATTCAGGAAGCTGTTTTGGATTATCCTTCAGCCACTCTTCTATGCTATCCGTCCACTCTGCATCAATCCCAAACCCATCACTTACCTGGAGATCACCAACCTGATTGTTCAGCTAACATTTAACTTACTGGTTTATTACTTTTGGGGAATGAAATCCGTAGTATATATGTTGGCAGGGTCCCTCCTTGGCATGGGCCTACATCCTATCTCTGGGCACTTTATTGCTGAACATTACATGTTTCTGAAGGGTCATGAAACCTATTCTTACTATGGGCCACTCAATCTAATAACCTTCAATGTTGGATATCACAATGAACACCATGACTTTCCCAGTGTTCCAGGATGCCGGCTTCCTCAAGTGAGTATTTTATAAATTGTATTTGTCTCTAACTGCAGATCTAAATTCCTTTTTAGGAGAGAAACCCTGCATAGTTGAATGGCTTTAAAAGCTTCATCCTTATTGATATTCAAATTTTAAACAACTCAAACTGCTGCTGTTTTTACTTAGTTTCTGACCTGTTTTCCTTCTGACTCAGCAGTTCCTGGGTGAACAGTATGGTTATTGTCAAAATGGCTGTTCATGTGACCTGAAAAGTTATATCCTAACACTTTGGTCAGCATAACTGAGCTGAGTGGGGTTCCTGGATTTCCCCTAGTGCTATGCCAAGGTCAGCTACCTTTTGTACAAGGGTGGAGTGACCAAATCTAATAACTTGGTATCTTGCACTTGTGCTAACATTCTGGGTTTTTAGGATAAATTCTGTAGTACCCTTTTTTTTTGAAGGAGGGGTGTGGCTATAAAAGCAAATGGGATGCTGCCTTTCCACAGTTGGGCCTTTGAAGGATGAATATTGAAGTTATGGAACATGTGGACTGACTGTTAGCAATTTTTTCAAAAGGTTAAGGGATCTCATTGTTCTTTGTAGGAGAACTACAAGCTGAAGGTATCTCTTGAAGTTGGTTTTGTCCACCAAATAGTATTTTAACCTCCTTGCTCTTGTACTCTATGCCCCAATTAATTTTAAGTAGTGAACCTAAATGCAACACACTGGATCCCATACTGGCATATTCTAGGTTCCATCATTTGTGATGACTTGAGTTAAGCTTGTATTAGGGTTTCCAAAGTAATGTGTAGGTATAATCCTTTATCTGCAGTTTTGAGGTGATAACAAGGAGGATTGAGGGTAATGCAATTGATGTGGTCTACATTTTGACAAGATCCCAATGTTCTAAAAAAAAGCCTGTGGAAATGTAGCAAGCTCAATACAAAATTGACTCATTGGCAGGGAGCAAAGGGTAATTGACAGGTGTTTTTGTGACTGGAAGGCTGTTTCCAGTGGGGTTCTGCAGGGCTCACTACAATGTCCCCTGCTTTGTGGTATATATGAATGATTTGGATGGAAATGTAGGTTGAATGATCAAGATGTTTGTAGATGGCAAATTGGCCATGTGGTTGATGAAGAGGGGACTGTAGGATGATACCAATGGACTTTCCAGGTGGGCTTACAAGTGGCAAATGGAATTCAACCCAGAGAAGTGAGGTGATGTATTTGGGAAGTTAAACAAGGCAAAAAAATAGCCAATAAATGGAAGGATAGAGGTGTAGAAGTAGTGAGGGACCTTGGAGTGCATGTTCACAGATCCTTGAAGGTAGCAGGAAAGGTCAACAAGATGGTTGGAGAGGCATAAGGAATCCTATTTATTAGCTGAGAAACAATACAAGAGCAGGGAGTTATGCTGGAGCTATATGAAACACTTGGGCCACAACTTGCTGCATGCAATTTTGATCACCTGGCAAACTAGAGGGTACAGAGGAGATTTACAAGAATGTTGCCAGGACTGAAATTGCAATCATGAGGAAAGATTGGATAGGCTGGGGTTGTTCTCCTTGGAACAGAGGAGACTGAGGGGAGATTTGATGTACAAAATTGGGGGGCCTATATAGAGTGGATGGATAGGGCCTATTTACTTTAGCAGAGGAGTCAGTGACTTGGTGCATAAATTTAAAATGATGGGTAGAAAGATGTAAAGGGGAGATGAGGAAAAATCTTTTCACTCAGGGTTGTGAGGGTCTGGAACTCTGCCTGAAAGGGGCAGTGAAGGCAGAAACCCTCAATCTGTTCAAAAGGTGTCTGGATATGCACCTGATGTGCTGGAACTTGCAGGGTTATGGAACAAATGCTGGAAAATGGGATTAGGCTGGGTGGGTGGCTTGTCTTTCAGCTGGCAGAGTCACAAATTTAACATTTTCTAAATGCCCAAAAAGAGTAATGGGGAGTGGCAGCATTTGGAGTGCTCCTTGAGAGCCAGCACAGACAATGGGCCACATGGCTACCTGTGCTGTAATCCTGACTGACTGACTATGTTGGGCCAAGTTTGGAAAACCACCAATTTAATCTGTATCCATAATGTATCTAGAGGACCAGTAAGGATACTGAATTGATCATTGCATCTGTGACTGACAGTGACCATAACACATCAAATAATGGATATAAGTAAAATATTGGATGCTGGAAATCTGAAATAAAACAAAACACTGGAAAAACTCAGCAGGCCTGAGCATCTGTAAGGAGAAAGTTAATATTTCGAGTCTGAATGTGCTTCAGAACTTCAGATGCTCCTTCCTGCTGAGTTTTTCCAGCATTTTCTGTCTTTACATCAAATAATGGACTTGGATATATAATGGAGTTTCCTTCTATTTTTGCTTTTAAGTTGTAGCTGCTGAGTGTTCTTGACTCAAGACATTTGCTTAACCAGTGTTTCAATCCACTGTACAAACAAGCTGCACTGTTAGTACAGGACTGGAAATTGACAGGCAGAATTTACTGGTCTAACCCTAACTTCAGTCTTGGTAATGCTTAGACAGAGAATCTGGTACTAGTTAGAATTAAAATCTGGACGTTTTAAATTATTGTCCCCGTAGACTTGCATTAAGCACAGTCCAGTGAGATACTTGCCATCAACTTCAAGTGGCCTTTACAATAACTCGTACAGAACATTATTGTCCCAATAGAACCAGTAGAGCAACATTGAGTTGGTCACTCCACTTGTAATTAGAGCAAGTTTGCTGCTGAAGCTAGTGCTGGAACTCTTGCACTTCTAAGCCAGAAGTGTCATCTGATCTGTCCTCTATTTGGCTGCTGTATTTGAAGTATATGTAGGATATTGGGATTCAGTTCAATGTCCCCTAACCATTTGACTGGTCTATCAGTAACAGCCATTGCTGCAGAGAGGATCAATGGTACAAGTAGTTTTTTTTCTAGTTAAGCTCCTGCACATACTTTAGTCTCTTCCCTAACACTTGGATGTTGTCCCAGTCTTTTGTCTCCTCTTTAGCTTTGCTCGTGGGTACTTTTGGGAGCATAGTTGTCTCCAGGGAAATAGGACAATGGTAGTGTCCATGGAACTACAAAACAAATCAATCTGGGTCTGAGCCACTTGCATTTTAGTAATCCCAAGGTGGATAATTTCAATGTAAAGGTATAAAATGAATATAAGGTTGGATCTAGTGTCCCTGCTGCTTCTAAATACACTGAGTGACTGCCATTGAATTCTGTTTGAGTCAAGAGTCTGAGTTCTTGCAGGGCAGTTATTACATGCACAAAGGGTAGGGGAGAAGAACTTGCAGACCAGCATCCAGCTAATATCCTAGGTTATTGAAGTGTTATGCACTCTAGCATGCTGATGTTGGTATCTTACCCCTCATGAATGACAACTTGAGGTGCCAGGAACTGTACCCCAGCAACAGTAACTCCTACATGAGAGAAAATGAAACCTCTGTTTCCTCCCTGTGTGGTTTAAGTTTGGAGGAAGAAAGTGTTTTTAAGGAATTCTGATCCTCTGTCACAAGGCTCTGGATTCCCAGGGCTTAAGCACAAAAATCAAGGCTGACAATCTGGTACTGCATCATTTTGAGGTGCTGAGATGGTAAACTGAGGCACCATCTGACCTCCCAGATGTAAAAGTTATCCCTGGTATCCTTGTCAATAATTACCCTCATGAACATTGAAAAAAGATTCTGGTCAATGATTACCCTATGAACATTACAAAAACAGATTATTTGGTCATATCACATTGCTATGTTTGTATTGGCAGCTGTGACAGAACTTCAAAAATCAGTCTTAGTGTGTCTCTCTTTTAGGTAAAGAAGATAGCTGCTGATTACTATGACAACCTGCCACAGTACTCTTCCTGGGTGAAAGTACTCTACGACTTCATCATGGATGATACCATTGGTCCCTACTCTCGTATTAAGAGAACTGTGAAGGATGCCAAACAGGACTAAGTGGAATGGATCTGGGAATTGATTTAAGCTAGGTTAACTGCAGTGTTTATAGCTTTTTTTACAGATCTTGTATTTTCCAAGAACAATGTATTAAAATGTCTTTGTACAAACTGTGCACGAGCAAACATTGGAAAAATTGTGTAAAAATCCTAAAGTGGTGAGTCAGCCTGTTGTAGCCCTCCTTGCTCAGTCTCCAATCACAGGGTACAAAATGTGATGTTGTTGTCTCTGCCAATTATGATTTGTTTGCTTTGCCTCTGAACTGGTTTCACTTATTTAAGGCACCGATACCTTATCTCCCTTCCTGTAAAAGGGATCAGACTGCCTTGTGATCAATTGTATGTTATGTTATGTTACCTATCACATTAAAACCAAATGTAACCATAGTCCTTTCTTCTCTCCCCCCCCCCCCCCCCCCCAGCCATTTCAGCCTATCCCAGAACCTACAGCAATGGTGGGAAAGAACCTCATGGCAGGTCTTTCATCTCCTGGCTTCCAAGTGTCAAACAAAATATAGAATTTAGATGGCTCTATCCTCTGGCTTTAAAAGTTTGGAGGAAATTGAATCATAGCAGCTGCTTGATCTCAGGAGTGGAAAGCAAAATCCATTGTTCTGGGAAGGGTGCCAGTGTTGGTGACTAAATTTAGTAGTTCCATGTAGGCCTTGCAGCTGACTTAAGTAATCTTCAGATTTTTATCTGCGTTTTAATTGCTGCTGACTCGCCACTTCATTGGAGCTCAGTTAGTATGGGACTAATAAGGTTGTGTAAGACATGACTTGCTTCTGTTCATTGATATCATGAAGCCACCTAGGGCTGCTGTTTGCCATTTGTCATGTTAATGTTTGCAATTCACTATTTTGCTAATATAATGGGTGGTTTAAGTCTGGAATGTGTCTGTGTAATTTGGGTCCATGATTGGTTAGAGCTTTCCTTTTGTTCTTAAACACTACACTTGGTCTGACCAGACTAAAAGTAAATGTTTTGATACTAAAATGGCAGCTTTTAAAAAGGATTGAGGGGAGGGAAGTTTTCACTGGGGCCAGTGCTGCTCAGGTGAGAGTCCCTCCCTGGAAGGGAGAGGGAGGAAAAAGAGGAGCTCTCAGTTGTGAATATGAAAGGAATCAAATGGATGTTTTTTAAATAAGCTCTGAAGAGCCATGCAGATTTAATGTTGAAAGTTTCTCTCTCCATAGATGCTGCCAGACTTGAGTTCTTACAGCATTTTGTTTCATTTAAGAATACATTCAAACAATAAGCTTCTACATTTCAGTAATAGTTGGAACTGATCTGTAATACAATGTACTGACCTCCAATTAGCTACTTGAATTTACTAATGCACATCTATCTTCTGCATTAGATAGAGGAAGTGATTGAGGTAATAAAAAATGGAGCAGGTCATTTGGCCCTTTGAGCCTGCCCTGCTATTCAATACAATTGTGGCTGATTCTCTATCTCAACATGATACTCTTCTCCCCATATCCCTTCATGGCCGAGAAACCTATATATTTAAATGTTTGGTGACTTCTATGCTTGAATTCCATAGGTTCACCACCCTGAGTGAAGTTTCTCCATTTGTCCTAAATACCTCCATTTGTCCTAATTTACCCCATATCCTGAGACTGTCATCCCCTTGTTCTAGACATCCCAGCCAGAGGAAACATCCCTCTATCCAGTCTGTTTCAATGAGATCCCTTCTCATTCTTCACTCCAGTGAATACAGGCCTAGCCAGCCCAATAATGGGGGAGGGTTACAACTTGATTATACTTCAAAACCATACTTCATTAGCTGTAAAGCACTTTCCCTTCGACAGGCAGTCCAAGAGAAACAGGCATGTAGTTCAGGAGTCCCCTGGGGTTCCACTTGCAAATTGGTATTCCCTTTTGGAGGCTGATGAGGGTGCTGGTTCCTCCAGGGGTTGCAGACAGAGCTAAGCGTCTGGCACCACAAGCAGCCTGTCTATACAGGAGGGGAGGAAGAGTAACAGGGGATTCTATAGTAAGAGGAACAGCTAGGCACTACTGTGGCCATCAGTGTGACTCTAGGATGGTATGTTGCCTCCCTGGTACCAGGGTCTGGGATGTCACTGAACGGCTGCAGGGCATCCTGAAGGGGGAGGGTGATAAGACAGAGGTCATGGTACGTGTTGGTACCAATGACATAGGTAGAAAGAGGGATGAGGTCTTGCATCAAGAATTCGGAGTTAGGCAGACTTAAAAAGCAAGGATTACTCCCGGTGCCATGTGATAGTGAGCTCAGAAGTAGGAGAATGGCACAGATGAATATGTTGCTTAAGAGTTGGTGCAGGAGGGAGGGTTTTAGATTCCTGGATTACTGGGACCATTTCTGGGGAAGGTGGGACCTGTACAAGCAGGACGGTTTATATCTGAACCAGAGTGGGACGAATATCCTTGCAGGTGGGTTTGCTAGTGCTGTTGGGAGGAGTTTAAACTAATTTGGCAGGGGGAGGGGACACAATGTTAGCAGAATAGGGGAGCATAATACAGTAAAACAATCAAGTCAGGGAGTATAGCTGCATTAAGTTTCAAGGGAATAAGGCAAGGCTGGATGGCCTCTACTTTAATGCCAGGAGTATTACAGGTAAAACAGATGAGTTAAGGGTGAGGGTTGACACGTGGAATTGTGATCATAGTAGCCATCACTGAGACATGGTTGAGGGAGGGGCAGGATTGGCAGCTCAACATTCCGGGATATAGAATCTTCAGGCGAGACAGGGAGGGAGTAAAAGAGGAGGAGGCATTGCTTTATAGGAGTCAGTTACTGCAGTAAGGAGGGATGATATCTTGAAGGGGGCATTGAATGAAGCTTTGTGGGTAGAGCTCAGGAATAAAACAGGCAGCCACATTGTTAGGTGTTTATTATAGACCCCCAGATAGTCAGTGGAAAATTGAGGAGCAAATATGTGCACAATTTGCAGAGGTGTGTAAAAGCAATAATATGGTAATTGTTAGGTGATTTCAACTTTCCCAACATTAATTGGGATACACATAGTGTTAGGGCTTGGATGGAATGGATTTCTTAATGTGCACAGGAGAACTTTTTGGTCAATATGTAGAGGGTCCAACAAGGGACAGTGCAGTGCTGGACCTAAATCTGGAGAATGAAGCTGGACAGGTGGGTGAGCATTTTAATGATAGCGACCACAACATGGTACAGTTTAAGCTTGTTATGGACAAAGAAATAGACAAGTTGTGAAAAAAATGTTTTGGACTGGGGGAAGAGTGGATTTTAGTAAAATAAGGCAGGATCTGGCCAGGGTAGACTGGGAACAGCTACTTGTGGGGGAATCTACAGAGGAGCAATGGGGGGAGTGTTCAAAAAGGAAAGGGGGAGGGCACAGGCTCAACATGTTCCCTCTAGGGTGATAGGAAGGAGTAACAAGCTCAGAGAACCATGGATGACCAGAGATATTCAGGTAATGATGAGAAAGAAAAGAGCTGCTTTTAGCAGGTACAAGGGAAGCAAATCAGCGGAGGCATTAGTGGAGTACAGACAGTGCAGGGTGGAGCTTAAGAAATCAATTAGAGCAAAGAGGGGATATGAGAAAGCTCTGGCTGGAAAAAGGGAAAATCCCAAGTATATCAATGAGAAGAGGATAATTAGGGAAAGAGTAGGTCCCGTAAGGTACCAAAGGGAGCAATCTATGGGTGGAGCCAGAGGACATCGGTAGAGTGTTGAATGAATACTTCACATCTATCTTCACCCAAGAGAATGAGGATGAAGGTAGGGAACGCGGGTGGAGAGACTGCGAGGTTCTTAAGCAAATTGATATCGGGAATGACAAGGTATTGGAGGTGTTGGCAGGCTTAAAAGTGGACAAATCTCCAGGTCCAGATGATTTGTGTCCCAGACGGCTGAGGGAGGAGATCGCAGGGGCTCTGACCCAAATTTTTAGTTCCTCTCTGGCCATGGGGTGATGCCAGAGGACTGGAGAACAGATAATGTGGTTCCGCTACTTAGAAGGGTTGTAGGGATAAGCCTGTAGTGGCCAGTGAGTTTGACGTCAGTGGTAGGAAACTATTGGAGAAAATTCTGAAGAAGAGGATCTATCTCCACTTGGAGAGGCAAGGTTTGATCAGGGATAGTCAGCATAGCTTTGTCAGAGGAAGGTCATGCCTAACAAATTTGATTGAATTTTTTGAAGAGGTGACCAGGTGTGTAGATGAGGGTAGTGCAGTTGATGTAGTTTATATGGATTTCAGCATAGCCTTTGACAAGGTCCCACATGGGAGACTTATAAAGAAGGCAAATGCACATGGGATACAGGGTAATTTGATAAGGTGGATTCAAAATTGACTTAGTTGTAAGAGACAGAGGGTGATGACAGAAGGATGCTTTAGTGACTGGAAGCCAGTGTCCAGTGGCGTACCACAGGGATCTGTGCTGGGCCCCCTATTTGTCATTGATATAGATGACAATGTGGGGGGGTAGGATTAGTAAGTTTGCAGATGACACAAAGATTGGCCGGGTGGTTAACAGTGAGGTGGAGTGTCTTGGGCTACAGGAAGATATAGATGGGATGTTCAAGTGGGCAGATAGAATTTAACCCTGAAAAGTGAGAGGTGATACACTTTGGAAGGAGTAATTTGACAAGGAAGTATTCAATGAATGGCATGACACTAGGAAGTTCTGAGGAACAAAGGGACCTTGGCGTGTGTGTCCATAGATCTCTGAAGGCAGAGGGGCATGTTTGTGGGGTGGTGAAAAAGGCATATTGAACACTTGCCTTTATCAATCGAGGCATAGATTACAAAAGTAGGATGGTCATTTTGGAGTTGTACAGAACCTTGGTGAGGCCACAGCTGGAGTACTGTGTGCAGTTCTGGTCACCACATTATAGGAAGGATATGATTGCACTGGAGGGGATGCAGCGGAGATTCACCAGGATGTTTCCTGGGAAGAAACATAACATTTATGTTATGAAGGGAGGCTGGATAGACTTGGGTTGTTTTTGTTGGAGCAGAGAAGACTGAGGGGTGACCAGATAGAGGTGTACAAGATTGACAGCGTGGATAGGGAGCAGCTGTTCCCCTTAGTTGAAGGGTCAGGCACGAGGGGGCATAAGTTCAAGGTGAGGGGCAGGACGTTTAGGGGGGATGTGAGGAAAAACGTTTTTACCCAGAGGTTGGTGATGGTCTGGAATGCGCTACCTGGGAGGGTGGTGGAGGCGGGTTGCCTCACATCCTTTTAAAAAGTACCTGGATGAGCACTTGGCACGTCATAACATTCAAGGCTATGGGCTAAGTGCTGGTAAATGGGATTAGGTAGGTAGGTCAGTTGTTTCTTGTGTCGGTGCAGACTCGATGGGCCTCTTCTGCGCTGTGATTCTGTGTTAACAAGCAGAGTCGATAAAGGAGAACTGGTAGATGCAGTGTATTTGGATTACCAGAAGGCATTTGATAAGTTGCCACATAAAAGGTTATTGCACAAGATAGGAGCTCACAGTACAGGGGTAATGTATTAGCATAGGTTGAGGATTGGCTAACACAAAGAAGACAGAGTCGAGATTAATGGTTCTTTTTCAGGTTGGAAAGACGTAACTAGTGGAGTGCCACAAGGAACAGTCCTAAGACCTCAATCATTTACTATCTCTATTAATGACTTGGAGGAAGGGGCAGAGTGTAATGTATCCAAATTTACTGATGATACAAAATAGCTGGGAGTGCATGTTGTGATGAGGACAGAAGGAATCTGCAAGGGGATATAGACAGGTTGAGTGAGTGGGCAAAAATTTGGCAGATGGAGTTTAATGTAGGAAAGTGTGAGGTCATGCACTTTGCTAGGAAAAATCAAAAGGCAGGCTAGTATTTAAATGGAGAGACTCCAAAAAAAGTGCAGCACAGAGGGATCTGGGTGTTCTTGTGCATGAAACACAAAGTTAGCATGCAGGTACAGCTAGTAATTAAGGTGGCAAATGGAATTTTGGCCTGTATTGCTAGGGGGTTGGAATTTAAAAATAGGGAAGTCTAGTTACAATACTGGCATTGGAGTCAATTCAAAAGAGATTCACTAGGCTGGTTCTTGGGATGAGGGTGTTGACTTATTATGAATGGCTAAATAGGTTAGGCCTTTATTCATTAGAGTTTAGAAGGTGATCTTATTGAAACGTACAAGATTCTGAGGGGGCGTGACAGGGTAGATGTTGAGAAGATGTTTCCGCTAGTGGGGGATTCTTGAACTAGGAGACATAGTTACAGAATAAAGGGACACCCTTTTAAAACTGAGATATGAAGGAATTTCTTCTCTCGGAGGGTAGTGAATGTCTGGAATTCTGTACCCCAGAGAGTTGTGGAGACGAGATTACAAAGTATTTAAAGAGGAGGTAAATAGTTTTTTTGAAATATCAGGGAGTTTAGGGCAATGAGGAGCTGACACTAAAGCCAACCTGCAGGCATCGCCTTGCCCCCTGCCCACAGGCATCGCCCAGCCCGCCAGCAGGGATCATCCACTCGCATCAGCAGGAAAACACGCTGGTGTGGAACACGTCTTAATAAGTGTGACGTGCAGAAGTCGGGTCTTATCCACCAGGGCTTTGCTCACAGCGTGGACATCCGAGGAACAGATGGTGCTGGCACCCGACAGCAACGGCACCCTGGAGGAATGTCCATGGTATGCTGAGCGGGTTCTCATGGACATGGCTCTGCTGCGAAGCAGCGCACAGAAGTTGGAAAGGAAACCATTGATGTTCGCAATGGGTAACGCTTGATGGGGTAGGAGAGGAAGGGCCAGGATTGGCTGGAAGAGGACGAGGGGGGTGAGGTTGGTAGGGGGGAAATGAGGGTGTCAGGATGCGGTGAGGTTGGGAGGGCAGAATGAAGGTGTCAGGGGGAGGTGGGAGTGAGAATGGGCGGACGAAGGGTTAACGGGAGAAGACGGCAACTGGGGAGGTAGGTGTAAAGGGGTGGAAGGTGCAACGGAAGGAATATGGAAGGCCTCCAGGGCGAGGAAGGGGTGCAGGGAGGGTGTCCAGGGGGAGGAAGAAGTGTGGAGAGGGGAAAGAGTAAGGGTGGAGGAAGGAGTCAGGAAAGGGGTAGAAGTATGGCTGGAGGAAGAAGTGAGGTTAGATGAAGAAATAAAGCTGGAGGGAGGAGGGAGGGACTAACAGTGTGGAAGAGGTAAGGGTGGATGAACAGAGATGTACTAAGTCGGGGTGGGGGGGCGGGGAGAAGGGTCCCATGGGGGTTCTGGGGAGGGGGGAAATGAGTGCAGAGGGAGGGGAGGTGCGGGGTGGGTGGGGGGGATGCACAGGAGTGGTCGGATAGGTCCATGTCTGCCTCCTGGGGAACAAACTGAAGGTGGGTGTGGAATGGAGGGTGAGAATGACAGGGCAGAGTGAGGTGGGAGTGGGAGGGTGAGGGTTCGACAGGAGCGATAGAAGGAATCCAGAGGCAGACACGAACCCTGCGGATGGGAAGGAGGAGGTCGGGGACATGGATGGGGGTGGGATTTTCAGGAAGGAATGCTCAGGACATTGAGATGAGTGTTGAGATGAGTGTGAAACATGAAAAACCCACTAGTGTGGGAGAGTGTTTGCATGAGGCTCCAAAAGGCCCTGCCAGACACACACTTTTCCCTCCAGCATCACTCGTAGGCCGGCTGCTCCCTCTGTGGTGACGGACAGTTGGGGGGCTGGGGTGGGGGGGGAAAGAGGGAAGAAGAGAACTCTCCACTGGTTGGAGTCATACTTAACACAAAAGGAAGATGGTCGTGACATTTGGAGGTCAGTCATTTCACTCTGTCAAATGCTGCCTTGATGTCAAGGGCAGTCACTCTCACCTCACCTCGGGAGCTAAGTCCAAGTCTAAACCAAGACTGTAGGCTGAGTGGCCCTGGTGGAGCACAAACTGAGCTTCAGTGAGCAGGTTGTTGCTAAGCAAATGCTGCTTAATACCACTGTTGATGACCCCTTCCATCACTTTACTGATGATGGAAAGTAGACTGAGGGGGTGGATTGCCAGGTAGATGCTATTGTTGTAGATGTATTGGAACAGCATGGCAAGTTCTGGAGCACAAGTCTTCAGTACTATTGCTGGAATATTGTCAGGGCCCATAGCCTTTGCAGTATCCAGTGCCTTCAGCCGTTTCTTGATATCACATGGAGTGAATTGAATTGGCTGAAGGCTGGCATCTGTGATGCTGGGGACCTCTGGAGGAGGCCGAGATGGATCATCCACTTGGCACTGCTGACTGAAGATTGTTGCAAACGCTTCAGCCTTATCTTTTGCACTGAGGTGCAGGGCTCCCTTCATCATTGAGGATGGGGATATTTGTGGAGTCCAGTGAGTTGTTTGTCCATCACCATTTATGACCAGATGTGGCAGGAGTGCAGAGCTTAGATCTGATCCCTTGGTTGTGGGATCTCTTAGTTCTGTCTATTGTTTGCTGCTTATGCTGTTTGGCACACAAGTAGTCCTGTGTTATAGCTTCACCAGGTTGACACCTCATTTTTCAGTACCCCTGGTACTGCTCCTGGCATGTCCCCCTGCACTCTTCATTGAACCAGGGTTGATCCCCTGGCTTGGTGGTAATGGTAGAGGAGGGGATATACTGGGCCATAAAGTTAGTTTGTGGTTGAATACAATTCTGCTGCTGCTGATGCCCACAGCGCCTCATGGATGCCCAGTCTTGAGTTGCTGGATCTGTTCGAAATTTATTCTATTTAGCACGATGGTAGTGCCACACAACATGATGGAAGGTATGCTCAAAGTGAAGGTGGGACTTCGTCTCCACAAGGGCTGTGCAGTGGTCACTCCTACCGATACTGCCATGGACTGATGCATCCGCAGCAGGCAGGTTAGTGAGGATGAGGTCAAGTATATCTTTCCCTCTCGTTGGTTCCCTCACCACCTGCCGCAGACCCAGTCTAGCTGCTATGTCATTTAGGACTCGGCCAGCTCGGTCAGCAGTGAGTACATTTTGCGCCCTTGTTACCCTCAGTGCTTCCTCCAAATGATGTTCAACATGGAGGAGAACTGATTCATCAGCTGAGGCTATGTGGAAATCAGGTTTCCTTGCCCATGCTTGACCTGATGCCATGAGACTTCATGTGGTCCAGAATTATGTTGCGCACTCCGAGAGCAATTCCATCCCAACTGTATACCACGGTGCCACCACCTCTGAAATGGTAATGGTGGTGTCTGGGACATGATCTCTAAGGAGATCTGTGAGGTGCTGGAGGAACAGCACCTCATCTTCCGACTAGGCACTTTACAGCCTTCCGGGCTGAATATTGAATTCAACAACTTTAGATCTTAAACTCCCTCCCCCCATCCCCACCCCGTTTCTCCCCCCCACCCCCCCGCCTTTTTTTTCAATAATTTATATAGATTCTTCTTTCCCCACCTATTTCCATTATTTTTAAATCTAAAACTAAAACCTCGTTAGTCTTTCCACCCCACCCGCACTACAGGAGTACTTTGAATATCCTGTTTTCCATTCTTAATTAGCACTTAGACAAATATCACCAACTTCAAAACCTCTTTGACCCTTTTGTCTGTGACATCTTTTGATTATCTGCTCATCTCCACAATCACCACACCCTCAATGTCTCTCTCCCCCACCCTCCCCCACCCCCCCCACCCACCTTAAACCAGTTTATATATCTCCCTTCTTCTAACTATGCTTCAGTTCTGCCGAAGGGCCATGAAGGCTCGAAACGTTAACTGATTTCTTCTCCGCCGATGCTGCCAGACCTGCTGAGTTTTTCCAGGTAATTCTGTTTTTGTTTTGGATTTCCAGCATCCGCAGTAGCTTTTAGCTTTTTGTTTTTATGATCTGTAAGATATGATTCCTTGAGTATGACTATGGCAGGCTATGCCAGGCTGTTGAGACAGCTCTCCCAATTTTGGCACAAACCCCCAGATGTTATTAAGGAAGACTTTGCAAGGTCGACAGGGCTGAGTTTGCCGTTGTCTTTTCCGATGCCAGGTAGTCCATTCGGTTTCATTCCTTTTAGACTTTTTTTTTTAGCAGAGGGCAGTTAAGAGTCAACCACATTACTGTGGCTCTGGAGTCACATGTACACCAGACCAGGTAAGGACAGCAGATTTCCTTCTGTCATGAAAGTATAATAATTTTCATAATATTTTTCAGGTTTATTGTAAAGTAGGTTTTTGGGGGTAAGTAGTTGGGTCTGTCTGTGTGTAATTTAATTACATTTGGAGTCAAGTAGACTGCAAGTTTTAACTCATCAAAAGAAGCAAATGAGTGTACATGGATGCTAGCTTAGCATTTAAGATGCGAAGAGAATTTGCATTTTTAGATAGATGAAGGGAGATTTCAAAGGGACTTTAGTCTGTTTAATTAGCCAGATAAGCAAGGCTAAGGAATGCGTTTATTTTTCCCAAAAGTTACTAACAATAAATAGTTGCATCATGAAAGTTTTTACATTATGAGGAAGATACAGTTTCAAAGACATATGAAACAATAGAATTTACATATCAAGAAGAGAGACGCATATATAAAGGAGAATGAGGCGATGTGTCAGGAAAAGGCATTGTGAGATCTATGTGTATGAAATAGCTTTAGTGAAGCCTCCAGTATTTGTGCACAAGTCTGGTATCTACTGAAACTGAAGCTGGAGAAAGCCATTTGGAATTCCACTGTCCAGGGTATTGTGTTAATTTGCTGGATCTGCTATTTTTGGACTGTTGCCTTAAAGGGGTATAACTGGGAGTCAGGTTAATTAGGAATTTTAGGAGTTATTATAGTCGTAACTTGTAGTCCTATGTATGTGCTTGAAATTTTTCTTTTGTTAATAAATATTTTAATTTAGATTTTTTTTAAATCTCAAAGTCTTGCTGGACCCATTACTTCTGAAATCAGTGCATGCATCTCGAAATAAATACAAATTGCAAAAGCGTTATGATAGCGCGATCAGGTTTCCCTTGTGGATTTGGTCCGCCTGGCACACATCATCTGCCACATCATAACACTTCTCTAATGGACATCAGTGAACCAGATGGGGTTTTACAATGGTTTTATGGTCATCATTTTTATTGAATTCAAATTCCACCATCTGCCATGGTGGATTCGAACCCAGGTCCCCAGAGGATTACCCTGGGTCTCTGAATTATTAGCTCAGTGACAATACCACTATGTCACCGCTTCCCCAAGTATTCATCACATTCTTGTGCCTTGTCATGGTAGACAGGTTTTGGAGAGTCAGGAGGTGAATGAATATCAATTTTTTAAGAATCTGAATTCTTACCCTGTCCCATCCATCAAGATGGAATCACAGCTGAATTGAGGTGTAGTTCCCTTCCCAACAGCTGCTTTCACTCACTTTAATGGTACAAGCAAACCTTGAGCCAGAATTCTCACAAATCCACTCCTTACCCAATATAAATCAAATCAAACAGACAGTCACTTTTATTACATAGCCTATTTATTTCTTCTTGCTCCTAGGTCTTGGAATGCAATGCAGGTGGTCATTTTTGAGAGGTGGAAGATTTTACTGAGGTGGGCAGTAACTAAAGGGGGGTAGCTATTAAGAGGTTTATTACCTGAGGGGGTGGGGTTTGTTACAAGGTATTAAGGTATTTGATTAAAATAAGAAACATATCATACCCCACCCCGCCTCTCCAAAGTGGCTTTTGGTGGTGACTCTCGCCTGATCCTCGTAACAGGAAACTGCTCACAGAAGCCCAGCATTTCTATCACAATCCATATACTCAGGAAGTGCAACTCACACAGTGAGTCAAGGATTAAGATATTCAACAGTTTCTGTAAAAGTCACACCAGCAACATCCTGTATGAAAGGACTTCAAACAGCAGCTCAGGGAAAGGTGCAGTGAGGATCTCATACACTTGAATCATCGGCTGAGAGACCGTCGCAGTAATTCATACATCAGCTGATCCTACAAAAGAGAGAGGGAGGGAGAGTTAGAGGGTGAGAAAAAGGCAGAAAGATACAGCGGCAGAGGGAGGTGGGAATAGGAGAGGGCAGAGAGGAGCAAGACTGGAGGGAAAAGAGGAGAGCAATCTGGTTGGCGAACATGGTCAGAGTGAATTTGCTCCCAGTAGCGATCCTAAGCTGTGTCTTAATTACTACTAAATAGCATCACATTGTTGCAATTTTTTTCTTTTCTGAGAATTATCCAATTCCCTTTTGAATGTCTTGATTGAATCTGCTTCCACCACACTCGGGCAGTGCATTCCCAATGCTAACCACTCGCTGGACAAAAAACTTTTATTGCTGAAAGAGACATGTTCACTTTTCATCTTGCACTCATCAGAACAAATCGTTGGGATGGTTTGAAATTTGCAAGACAAAAAACTTCAGCAACATGTCCCTCTTTTGAGGGATAGTCAAGGATCTGGAGATAGTAGAGTTGAGGTAAAATATCAGCCAACACCTGGAGCAGCAGAGTGGAGAGGGAGTGGGAGGGGGCGGTGGAGGGGGAGGGGACGGCGGAGGGCGAGGGGACGGCGGAGGGCGAGGGGACGGCGGAGGGCGAGGGGACGGCGGAGGGGGAGGGGATGGCGGAGAGGGAGGGAGCGGCGGAGGGGGAGGGGGCAGCGGAGAGGGGGAGGGGGCGGCGGAGAGGGGGAGGGGGCGGCGGAGAGGGGGAGGGGGCGGTGGAGAGGGAGGGGGCGGCAGAGAGAGGGAGGGGGCGGCGGGGAGGGGGTGGCGGAGAGGGATGGGGTGGAGCGGGATGGGGTGGAGCGGGATGGGGTGGTGGGGAGGGGGATGGGGCAGTGGGGAGGCAGGACAGGGACTGGGCGGGGGGAGTGCCGGAGCAGGATGGGGCGAGGGGGCAGAGCTGGGTGGGGCGGAGCTGGGTGGGGTGGGGCGGGGGAGGGGACGATCCTGCTTCAGTTGCACATTCTCTGTGTTCTATGATCTCACCTTTTTGGACACAGAAGGTCTCACTTTCTCAAAGGCTTCTTCGAAATGCTGCCGTGCCACCAGCACTCTCAAACTGGGAGCTGAAAAAAAAGACAGTTAAAAGACTAAAGTAGAAATGGGGTGGTTCAAGGACTGGAAGGAGGGGTAGGGGAACAGGGGAGGGGGTACCAGGTTCACAAAGATTGCAAGAGGGGCAGTGGGTGACCTGCAGACCATGCGAAGAGTAGATGGAAACTGCGAGAAGGAGTAGAGGGACTAGGGGAGGTATAGGGTCCAAGGTGAGGGTGCGGGAGCACTGGGAGCTCTGAGACCTGGGTGGAAGGCAGCAGCTGGAGTCCAGAGACTGAGGGGGGCCTGGGATGAGCCAGTACCTGCAGAGTGATGGGAAGGAGGGGGAGAGGAGGGAGTGGGAGGGGGGGAGGAGGGAGGGTAAGGAGGGGAGGGAGGGGGAGGAAGGGGCGGAGAGGATCAGGGTTTAAGGTTACGAAGGGCGTTAGCTGCTGTAGGGATAAGGCTCAGAGGCTTGGGGTGACTGGTTATTGGGAGAATCTCACTCTCTCGGGGGTGGGTGAACATTTCCTTACCTGAAGACCGCTCTGGGGACGGGTCAGAGAGATGCTGTCTCAGGGCATTAATGGAAGCTTCACGCACCAACGCAGACAGGTCCGCACCGCTACAGAGAACAACAAAACTCAATTAACAGAGCTCATTTCTGACTGTGAGGAATAACAAACTGAATCAACACAGCTCACCCCCGACTGTGAGGAATAACAAATCTCAATCAACACAGCTCACTGCCGACTGTGAGGAATAACAAACTGCATCAACACAGCTCACTGCCGACTGTGAGGAATAACAAACTGAATAAACACAGTTCACTCCTGACTGTGAGGAATAACAAACTGAATCAACACAGTTCACTCCCGACTGTGAGGAATAACAAATCTCAATCAACACAGCTCACGCCCGACTGTGAGGAATAACAAACTGAATCAACACAGCTCACGCCCGACTGTGAGGAATAACAAACTGAATCAACGCAGCTCACTCCCGACTGTGAGGAATAACAAATCTCAATCAACACAGCTCACTCCCAACTGCGAGGAATAACAAACTGAATCAACACAGCTCACTCCCGACTGTGAGGAATAACAAACTGTATCAACACAGCTCACGCCCGACTGTGAGGAATAACAAATCTCAATCAACACAGCTCACGCCCGACTGTGAGGAATAACAAACTGAATCAACACAGCTCACTCCCGACTGTGAGGAATAACAAACTGAATCAACACAGCTCACTCCCAGTGGTGAGGAATAATAAACTGAATCAACACAGCTCACTCCCGACTGTGAGGAATAACAAACTGAATCAACACAGCTCACACCCGACTGTGAGGAATAACAAACTGAATCAACACAGATCACTCCCGACTGTGAGGAATAACAAACTGAATCAACACAGCTCACTGCCAACTGTGAGGAATAACAAACTGAATCAACACAGATCACTCCCGACTGTGAGGAATAACAAATCTCAATCAACACAGCTCACTCCCGACTGTGAGGAATAACAAATCTCAAACAACACAGCTCACTCCCAACTGTGAGGAATAACAAACTGAATCAACAAAGCTCACTCCCAACTGTGAGGAATAACAAACTGAATCAACACAGCTCACTTTCGATTGTGAGGAATAACAAACTGAACCAACACAGCTCACTCCCGACTGTGAGGAATAACAAACTGAATCAACACAGCTCACTCCCGACTGTGAGGAATAACAAACTGAATCAACACAGCTCACTCCCGACTGTGAGGAATAACAAACTGAATCAACACAGCTCATTCCCGACTGTGAGTAATAACAAATCTCGATCAACACAGCTCACTCCCGACTGTGAGGAATAACAAACTGAGTCAACACAGCTCACTCCCGACTGTGAGGAATAACAAACTGAATCTACACAGCTCACTCCCGACTCAGGAATAACAAATCTCAATCAACACAGCTCACTCTCGACTGTGAGGAATAACAAACTGAATCAACACAGCTCACTGCCGGCTGTGAGGAATAACAAATCTCAATCAACACTGCTCACTCCCGACTGTGAGGAATAACAAATCTCAATCAACACAGCTCACTCCCGACTGTGAGGAATAACAAACTGATTCAACACAGCTCACTTCCGACTGTGAGGAATAACAAACTGAATCAACACAGCTCACTCCCAACTGTGAGAAATAACAAACTGAATCAACATAGCTCACGCCCGACTGTGAGGAATAACAAACTGAATCAACACAGCTCACTCCCAGTGGTGAGGAATAATAAACTGAATCAACACAGCTCACTCCCGACTGTGAGGAATAACAAACTGTATCAACACAGCTCACTGCCGACTGTGAGGAATAACAAACTGAATCAACACAGCTCACACCCGACTGTGAGGAATAACAAACTGAATCAACACAGCTCACTCCCAATTGTGAGGAATAACAAACTGAATCAACACAGCTCCCTCCCGACTGTGAGGAATAACAAATGTCAATCAACACACCTCACTCCCGACTGTGAGGAATAACAAACTGAATCAACACAGCTCACTCCCGACTGTGAGGAATAACAAACTGAATCAACACAGCTCACTCCCGACTGTGAGGAATAACAAACTGAATCAACACAGCTCACACCCGACAGTGAGGAATAACAAATCTCAATCAACACAGCTCACTCCCAACTGTGAGGAATAACAAATTCAATCAACACAGCTCACTCCCGACTGTGAGGAATAACAATTCTCAATCAACACAGCTCACTCCCGACTGTGAGGAATAACAAACTGAATCAACACAGCACACTTCCGACTGTGAGGAATAACAAACTGAATCAACACAGCTCACTCCTGACTGTGAGGAATAACAAATCTCAATCAACACAGCTCACTCCCGACTGTGAGGAATAACAAACTGAATCAACACAGCTCACTCCCGACTGTGAGGAATAACAAACTGAATCAACACAGCTCACTCCCGACTGTGAGGAATAACAAACTGAATCAACACAGCTCACTCCCGACTGTGAGGAATAACAAACTGAATCAACACAGCTCACTCCCGACTGTGAGGAATAACAAATCTCAATCAACACAGCTCACTCCCGACTGTGAGGAATAACAAACTGAACCAACACAGCTCACTCCCAACTGTGAGGAATAACAAACTGAATCATAACAGCTCACTCCCGACTGTGAGGAATAACAAACTGAACCAACGCAGCTCACTCCCGACTGTGAGGAATAACAAACTGAATCATAACAGCTCACTCCCAACTGTGAGGAATAACAAACTGAATCAACACAGCTCACTCCCGACAGTGAGGAATAACAAATCTCAATCAACACAGCTCACTGCCGACTGTGAGGAATGACAAATCTCAATCAACACAGCTCACTCCCAACTGTGAGGAATAACAAATCTCAATCAACACAGCTCACTCCCGACTGTGAGGAATAACAAATCTCAATCAACACAGCTCACTCCCGACTGTGAGGAATAACAAATCTCAATCAACACAGCTCACTCCCGACTGTCAGAAATAACAAATCTCAATCAACACAGCTCACTCCCGACTGTGAGGAATAACAAATCTCAATCAACACTGCTCACTCCCGACTGTGAGGAATAACAAATCTCAATCAACACAGCTCACTCCCGACTGTGAGGAATAAGAAATCTCAATCAACACAGCTCACTCCCGACTGTGAGAAATAACAAACTGAATCAACGCAGCTCACTCCCGACTGTGAGGAATAACAAACTGAATCAACACAGCTCACTCCCGACTGTGAGGAATAACAAATCTCAATCAACACAGCTCACTCCCGACTGTGAGGAATACCAAACTGAATCAATACAGCTCACTACCGACTGTGAGGAATAACAAATCTCAATCAACACTGCTCACTCCCGCCTGTGAGGAATAACAAATCTCAATCAACACAGCTCACTCCCGACTGTGAGGAATAACAAACTGAATCAACACAGCTCACTTCCGACTGTGAGGAATAACAAACTGAATCAACACAGCTCACTCCCAACTGTGAGGAATAACAAACTGAATCAACACAGCTCACTCCCAACTGTGAGGAATAACAAACTGAATCAACACAGCTCACTCCCAACTGTGAGGAATAACAAATCTCAATCAACACAGCTCACTTCCGACTGTGAGGAATAACAAACTGAATCAACACAGCTCACTCCCAACTGTGAGGAATAACAAACTGAATCAACACAGCTCACTCCCGACTGTGAGGAATAACAAACTGAATCAACACAGCTCACTCCCGACTGTGAGGAATAACAAACTGAATCAACACAGCTCACTCCCGACTGTGAGGAATAACAAACTGAATCAACACAGCTCACTCCCAACTGTGAGGAATAACAAACTGAATCAACACAACTCACTCCCGACTGTGAGGAATAACAAATCTCAAAAAACACAGCTCACTCCCGACTGTGAGGAATAACAAATCTCAATCAACACAGCTCACTCCCGACTGTGAGGAATAACAAACTGAATCAACACAGCTCATTCCCGACTGTGAGTAATAACAAATCTCGATCAACACAGCTCACTCCCGACTGTGAGGAATAACAAACTGAGTCAACACAGCTCACTCCCGACTGTGAGGAATAACAAACTGAATCAACACAGCTCATTCCCGACTGTGAGTAATAACAAATCTCGATCAACACAGCTCACTCCCGACTGTGAGGAATAACAAACTGAATCAACACAGCTCACGCCCGACTGTGAGGAATAACAAACTGAATCAACACAGCTCATTCCAGACTGTGAGGAACAACAAACTGACTCAACACAGCTCACTCCCGACTGTGAGGAATAACAAACTGAATCAACACAGCTCACTCCCGACTCAGGAATAACAAATCTCAATCAACACAGCTCACTCTCGACTGTGAGGAATAACAAACTGAATCAACACAGCTCACTGCCGACTGTGAGGAATAACAAATCTCAATCAACACTGCTCACTCCCGACTGTGAGGAATAACAAATCTAAATCAACACAGCTCACTCCCGACTGTGAGGAATAACAAATCTAAATCAACACAGCTCACTTCCGACTGTGAGGAATAACAAACTGAATCAACACAGCTCACTTCCGACTGTGAGGAATAACAAACTGAATCAACACAGCTCACTCCCAACTGTGAGAAATAACAAACTGAATCAACACAGCTCACTCCCGACTGTGAGGAATAACAAACTGAATCAACACAGCTCACTCCCGACTGTGAGGAATAACAAATCTCAATCAACACAGCTCACTGCCGACTGTGAGGAATAACAAACTGAATCAACACAGCTCACTCCCGACTGTGAGGAATAACAAACTGAATCAACACAGCTCCCTCCCGACTGTGAGGAATAACAAACTGAATCAACACAGCTCACTCCCGACTGTGAGGAATAACAAACTGAATCAACACAGCTCACTCCCGACTGTGAGGAATAACAAATCTCAATCAACACAGCTCACTCTCGACTGTGAGGAATAACAAACTGAATCAACACAGCTCACTCCCGACTGTGAGGAATAACAAACTGAATCAACACAGCTCACTCCCGACTGTGAGGAATAACAAACTGAACCAACACAGCTCACTCTCGACTGTGAGGAATAACAAACTGAATCATAACAGCTCACTCCCGACTGTGAGGAATAACAAACTGAATCAACACAGCTCACTCCCGACTGTGAGGAATAACAAACTGAATCAACACAGCTCACTCCCGACTGTGAGGAATAACAAACTGAATCAACACAGCTCACTCCCGACTGTGAGGAATAACAAACTGAATCAACACAGCTCACTCCCGACTGTGAGGAATAACAAACTGAATCAACACAGCTCACTCCCGACTGTGAGGAATAACAAATCTCAATCAACACAGCTCACTCCCGACTGTGAGGAATAACAAACTGAATCAACACAGCTCACTCCCAACTGTGAGGAATAACAAACTGAATCAACACAGCTCACTCCTGGCTGTGAGGAATAACAAACTAAATCAACACAAGCTCACTCCCGACTGTGAGGAATAAGAAACTGAATCAACACAGCTCACTCCCGACTGTGAGGAATAACAAACTGAATCAAAACAGCTCACTGCCGACTGTGAGGAATAACAAACTGAATCAATACAGCTCACTCCCGACTGTGAGGAATAACAAACTGAATCAACACAGCTCACTCCCGACTGTGAGGAATAAGAAACTGAATCAACAATGCTCACTCCCGACTGTGAGGAATAACAAACTGAATCAACACAGCTCACTCCCGACTGTGAGGAATAACAAACTGAATCAACACAGCTCACTCCCGACTGTGAGGAATAACAAACTGAATCAACACAGCTCACTCCCGACTATGAGGAATAACAAACTGAATCAACACAGCTCACTCCCGACTGTGAGGAATAACAAATCTCAATCAACACAGCTCACTCCCGACTGTGAGGAATAACAAACTGAATCAATACAGCTCACTTCCGACTGTGAGGAATAACAAACTGAATCAACACAGCTCACTCCCGACAGTGAGGAATAACAAACTGAATCATAACAGCTCAATCCCGACGTTGAGGAATAACAAACTGAATCAACACAGCTCACTCCCGACTGCGAGGAATAAAAAATTCAATCAACACAGCTCACTCCCGACTGTGAGGAATAACAAATTCAATCAACACAGCTCACTGCCGACTGTGAGGAATAACAAATCTAAATCAACACAGCTCACTCCCGACTGTGAGGAATAACAAACTGAATCAACAGAGCTCACTCTCGACTGTGAGGAATAACAAACTGAATCAACACAGCTCACTGCCGACTGTGAGGAATAACAAATCTCAAACAACACAGCTCACTCCCAACTGTGAGGAATAACAAACTGAATCAACAAAGCTCACTCCCAACTGTGAGGAATAACAAACTGAATCAACACAGCTCACTTTTGATTGTGAGGAATAACAAACTGAACCAACACAGCTCACTCCCGACTGTGAGGAAAAACAAACTGAATCAACACAGCTCACTCCCGACTGTGAGGAATAACAAACTGAATCAACACACCTCACTCCCGACTGTGAGGAATAACAAACTGAATCAACACAGCTCATTCCCGACTGTGAGTAATAACAAATCTCGATCAACACAGCTCACTCCCGACTGTGAGGAATAACAAACTGAGTCAACACAGCTCACTCCCGACTGTGAGGAATAACAAACTGAATCTACACAGCTCACTCCCGACTCAGGAATAACAAATCTCAATCAACACAGCTCACTCTCGACTGTGAGGAATAACAAACTGAATCAACACAGCTCACTGCCGGCTGTGAGGAATAACAAATCTCAATCAACACTGCTCACTCCCGACTGTGAGGAATAACAAATCTCAATCAACACAGCTCACTCCCGACTGTGAGGAATAACAAACTGAATCAACACAGCTCACTTCCGACTGTGAGGAATAACAAACTGAATCAACACAGCTCACTCCCAACTGTGAGAAATAACAAACTGAATCAACATAGCTCACGCCCGACTGTGAGGAATAACAAACTGAATCAACACAGCTCACTCCCGACTGTGAGGAATAACAAACTGAATCAACACAGCTCACTCCCGACTGTGAGGAATAACAAACTGAATCAACACAGTTCACTCGCGACTGTGAGGAATAACAAACTGAATCAACACAGCTCACTCCCGTCTGTGAGGAATAACAAACTGAATCAACACAGCTCACTCCCGACTGTGAGGAATAACAAACTGAATCAACACAGCTCACTCCCGACTGTGAGGAATAACAAATCTGAATCAACACTGCTCACTCCCGACTGTGAGGAATAACAAATCTCAATCAACACAGCTCACTCCCGACTGTGAGGAATAACAAACTGAATCAACACAGCTCACTTCCGACTGTGAGGAATAACAAACTGATTCAACACAGCTCACTCCCAACTGTGAGGAATAACAAACTGAATCAACACAGCTCACTCCCAACTGGGAGGAATAACAAACTGAATCAACACAGCTCACTCCCGACTGTGAGGAATAACAAATCTCAATCAACACTGCTCACTTCCGACTGTGAGGAATAACAAACTGAATCAACACAGCTCACTCCCGACTGTGAGGAATAACAAATCTCAAACAACACAGCTCACTCCCGACTGTGAGGAATAACAAACTGAATCGACACAGCTCACTCCCGACTGTGAGGAATAACAAACTGAATCAACACAGCTCATTCCCGACTGTGAGGAATAACAAACTGAATCAACACAGCTCATTCCCGACTGTGAGTAATAACAAATCTCGATCAACACAGCTCACTCCCGACTGTGAGGAATAACAAACTGAATCAACACAGCTCACGCCCGACTGTGAGGAATAACAAACTGAATCAACACAGCTCATTCCAGACTGTGAGGAATAACAAACTGAATCAACACAGCTCACTCCCGACTGCGAGGAATAACAAACTGAATCAACACAGCTCACTCCCGACTCAGGAATAACAAATCTCAATCAACACAGCTCACTCTCGATTGTGAGGAATAACAAACTGAATCAACACAGCTCACTGCCGACTGTGAGGAATAACAAATCTCAATCAACACTGCTCACTCCCGACTGTGAGGAATAACAAACTGCATCAATACAGCTCAGTCCCGACTGTGAGGAATAACAAACTGAATCAACACAGCTCACTCCCGACTGTGAGGAATAACAAACTGAATCAACACAGCTCACTCCCGACTGTGAGGAATAACAAATCTCAATCAACACAGCTCACTCCCAACTGTGAGGAATAACAAACTGAATCAACACAGCTCAAGCCCGACTGTGAGGAATAACAAACTGAATCAACACAGCTCACGCCCGACTGTGAGGAATAACAAACTGAATCAACACAGCTCACTCCCGACTGTGAGGAATAACAAATCTCAATCAACACAGCTCACTCCCAACTGCGAGGAATAACAAACTGAATCAACACAGCTCACTCCCGACTGTGAGGAATAACAAACTGTATCAACACAGCTCACGCCCGACTGAGAGGAATAACAAATCTCAATCAACACAGCTCACGCCCGACTGTGAGGAATAACAAACTGAATCAACACAGCTCACTCCCAGTGGTGAGGAATAATAAACTGAATCAACACAGCTCACTCCCGACTGTGAGGAATAACAAACTGTATCAACACAGCTCACTGCCGACTGTGAGGAATAACAAACTGAATCAACACAGCTCACACCCGACTGTGAGGAATAACAAACTGAATCAACACAGCTCACTCCCAATTGTGAGGAATAACAAACTGAATCAACACAGCTCCCTCCCGACTGTGAGGAATAACAAATGTCAATCAACACACCTCACTCCCGACTGTGAGGAATAACAAACTGAATCAACACAGCTCACTCCCGACTGTGAGGAATAACAAACTGAATCAACACAGCTCACTCCCGACTGTGAGGAATAACAAACTGAATCAACACAGCTCACACCCGACAGTGAGGAATAACAAATCTCAATCAACACAGCTCACTCCCAACTGTGAGGAATAACAAATTCAATCAACACAGCTCACTCCCGACTGTGAGGAATAACAATTCTCAATCAACACAGCTCACTCCCGACTGTGAGGAATAACAAACTGAATCAACACAGCACACTTCCGACTGTGAGGAATAACAAACTGAATCAACACAGCTCACTCCTGACTGTGAGGAATAACAAATCTCAATCAACACAGCTCACTCCCGACTGTGAGGAATAACAAACTGAATCAACACAGCTCACTCCCGACTGTGAGGAATAACAAACTGAATCAACACAGCTCACTCCCGACTGTGAGGAATAACAAACTGAATCAACACAGCTCACTCCCGACTGTGAGGAATAACAAACTGAATCAACACAGCTCACTCCCGACTGTGAGGAATAACAAATCTCAATCAACACAGCTCACTCCCGACTGTGAGGAATAACAAACTGAATCAACAAAGCTCACTCCCAACTGTGAGGAATAACAAACTGAATCAACACAGCTCACTTTCGACTGTGAGCAATAACAAACTGAACCAACACAGCTCACTCCCGACTGTGAGGAATAACAAACTGAATCATAACAGCTCACTCCCGACTGTGAGGAATAACAAACTGAACCAACGCAGCTCACTCCCGACTGTGAGGAATAACAAACTGAATCATAACAGCTCACTCCCAACTGTGAGGAATAACAAACTGAATCAACACAGCTCACTCCCAACTGTGAGGAATAACAAATCTCAATCAACACAGCTCACTTCCGACTGTGAGGAATAACAAACTGAATCAACACAGCTCACTCCCAACTGTGAGGAATAACAAACTGAATCAACACAGCTCACTCCCGACTGTGAGGAATAACAAACTGAATCAACACAGCTCACTCCCGACTGTGAGGAATAACAAACTGAATCAACACAGCTCACTCCCGACTGTGAGGAATAACAAACTGAATCAACACAGCTCACTCCCAACTGTGAGGAATAACAAACTGAATCAACACAACTCACTCCCGACTGTGAGGAATAACAAATCTCAAAAAACACAGCTCACTCCCGACTGTGAGGAATAACAAATCTCAATCAACACAGCTCACTCCCGACTGTGAGGAATAACAAACTGAATCAACACAGCTCATTCCCGACTGTGAGTAATAACAAATCTCGATCAACACAGCTCACTCCCGACTGTGAGGAATAACAAACTGAGTCAACACAGCTCACTCCCGACTGTGAGGAATAACAAACTGAATCAACACAGCTCATTCCCGACTGTGAGTAATAACAAATCTCGATCAACACAGCTCACTCCCGACTGTGAGGAATAACAAACTGAATCAACACAGCTCACGCCCGACTGTGAGGAATAACAAACTGAATCAACACAGCTCATTCCAGACTGTGAGGAACAACAAACTGACTCAACACAGCTCACTCCCGACTGTGAGGAATAACAAACTGAATCAACACAGCTCACTCCCGACTCAGGAATAACAAATCTCAATCAACACAGCTCACTCGCGACTGTGAGGAATAACAAACTGAATCAACACAGCTCACTGCCGACTGTGAGGAATAACAAATCTCAATCAACACTGCTCACTCCCGACTGTGAGGAATAACAAATCTAAATCAACACAGCTCACTCCCGACTGTGAGGAATAACAAATCTAAATCAACACAGCTCACTTCCGACTGTGAGGAATAACAAACTGAATCAACACAGCTCACTTCCGACTGTGAGGAATAACAAACTGAATCAACACAGCTCACTCCCAACTGTGAGAAATAACAAACTGAATCAACACAGCTCACTCCCGACTGTGAGGAATAACAAACTGAATCAACACAGCTCACTCCCGACTGTGAGGAATAACAAATCTCAATCAACACAGCTCACTGCCGACTGTGAGGAATAACAAACTGAATCAACACAGCTCACTCCCGACTGTGAGGAATAACAAACTGAATCAACACAGCTCCCTCCCGACTGTGAGGAATAACAAACTGAATCAACACAGCTCACTCCTGACTGTGAGGAATAACAAACTGAATCAACACAGCTCACTCCCGACTGTGAGGAATAACAAATCTCAATCAACACAGCTCACTCTCGACTGTGAGGAATAACAAACTGAATCAACACAGCTCACTCCCGACTGTGAGGAATAACAAACTGAATCAACACAGCTCACTCCCGACTGTGAGGAATAACAAACTGAACCAACACAGCTCACTCTCGACTGTGAGGAATAACAAACTGAATCATAACAGCTCACTCCCGACTGTGAGGAATAACAAACTGAATCAACACAGCTCACTCCCGACTGTGAGGAATAACAAACTGAATCAACACAGCTCACTCCCGACTGTGAGGAATAACAAACTGAATCAACACAGCTCACTCCCGACTGTGAGGAATAACAAACTGAATCAACACAGCTCACTCCCGACTGTGAGGAATAACAAACTGAATCAACACAGCTCACTCCCGACTGTGAGGAATAACAAATCTCAATCAACACAGCTCACTCTCGACTGTGAGGAATAACAAACTGAATCAACACAGCTCACTCCCGACTGTGAGGAATAACAAACTGAATCAACACAGCTCACTCCCGACTGTGAGGAATAACAAACTGAACCAACACAGCTCACTCTCGACTGTGAGGAATAACAAACTGAATCATAACAGCTCACTCCCGACTGTGAGGAATAACAAACTGAATCAACACAGCTCACTCCCGACTGTGAGGAATAACAAACTGAATCAACACAGCTCACTCCCGACTGTGAGGAATAACAAACTGAATCAACACAGCTCACTCCCGACTGTGAGGAATAACAAACTGAATCAACACAGCTCACTCCCGACTGTGAGGAATAACAAACTGAATCAACACAGCTCACTCCCGACTGTGAGGAATAACAAATCTCAATCAACACAGCTCACTCCCGACTGTGAGGAATAACAAACTGAATCAACACAGCTCACTCCCAACTGTGAGGAATAACAAACTGAATCAACACAGCTCACTCCTGGCTGTGAGGAATAACAAACTGAATCAACACAAGCTCACTCCCGACTGTGAGGAATAAGAAACTGAATCAACACAGCTCACTCCCGACTGTGAGGAATAACAAACTGAATCAAAACAGCTCACTGCCGACTGTGAGGAATAACAAACTGAATCAATACAGCTCACTCCCGACTGTGAGGAATAACAAACTGAATCAACACAGCTCACTCCCGACTGTGAGGAATAAGAAACTGAATCAACACAGCTCACTCCCGACTGTGAGGAATAACAAACTGAATCAACACAGCTCACTCCCAACTGTGAGGAATAACAAACTGAATCAACACAGCTCACCCCCGACTGTGAGGAATAACAAACTGAATCAACACAGCTCACTCCCGACTATGAGGAATAACAAACTGAATCAACACAGCTCACTCCCGACTGTGAGGAATAACAAATCTCAATCAACACAGCTCACTCCCGACTGTGAGGAATAACAAACTGAATCAACACAGCTCACTTCCGACTGTGAGGAATAACAAACTGAATCAACACAGCTCACTCCCGACAGTGAGGAATAACAAACTGAATCATAACAGCTCAATCCCGACGTTGAGGAATAACAAACTGAATCAACACAGCTCACTCCCGACTGCGAGGAATAAAAAATTCAATCAACACAGCTCACTCCCGACTGTGAGGAATAACAAATTCAATCAACACAGCTCACTGCCGACTGTGAGGAATAACAAATCTAAATCAACACAGCTCACTCCCGACTGTGAGGAATAACAAACTGAATCAACAGAGCTCACTCTCGACTGTGAGGAATAACAAACTGAATCAACACAGCTCACTGCCGACTGTGAGGAATAACAAATCTCAAACAACACAGCTCACTCCCGACTGTGAGGAATAACAAACTGAATCAACAAAGCTCACTCCCAACTGTGAGGAATAACAAACTGAATCAACACAGCTCACTTTTGATTGTGAGGAATAACAAACTGAACCAACACAGCTCACTCCCGACTGTGAGGAATAACAAACTGAATCAACACAGCTCACTCCCGACTGTGAGGAATAACAAACTGAATCAACACACCTCACTCCCGACTGTGAGGAATAACAAACTGAATCAACACAGCTCATTCCCGACTGTGAGTAATAACAAATCTCGATCAACACAGCTCACTCCCGACTGTGAGGAATAACAAACTGAGTCAACACAGCTCACTCCCGACTGTGAGGAATAACAAACTGAATCTACACAGCTCACTCCCGACTCAGGAATAACAAATCTCAATCAACACAGCTCACTCTCGACTGTGAGGAATAACAAACTGAATCAACACAGCTCACTGCCGGCTGTGAGGAATAACAAATCTCAATCAACACTGCTCACTCCCGACTGTGAGGAATAACAAATCTCAATCAACACAGCTCACTCCCGACTGTGAGGAATAACAAACTGAATCAACACAGCTCACTTCCGACTGTGAGGAATAACAAACTGAATCAACACAGCTCACTCCCAACTGTGAGAAATAACAAACTGAATCAACATAGCTCACGCCCGACTGTGAGGAATAACAAACTGAATCAACACAGCTCACTCCCGACTGTGAGGAATAACAAACTGAATCAACACAGCTCACTCCCGACTGTGAGGAATAACAAACTGAATCAACACAGTTCACTCGCGACTGTGAGGAATAACAAACTGAATCAACACAGCTCACTCCCGTCTGTGAGGAATAACAAACTGAATCAACACAGCTCACTCCCGACTGTGAGGAATAACAAACTGAATCAACACAGCTCACTCCCGACTGTGAGGAATAACAAATCTGAATCAACACTGCTCACTCCCGACTGTGAGGAATAACAAATCTCAATCAACACAGCTCACTCCCGACTGTGAGGAATAACAAACTGAATCAACACAGCTCACTTCCGACTGTGAGGAATAACAAACTGAACCAACACAGCTCACTCCCGACTGTGAGGAAAAACAAACTGAATCAACACAGCTCACTCCCGACTGTGAGGAATAACAAACTGAATCAACACACCTCACTCCCGACTGTGAGGAATAACAAACTGAATCAACACAGCTCATTCCCGACTGTGAGTAATAACAAATCTCGATCAACACAGCTCACTCCCGACTGTGAGGAATAACAAACTGAGTCAACACAGCTCACTCCCGACTGTGAGGAATAACAAACTGAATCTACACAGCTCACTCCCGACTCAGGAATAACAAATCTCAATCAACACAGCTCACTCTCGACTGTGAGGAATAACAAACTGAATCAACACAGCTCACTGCCGGCTGTGAGGAATAACAAATCTCAATCAACACTGCTCACTCCCGACTGTGAGGAATAACAAATCTCAATCAACACAGCTCACTCCCGACTGTGAGGAATAACAAACTGAATCAACACAGCTCACTTCCGACTGTGAGGAATAACAAACTGAATCAACACAGCTCACTCCCAACTGTGAGAAATAACAAACTGAATCAACATAGCTCACGCCCGACTGTGAGGAATAACAAACTGAATCAACACAGCTCACTCCCGACTGTGAGGAATAACAAACTGAATCAACACAGCTCACTCCCGACTGTGAGGAATAACAAACTGAATCAACACAGTTCACTCGCGACTGTGAGGAATAACAAACTGAATCAACACAGCTCACTCCCGTCTGTGAGGAATAACAAACTGAATCAACACAGCTCACTCCCGACTGTGAGGAATAACAAACTGAATCAACACAGCTCACTCCCGACTGTGAGGAATAACAAATCTGAATCAACACTGCTCACTCCCGACTGTGAGGAATAACAAATCTCAATCAACACAGCTCACTCCCGACTGTGAGGAATAACAAACTGAATCAACACAGCTCACTCCCGACTATGAGGAATAACAAACTGAATCAACACAGCTCACTCCCGACTGTGAGGAATAACAAATCTCAATCAACACAGCTCACTCCCGACTGTGAGGAATAACAAACTGAATCAACACAGCTCACTTCCGACTGTGAGGAATAACAAACTGAATCAACACAGCTCACTCCCGACAGTGAGGAATAACAAACTGAATCATAACAGCTCAATCCCGACGTTGAGGAATAACAAACTGAATCAACACAGCTCACTCCCGACTGCGAGGAATAAAAAATTCAATCAACACAGCTCACTCCCGACTGTGAGGAATAACAAATTCAATCAACACAGCTCACTGCCGACTGTGAGGAATAACAAATCTAAATCAACACAGCTCACTCCCGACTGTGAGGAATAACAAACTGAATCAACAGAGCTCACTCTCGACTGTGAGGAATAACAAACTGAATCAACACAGCTCACTGCCGACTGTGAGGAATAACAAATCTCAAACAACACAGCTCACTCCCGACTGTGAGGAATAACAAACTGAATCAACAAAGCTCACTCCCAACTGTGAGGAATAACAAACTGAATCAACACAGCTCACTTTTGATTGTGAGGAATAACAAACTGAACCAACACAGCTCACTCCCGACTGTGAGGAATAACAAACTGAATCAACACAGCTCACTCCCGACTGTGAGGAATAACAAACTGAATCAACACACCTCACTCCCGACTGTGAGGAATAACAAACTGAATCAACACAGCTCATTCCCGACTGTGAGTAATAACAAATCTCGATCAACACAGCTCACTCCCGACTGTGAGGAATAACAAACTGAGTCAACACAGCTCACTCCCGACTGTGAGGAATAACAAACTGAATCTACACAGCTCACTCCCGACTCAGGAATAACAAATCTCAATCAACACAGCTCACTCTCGACTGTGAGGAATAACAAACTGAATCAACACAGCTCACTGCCGGCTGTGAGGAATAACAAATCTCAATCAACACTGCTCACTCCCGACTGTGAGGAATAACAAATCTCAATCAACACAGCTCACTCCCGACTGTGAGGAATAACAAACTGAATCAACACAGCTCACTTCCGACTGTGAGGAATAACAAACTGAATCAACACAGCTCACTCCCAACTGTGAGAAATAACAAACTGAATCAACATAGCTCACGCCCGACTGTGAGGAATAACAAACTGAATCAACACAGCTCACTCCCGACTGTGAGGAATAACAAACTGAATCAACACAGCTCACTCCCGACTGTGAGGAATAACAAACTGAATCAACACAGTTCACTCGCGACTGTGAGGAATAACAAACTGAATCAACACAGCTCACTCCCGTCTGTGAGGAATAACAAACTGAATCAACACAGCTCACTCCCGACTGTGAGGAATAACAAACTGAATCAACACAGCTCACTCCCGACTGTGAGGAATAACAAATCTGAATCAACACTGCTCACTCCCGACTGTGAGGAATAACAAATCTCAATCAACACAGCTCACTCCCGACTGTGAGGAATAACAAACTGAATCAACACAGCTCACTTCCGACTGTGAGGAATAACAAACTGAACCAACACAGCTCACTCCCGACTGTGAGGAAAAACAAACTGAATCAACACAGCTCACTCCCGACTGTGAGGAATAACAAACTGAATCAACACACCTCACTCCCGACTGTGAGGAATAACAAACTGAATCAACACAGCTCACTCCCGACTGTGAGGAATAACAAACTGAATCAACACAGTTCACTCGCGACTGTGAGGAATAACAAACTGAATCAACACAGCTCACTCCCGTCTGTGAGGAATAACAAACTGAATCAACACAGCTCACTCCCGACTGTGAGGAATAACAAACTGAATCAACACAGCTCACTCCCGACTGTGAGGAATAACAAATCTGAATCAACACTGCTCACTCCCGACTGTGAGGAATAACAAATCTCAATCAACACAGCTCACTCCCGACTGTGAGGAATAACAAACTGAATCAACACAGCTCACTTCCGACTGTGAGGAATAACAAACTGAATCAACACAGTTCACTCGCGACTGTGAGGAATAACAAACTGAATCAACACAGCTCACTCCCGACTGTGAGGAATAACAAACTGAATCAACACAGCTCACACCCGACAGTGAGGAATAACAAATCTCAATCAACACAGCTCACTCCCAACTGTGAGGAATAACAAATTCAATCAACACAGCTCACTCCCGACTGTGAGGAATAACAATTCTCAATCAACACAGCTCACTCCCGACTGTGAGGAATAACAAACTGAATCAACACAGCTCACTTCCGACTGTGAGGAATAACAAACTGAATCAACACAGCTCACTCCCAACTGTGAGAAATAACAAACTGAATCAACATAGCTCACGCCCGACTGTGAGGAATAACAAACTGAATCAACACAGCTCACTCCCGACTGTGAGGAATAACAAACTGAATCAACACAGCTCACTCCCGACTGTGAGGAATAACAAACTGAATCAACACAGTTCACTCGCGACTGTGAGGAATAACAAACTGAATCAACACAGCTCACTCCCGTCTGTGAGGAATAACAAACTGAATCAACACAGCTCACTCCCGACTGTGAGGAATAACAAACTGAATCAACACAGCTCACTCCCGACTGTGAGGAATAACAAATCTGAATCAACACTGCTCACTCCCGACTGTGAGGAATAACAAATCTCAATCAACACAGCTCACTCCCGACTGTGAGGAATAACAAACTGAATCAACACAGCTCACTCCCGACTATGAGGAATAACAAACTGAATCAACACAGCTCACTCCCGACTGTGAGGAATAACAAATCTCAATCAACACAGCTCACTCCCGACTGTGAGGAATAACAAACTGAATCAACACAGCTCACTTCCGACTGTGAGGAATAACAAACTGAATCAACACAGCTCACTCCCGACAGTGAGGAATAACAAACTGAATCATAACAGCTCAATCCCGACGTTGAGGAATAACAAACTGAATCAACACAGCTCACTCCCGACTGCGAGGAATAAAAAATTCAATCAACACAGCTCACTCCCGACTGTGAGGAATAACAAATTCAATCAACACAGCTCACTGCCGACTGTGAGGAATAACAAATCTAAATCAACACAGCTCACTCCCGACTGTGAGGAATAACAAACTGAATCAACAGAGCTCACTCTCGACTGTGAGGAATAACAAACTGAATCAACACAGCTCACTGCCGACTGTGAGGAATAACAAATCTCAAACAACACAGCTCACTCCCGACTGTGAGGAATAACAAACTGAATCAACAAAGCTCACTCCCAACTGTGAGGAATAACAAACTGAATCAACACAGCTCACTTTTGATTGTGAGGAATAACAAACTGAACCAACACAGCTCACTCCCGACTGTGAGGAATAACAAACTGAATCAACACAGCTCACTCCCGACTGTGAGGAATAACAAACTGAATCAACACACCTCACTCCCGACTGTGAGGAATAACAAACTGAATCAACACAGCTCATTCCCGACTGTGAGTAATAACAAATCTCGATCAACACAGCTCACTCCCGACTGTGAGGAATAACAAACTGAGTCAACACAGCTCACTCCCGACTGTGAGGAATAACAAACTGAATCTACACAGCTCACTCCCGACTCAGGAATAACAAATCTCAATCAACACAGCTCACTCTCGACTGTGAGGAATAACAAACTGAATCAACACAGCTCACTGCCGGCTGTGAGGAATAACAAATCTCAATCAACACTGCTCACTCCCGACTGTGAGGAATAACAAATCTCAATCAACACAGCTCACTCCCGACTGTGAGGAATAACAAACTGAATCAACACAGCTCACTTCCGACTGTGAGGAATAACAAACTGAATCAACACAGCTCACTCCCAACTGTGAGAAATAACAAACTGAATCAACATAGCTCACGCCCGACTGTGAGGAATAACAAACTGAATCAACACAGCTCACTCCCGACTGTGAGGAATAACAAACTGAATCAACACAGCTCACTCCCGACTGTGAGGAATAACAAACTGAATCAACACAGTTCACTCGCGACTGTGAGGAATAACAAACTGAATCAACACAGCTCACTCCCGTCTGTGAGGAATAACAAACTGAATCAACACAGCTCACTCCCGACTGTGAGGAATAACAAACTGAATCAACACAGCTCACTCCCGACTGTGAGGAATAACAAATCTGAATCAACACTGCTCACTCCCGACTGTGAGGAATAACAAATCTCAATCAACACAGCTCACTCCCGACTGTGAGGAATAACAAACTGAATCAACACAGCTCACTTCCGACTGTGAGGAATAACAAACTGAACCAACACAGCTCACTCCCGACTGTGAGGAAAAACAAACTGAATCAACACAGCTCACTCCCGACTGTGAGGAATAACAAACTGAATCAACACACCTCACTCCCGACTGTGAGGAATAACAAACTGAATCAACACAGCTCATTCCCGACTGTGAGTAATAACAAATCTCGATCAACACAGCTCACTCCCGACTGTGAGGAATAACAAACTGAGTCAACACAGCTCACTCCCGACTGTGAGGAATAACAAACTGAATCTACACAGCTCACTCCCGACTCAGGAATAACAAATCTCAATCAACACAGCTCACTCTCGACTGTGAGGAATAACAAACTGAATCAACACAGCTCACTGCCGGCTGTGAGGAATAACAAATCTCAATCAACACTGCTCACTCCCGACTGTGAGGAATAACAAATCTCAATCAACACAGCTCACTCCCGACTGTGAGGAATAACAAACTGAATCAACACAGCTCACTTCCGACTGTGAGGAATAACAAACTGAATCAACACAGCTCACTCCCAACTGTGAGAAATAACAAACTGAATCAACATAGCTCACGCCCGACTGTGAGGAATAACAAACTGAATCAACACAGCTCACTCCCGACTGTGAGGAATAACAAACTGAATCAACACAGCTCACTCCCGACTGTGAGGAATAACAAACTGAATCAACACAGTTCACTCGCGACTGTGAGGAATAACAAACTGAATCAACACAGCTCACTCCCGTCTGTGAGGAATAACAAACTGAATCAACACAGCTCACTCCCGACTGTGAGGAATAACAAACTGAATCAACACAGCTCACTCCCGACTGTGAGGAATAACAAATCTGAATCAACACTGCTCACTCCCGACTGTGAGGAATAACAAATCTCAATCAACACAGCTCACTCCCGACTGTGAGGAATAACAAACTGAATCAACACAGCTCACTTCCGACTGTGAGGAATAACAAACTGATTCAACACAGCTCACTCCCAACTGTGAGGAATAACAAACTGAATCAACACAGCTCACTCCCAACTGGGAGGAATAACAAACTGAATCAACACAGCTCACTCCCGACTGTGAGGAATAACAAATCTCAATCAACACTGCTCACTTCCGACTGTGAGGAATAACAAACTGAATCAACACAGCTCACTCCCGACTGTGAGGAATAACAAATCTCAAACAACACAGCTCACTCCCGACTGTGAGGAATAACAAACTGAATCGACACAGCTCACTCCCGACTGTGAGGAATAACAAACTGAATCAACACAGCTCATTCCCGACTGTGAGGAATAACAAACTGAATCAACACAGCTCATTCCCGACTGTGAGTAATAACAAATCTCGATCAACACAGCTCACTCCCGACTGTGAGGAATAACAAACTGAATCAACACAGCTCACGCCCGACTGTGAGGAATAACAAACTGAATCAACACAGCTCATTCCAGACTGTGAGGAATAACAAACTGAATCAACACAGCTCACTCCCGACTGTGAGGAATAACAAACTGAATCAACACAGCTCACTCCCGACTCAGGAATAACAAATCTCAATCAACACAGCTCACTCTCGACTGTGAGGAATAACAAACTGAATCAACACAGCTCACTGCCGACTGTGAGGAATAACAAATCTCAATCAACACTGCTCACTCCCGACTGTGAGGAATAACAAACTGCATCAATACAGCTCAGTCCCGACTGTGAGGAATAACAAACTGAATCAACACAGCTCACTCCCGACTGTGAGGAATAACAAACTGAATCAACACAGCTCACTCCCGACTGTGAGGAATAACAAATCTCAATCAACACAGCTCACTCCCAACTGTGAGGAATAACAAACTGAATCAACACAGCTCAAGCCCGACTGTGAGGAATAACAAACTGAATCAACACAGCTCACGCCCGACTGTGAGGAATAACAAACTGAATCAACACAGCTCACTCCCGACTGTGAGGAATAACAAATCTCAATCAACACAGCTCACTCCCAACTGCGAGGAATAACAAACTGAATCAACACAGCTCACTCCCGACTGTGAGGAATAACAAACTGTATCAACACAGCTCACGCCCGACTGAGAGGAATAACAAATCTCAATCAACACAGCTCACGCCCGACTGTGAGGAATAACAAACTGAATCAACACAGCTCACTCCCAGTGGTGAGGAATAATAAACTGAATCAACACAGCTCACTCCCGACTGTGAGGAATAACAAACTGTATCAACACAGCTCACTGCCGACTGTGAGGAATAACAAACTGAATCAACACAGCTCACACCCGACTGTGAGGAATAACAAACTGAATCAACACAGCTCACTCCCAATTGTGAGGAATAACAAACTGAATCAACACAGCTCCCTCCCGACTGTGAGGAATAACAAATGTCAATCAACACACCTCACTCCCGACTGTGAGGAATAACAAACTGAATCAACACAGCTCACTCCCGACTGTGAGGAATAACAAACTGAATCAACACAGCTCACTCCCGACTGTGAGGAATAACAAACTGAATCAACACAGCTCACACCCGACAGTGAGGAATAACAAATCTCAATCAACACAGCTCACTCCCAACTGTGAGGAATAACAAATTCAATCAACACAGCTCACTCCCGACTGTGAGGAATAACAATTCTCAATCAACACAGCTCACTCCCGACTGTGAGGAATAACAAACTGAATCAACACAGCACACTTCCGACTGTGAGGAATAACAAACTGAATCAACACAGCTCACTCCTGACTGTGAGGAATAACAAATCTCAATCAACACAGCTCACTCCCGACTGTGAGGAATAACAAACTGAATCAACACAGCTCACTCCCGACTGTGAGGAATAACAAACTGAATCAACACAGCTCACTCCCGACTGTGAGGAATAACAAACTGAATCAACACAGCTCACTCCCGACTGTGAGGAATAACAAACTGAATCAACACAGCTCACTCCCGACTGTGAGGAATAACAAATCTCAATCAACACAGCTCACTCCCGACTGTGAGGAATAACAAACTGAATCAACAAAGCTCACTCCCAACTGTGAGGAATAACAAACTGAATCAACACAGCTCACTTTCGACTGTGAGCAATAACAAACTGAACCAACACAGCTCACTCCCGACTGTGAGGAATAACAAACTGAATCATAACAGCTCACTCCCGACTGTGAGGAATAACAAACTGAACCAACGCAGCTCACTCCCGACTGTGAGGAATAACAAACTGAATCATAACAGCTCACTCCCAACTGTGAGGAATAACAAACTGAATCAACACAGCTCACTCCCAACTGTGAGGAATAACAAATCTCAATCAACACAGCTCACTTCCGACTGTGAGGAATAACAAACTGAATCAACACAGCTCACTCCCAACTGTGAGGAATAACAAACTGAATCAACACAGCTCACTCCCGACTGTGAGGAATAACAAACTGAATCAACACAGCTCACTCCCGACTGTGAGGAATAACAAACTGAATCAACACAGCTCACTCCCGACTGTGAGGAATAACAAACTGAATCAACACAGCTCACTCCCAACTGTGAGGAATAACAAACTGAATCAACACAACTCACTCCCGACTGTGAGGAATAACAAATCTCAAAAAACACAGCTCACTCCCGACTGTGAGGAATAACAAATCTCAATCAACACAGCTCACTCCCGACTGTGAGGAATAACAAACTGAATCAACACAGCTCATTCCCGACTGTGAGTAATAACAAATCTCGATCAACACAGCTCACTCCCGACTGTGAGGAATAACAAACTGAGTCAACACAGCTCACTCCCGACTGTGAGGAATAACAAACTGAATCAACACAGCTCATTCCCGACTGTGAGTAATAACAAATCTCGATCAACACAGCTCACTCCCGACTGTGAGGAATAACAAACTGAATCAACACAGCTCACGCCCGACTGTGAGGAATAACAAACTGAATCAACACAGCTCATTCCAGACTGTGAGGAACAACAAACTGACTCAACACAGCTCACTCCCGACTGTGAGGAATAACAAACTGAATCAACACAGCTCACTCCCGACTCAGGAATAACAAATCTCAATCAACACAGCTCACTCGCGACTGTGAGGAATAACAAACTGAATCAACACAGCTCACTGCCGACTGTGAGGAATAACAAATCTCAATCAACACTGCTCACTCCCGACTGTGAGGAATAACAAATCTAAATCAACACAGCTCACTCCCGACTGTGAGGAATAACAAATCTAAATCAACACAGCTCACTTCCGACTGTGAGGAATAACAAACTGAATCAACACAGCTCACTTCCGACTGTGAGGAATAACAAACTGAATCAACACAGCTCACTCCCAACTGTGAGAAATAACAAACTGAATCAACACAGCTCACTCCCGACTGTGAGGAATAACAAACTGAATCAACACAGCTCACTCCCGACTGTGAGGAATAACAAATCTCAATCAACACAGCTCACTGCCGACTGTGAGGAATAACAAACTGAATCAACACAGCTCACTCCCGACTGTGAGGAATAACAAACTGAATCAACACAGCTCCCTCCCGACTGTGAGGAATAACAAACTGAATCAACACAGCTCACTCCCGACTGTGAGGAATAACAAACTGAATCAACACAGCTCACTCCCGACTGTGAGGAATAACAAATCTCAATCAACACAGCTCACTCTCGACTGTGAGGAATAACAAACTGAATCAACACAGCTCACTCCCGACTGTGAGGAATAACAAACTGAATCAACACAGCTCACTCCCGACTGTGAGGAATAACAAACTGAACCAACACAGCTCACTCTCGACTGTGAGGAATAACAAACTGAATCATAACAGCTCACTCCCGACTGTGAGGAATAACAAACTGAATCAACACAGCTCACTCCCGACTGTGAGGAATAACAAACTGAATCAACACAGCTCACTCCCGACTGTGAGGAATAACAAACTGAATCAACACAGCTCACTCCCGACTGTGAGGAATAACAAACTGAATCAACACAGCTCACTCCCGACTGTGAGGAATAACAAACTGAATCAACACAGCTCACTCCCGACTGTGAGGAATAACAAATCTCAATCAACACAGCTCACTCCCGACTGTGAGGAATAACAAACTGAATCAACACAGCTCACTCCCAACTGTGAGGAATAACAAAGTGAATCAACACAGCTCACTCCTGGCTGTGAGGAATAACAAACTGAATCAACACAAGCTCACTCCCGACTGTGAGGAATAAGAAACTGAATCAACACAGCTCACTCCCGACTGTGAGGAATAACAAACTGAATCAAAACAGCTCACTGCCGACTGTGAGGAATAACAAACTGAATCAATACAGCTCACTCCCGACTGTGAGGAATAACAAACTGAATCAACACAGCTCACTCCCGACTGTGAGGAATAAGAAACTGAATCAACACAGCTCACTCCCGACTGTGAGGAATAACAAACTGAATCAACACAGCTCACTCCCAACTGTGAGGAATAACAAACTGAATCAACACAGCTCACCCCCGACTGTGAGGAATAACAAACTGAATCAACACAGCTCACTCCCGACTATGAGGAATAACAAACTGAATCAACACAGCTCACTCCCGACTGTGAGGAATAACAAATCTCAATCAACACAGCTCACTCCCGACTGTGAGGAATAACAAACTGAATCAACACAGCTCACTTCCGACTGTGAGGAATAACAAACTGAATCAACACAGCTCACTCCCGACAGTGAGGAATAACAAACTGAATCATAACAGCTCAATCCCGACGTTGAGGAATAACAAACTGAATCAACACAGCTCACTCCCGACTGCGAGGAATAAAAAATTCAATCAACACAGCTCACTCCCGACTGTGAGGAATAACAAATTCAATCAACACAGCTCACTGCCGACTGTGAGGAATAACAAATCTAAATCAACACAGCTCACTCCCGACTGTGAGGAATAACAAACTGAATCAACAGAGCTCACTCTCGACTGTGAGGAATAACAAACTGAATCAACACAGCTCACTGCCGACTGTGAGGAATAACAAATCTCAAACAACACAGCTCACTCCCGACTGTGAGGAATAACAAACTGAATCAACAAAGCTCACTCCCAACTGTGAGGAATAACAAACTGAATCAACACAGCTCACTTTTGATTGTGAGGAATAACAAACTGAACCAACACAGCTCACTCCCGACTGTGAGGAATAACAAACTGAATCAACACAGCTCACTCCCGACTGTGAGGAATAACAAACTGAATCAACACACCTCACTCCCGACTGTGAGGAATAACAAACTGAATCAACACAGCTCATTCCCGACTGTGAGTAATAACAAATCTCGATCAACACAGCTCACTCCCGACTGTGAGGAATAACAAACTGAGTCAACACAGCTCACTCCCGACTGTGAGGAATAACAAACTGAATCTACACAGCTCACTCCCGACTCAGGAATAACAAATCTCAATCAACACAGCTCACTCTCGACTGTGAGGAATAACAAACTGAATCAACACAGCTCACTGCCGGCTGTGAGGAATAACAAATCTCAATCAACACTGCTCACTCCCGACTGTGAGGAATAACAAATCTCAATCAACACAGCTCACTCCCGACTGTGAGGAATAACAAACTGAATCAACACAGCTCACTTCCGACTGTGAGGAATAACAAACTGAATCAACACAGCTCACTCCCAACTGTGAGAAATAACAAACTGAATCAACATAGCTCACGCCCGACTGTGAGGAATAACAAACTGAATCAACACAGCTCACTCCCGACTGTGAGGAATAACAAACTGAATCAACACAGCTCACTCCCGACTGTGAGGAATAACAAACTGAATCAACACAGTTCACTCGCGACTGTGAGGAATAACAAACTGAATCAACACAGCTCACTCCCGTCTGTGAGGAATAACAAACTGAATCAACACAGCTCACTCCCGACTGTGAGGAATAACAAACTGAATCAACACAGCTCACTCCCGACTGTGAGGAATAACAAATCTGAATCAACACTGCTCACTCCCGACTGTGAGGAATAACAAATCTCAATCAACACAGCTCACTCCCGACTGTGAGGAATAACAAACTGAATCAACACAGCTCACTTCCGACTGTGAGGAATAACAAACTGATTCAACACAGCTCACTCCCAACTGTGAGGAATAACAAACTGAATCAACACAGCTCACTCCCAACTGGGAGGAATAACAAACTGAATCAACACAGCTCACTCCCGACTGTGAGGAATAACAAATCTCAATCAACACTGCTCACTTCCGACTGTGAGGAATAACAAACTGAATCAACACAGCTCACTCCCGACTGTGAGGAATAACAAATCTCAAACAACACAGCTCACTCCCGACTGTGCGGAATAACAAACTGAATCGACACAGCTCACTCCCGACTGTGAGGAATAACAAACTGAATCAACACAGCTCACACCCGACTGTGAGGAATAACAAACTGAATCAACACAGCTCACTCCCAATTGTGAGGAATAACAAACTGATTCAACACAGCTCCCTCCCGACTGTGAGGAATAACAAATGTCAATCAACACACCTCACTCCCGACTGTGAGGAATAACAAACTGAATCAACACAGCTCACTCCCGACTGTGAGGAATAACAAACTGAATCAACACAGCTCACTCCCGACTGTGAGGAATAACAAACTGAATCAACACAGCTCACACCCGACAGTGAGGAATAACAAATCTCAATCAACACAGCTCACTCCCGACTGTGAGGAATAACAAATTCAATCAACACAGCTCACTCCCGACTGTGAGGAATAACAATTCTCAATCAACACAGCTCACTCCCGACTGCGAGGAATAACAAACTGAATCAACACAGCACACTTCCGACTGTGAGGAATAACAAACTGAATCAACACAGCTCACTCCTGACTGTGAGGAATAACAAATCTCAATCAACACAGCTCACTCCCGACTGTGAGGAATAACAAACTGAATCAACACAGCTCACTCCCGACTGTGAGGAATAACAAACTGAATCAACACAGCTCACTCCCGACTGTGAGGAATAACAAACTGAATCAACACAGCTCACTCCCGACTGTGAGGAATAACAAACTGAATCAACACAGCTCACTCCCGACTGTGAGGAATAACAAATCTCAATCAACACAGCTCACTCCCGACTGTGAGGAATAACAAACTGAATCAACAAAGCTCACTCCCAACTGTGAGGAATAACAAACTGAATCAACACAGCTCACTTTCGACTGTGAGCAATAACAAACTGAACCAACACAGCTCACTCCCGACTGTGAGGAATAACAAACTGAATCAACACACCTCACTCCCGACTGTGAGGAATAACAAACTGAATCAACACAGCTCATTCCCGACTGTGAGTAATAACAAATCTCGATCAACACAGCTCACTCCCGACTGTGAGGAATAACAAACTGAGTCAACACAGCTCACTCCCGACTGTGAGGAATAACAAACTGAATCTACACAGCTCACTCCCGACTCAGGAATAACAAATCTCAATCAACACAGCTCACTCTCGACTGTGAGGAATAACAAACTGAATCAACACAGCTCACTGCCGGCTGTGAGGAATAACAAATCTCAATCAACACTGCTCACTCCCGACTGTGAGGAATAACAAATCTCAATCAACACAGCTCACTCCCGACTGTGAGGAATAACAAACTGAATCAACACAGCTCACTTCCGACTGTGAGGAATAACAAACTGAATCAACACAGCTCACTCCCAACTGTGAGAAATAACAAACTGAATCAACATAGCTCACGCCCGACTGTGAGGAATAACAAACTGAATCAACACAGCTCACTCCCGACTGTGAGGAATAACAAACTGAATCAACACAGCTCACTCCCGACTGTGAGGAATAACAAACTGAATCAACACAGCTCATTCCCGACTGTGAGTAATAACAAATCTCGATCAACACAGCTCACTCCCGACTGTGAGGAATAACAAACTGAGTCAACACAGCTCACTCCCGACTGTGAGGAATAACAAACTGAATCTACACAGCTCACTCCCGACTCAGGAATAACAAATCTCAATCAACACAGCTCACTCTCGACTGTGAGGAATAACAAACTGAATCAACACAGCTCACTGCCGGCTGTGAGGAATAACAAATCTCAATCAACACTGCTCACTCCCGACTGTGAGGAATAACAAATCTCAATCAACACAGCTCACTCCCGACTGTGAGGAATAACAAACTGAATCAACACAGCTCACTTCCGACTGTGAGGAATAACAAACTGAATCAACACAGCTCACTCCCAACTGTGAGAAATAACAAACTGAATCAACATAGCTCACGCCCGACTGTGAGGAATAACAAACTGAATCAACACAGCTCACTCCCGACTGTGAGGAATAACAAACTGAATCAACACAGCTCACTCCCGACTGTGAGGAATAACAAACTGAATCAACACAGTTCACTCGCGACTGTGAGGAATAACAAACTGAATCAACACAGCTCACTCCCGTCTGTGAGGAATAACAAACTGAATCAACACAGCTCACTCCCGACTGTGAGGAATAACAAACTGAATCAACACAGCTCACTCCCGACTGTGAGGAATAACAAATCTGAATCAACACTGCTCACTCCCGACTGTGAGGAATAACAAATCTCAATCAACACAGCTCACTCCCGACTGTGAGGAATAACAAACTGAATCAACACAGCTCACTTCCGACTGTGAGGAATAACAAACTGATTCAACACAGCTCACTCCCAACTGTGAGGAATAACAAACTGAATCAACACAGCTCACTCCCAACTGGGAGCAATAACAAACTGAATCAACACAGCTCACTCCCGACTGTGAGGAATAACAAATCTCAATCAACACTGCTCACTTCCGACTGTGAGGAATAACAAACTGAATCAACACAGCTCACTCCCGACTGTGAGGAATAACAAATCTCAAACAACACAGCTCACTCCCGACTGTGAGGAATAACAAACTGAATCGACACAGCTCACTCCCGACTGTGAGGAATAACAAACTGAATCAACACAGCTCACACCCGACTGTGAGGAATAACAAACTGAATCAACACAGCTCACTCCCAATTGTGAGGAATAACAAACTGAATCAACACAGCTCCCTCCCGACTGTGAGGAATAACAAATGTCAATCAACACACCTCACTCCCGACTGTGAGGAATAACAAACTGAATCAACACAGCTCACTCCCGACTGTGAGGAATAACAAACTGAATCAACACAGCTCACTCCCGACTGTGAGGAATAACAAACTGAATCAACACAGCTCACACCCGACAGTGAGGAATAACAAATCTCAATCAACACAGCTCACTCCCGACTGTGAGGAATAACAAATTCAATCAACACAGCTCACTCCCGACTGTGAGGAATAACAATTCTCAATCAACACAGCTCACTCCCGACTGTGAGGAATAACAAACTGAATCAACACAGCACACTTCCGACTGTGAGGAATAACAAACTGAATCAACACAGCTCACTCCTGACTGTGAGGAATAACAAATCTCAATCAACACAGCTCACTCCCGACTGTGAGGAATAACAAACTGAATCAACACAGCTCACTCCCGACTGTGAGGAATAACAAACTGAATCAACACAGCTCACTCCCGACTGTGAGGAATAACAAACTGAATCAACACAGCTCACTCCCGACTGTGAGGAATAACAAACTGAATCAACACAGCTCACTCCCGACTGTGAGGAATAACAAATCTCAATCAACACAGCTCACTCCCGACTGTGAGGAATAACAAACTGAATCAACAAAGCTCACTCCCAACTGTGAGGAATAACAAACTGAATCAACACAGCTCACTTTCGACTGTGAGCAATAACAAACTGAACCAACACAGCTCACTCCCGACTGTGAGGAATAACAAACTGAATCATAACAGCTCACTCCCGACTGTGAGGAATAACAAACTGAACCAACGCAGCTCACTCCCGACTGTGAGGAATAACAAACTGAATCATAACAGCTCACTCCCAACTGTGAGGAATAACAAACTGAATCAACACAGCTCACTCCCGACAGTGAGGAATAACAAATCTCAATCAACACAGCTCACTGCCGACTGTGAGGAATGACAAATCTCAATCAACACAGCTCACTCCCAACTGTGAGGAATAACAAATCTCAATCAACACAGCTCACTCCCGACTGTGAGGAATAACAAATCTCAATCAACACAGCTCACTCCCGACTGTGAGGAATAACAAATCTCAATCAACACAGCTCACTCCCGACTGTGAGAAATAACAAATCTCAATCAACACAGCTCACTCCCGACTGTGAGGAATAACAAATCTCAATCAACACTGCTCACTCCCGACTGTGAGGAATAACAAATCTCAATCAACACAGCTCACTCCCGACTGTGAGGAATAACAAATCTCAATCAACACAGCTCACTCCCGACTGTGAGAAATAACAAACTGAATCAACACAGCTCACTCCCGACTGTGAGGAATAACAAACTGAATCAACACAGCTCACTCCCGACTGTGAGGAATATCAAATCTCAATCAACACAGCTCACTCCCGACTGTGAGGAATACCAAACTGAATCAATACAGCTCACTACCGACTGTGAGGAATAACAAATCTCAATCAACACTGCTCACTCCCGCCTGTGAGGAATAACAAATCTCAATCAACACAGCTCACTCCCGACTGTGAGGAATAACAAACTGAATCAACACAGCTCACTTCCGACTGTGAGGAATAACAAACTGAATCAACACAGCTCACTCCCAACTGTGAGGAATAACAAACTGAATCAACACAGCTCACTCCCAACTGTGAGGAATAACAAACTGAATCAACACAGCTCACTCCCAACTGTGAGGAATAACAAATCTCAATCAACACAGCTCACTTCCGACTGTGAGGAATAACAAACTGAATCAACACAGCTCACTCCCAACTGTGAGGAATAACAAACTGAATCAACACAGCTCACTCCCGACTGTGAGGAATAACAAACTGAATCAACACAGCTCACTCCCGACTGTGAGGAATAACAAACTGAATCAACACAGCTCACTCCCGACTGTGAGGAATAACAAACTGAATCAACACAGCTCACTCCCAACTGTGAGGAATAACAAACTGAATCAACACAACTCACTCCCGACTGTGAGGAATAACAAATCTCAAACAACACAGCTCACTCCCGACTGTGAGGAATAACAAACTGAATCAACACAGCTCACTCCCGACTGTGAGGAATAACAAACTGAATCAACACAGCTCATTCCCGACTGTGAGTAATAACAAATCTCGATCAACACAGCTCACTCCCGACTGTGAGGAATAACAAACTGAGTCAACACAGCTCACTCCCGACTGTGAGGAATAACAAACTGAATCAACACAGCTCATTCCCGACTGTGAGTAATAACAAATCTCGATCAACACAGCTCACTCCCGACTGTGAGGAATAACAAACTGAATCAACACAGCTCACGCCCGACTGTGAGGAATAACAAACTGAATCAACACAGCTCATTCCAGACTGTGAGGAACAACAAACTGAATCAACACAGCTCACTCCCGACTGTGAGGAATAACAAACTGAATCAACACAGCTCACTCCCGACTCAGGAATAACAAATCTCAATCAACACAGCTCACTCTCGACTGTGAGGAATAACAAACTGAATCAACACAGCTCACTGCCGACTGTGAGGAATAACAAATCTCAATCAACACTGCTCACTCCCGACTGTGAGGAATAACAAATCTAAATCAACACAGCTCACTCCCGACTGTGAGGAATAACAAACTGAATCAACACAGCTCACTCTCGACTGTGAGGAATAACAAACTGAATCAACACAGCTCACTGCCGACTGTGAGGAATAACAAATCTCAATCAACACTGCTCACTCCCGACTGTGAGGAATAACAAATCTAAATCAACACAGCTCACTTCCGACTGTGAGGAATAACAAACTGAATCAACACAGCTCACTTCCGACTGTGAGGAATAACAAACTGAATCAACACAGCTCACTCCCGACTGTGAGAAATAACAAACTGAATCAACACAGCTCACTCCCGACTGTGAGGAATAACAAACTGAATCAACACAGCTCACTCCCGACTGTGAGGAATAACAAATCTCAATCAACACAGCTCACTCCCGACTGTGAGGAATAACAAACTGAATCAACACAGCTCACTCCCGACTGTGAGGAATAACAAACTGAATCAACACAGCTCATTCCCGACTGTGAGTAATAACAAATCTCGATCAACAGAGCTCAGTCCCGACTGTGAGGAATAACAAACTGAATCAACACAGCTCACTCCCGACTGTGAGGAATAACAAATCTCAATCAACACAGCTCACTGCCGACTGTGAGGAATAACAAACTGAATCAACACAGCTCACTCCCGACTGTGAGGAATAACAAACTGAATCAACACAGCTCCCTCCCGACTGTGAGGAATAACAAACTGAATCAACACAGCTCACTCCCGACTGTGAGGAATAACAAACTGAATCAACACAGCTCACTCCCGACTGTGAGGAATAACAAATCTCAATCAACACAGCTCACTCTCGACTGTGAGGAATAACAAACTGAATCAACACAGCTCACTCCCGACTGTGAGGAATAACAAACTGAATCAACACAGCTCACTCCCGACTGTGAGGAATAACAAACTGAACCAACACAGCTCACTCTCGACTGTGAGGAATAACAAACTGAATCATAACAGCTCACTCCCGACTGTGAGGAATAACAAACCGAATCAACACAGCTCACTCCCGACTGTGAGGAATAACAAACTGAATCAACACAGCTCACTCCCGACTGTGAGGAATAACAAACTGAATCAACACAGCTCACTCCCGACTGTGAGGAATAACAAACTGAATCAACACAGCTCACTCCAGACTGTGAGGAATAACAAACTGAATCAACACAGCTCACTCCCGACTGTGAGGAATAACAAATCTCAATCAACACAGCTCACTCCCGACTGTGAGGAATAACAAACTGAATCAACACAGCTCACTCCCAACTGTGAGGAATAACAAACTGAATCAACACAGCTCACTCCCGACTGTGAGGAATAACAAACTGAATCAACACAAGCTCACTCCCGACTGTGAGGAATAAGAAACTGAATCAACACAGCTCACTCCCGACTGTGAGGAATAACAAACTGAATCAACACAGCTCACTGCCGACTGTGAGGAATAACAAACTGAATCAATACAGCTCACTCCCGACTGTGAGGAATAACAAACTGAATCAACACAGCTCACTCCCGACTGTGAGGAATAAGAAACTGAATCAACAATGCTCACTCCCGACTGTGAGGAATAACAAACTGAATCAACACAGCTCACTCCCGACTGTGAGGAATAACAAACTGAATCAACACAGCTCACTCCCGACTGTGAGGAATAACAAACTGAATCAACACAGCTCACTCCCGACTATGAGGAATAACAAACTGAATCAACACAGCTCACTCCCGACTGTGAGGAATAACAAATCTCAATCAACACAGCTCACTCCCGACTGTGAGGAATAACAAACTGAATCAACACAGCTCACTTCCGACTGTGAGGAATAACAAACTGAATCAACACAGCTCACTCCCGACAGTGAGGAATAACAAACTGAATCATAACAGCTCAATCCCGACGTTGAGGAATAACAAACTGAATCAACACAGCTCACTCCCGACTGCGAGGAATAACAAATTCAATCAACACAGCTCACTCCCGACTGTGAGGAATAACAAATTCAATCAACACAGCTCACTGCCGACTGTGAGGAATAACAAATCTAAATCAACACAGCTCACTCCCGACTGTGAGGAATAACAAACTGAATCAACAGAGCTCACTCTCGACTGTGAGGAATAACAAACTGAATCAACACAGCTCACTGCCGACTGTGAGGAATAACAAATCTCAATCAACACTGCTCACTCCCGACTGTGAGGAATAACAAATCTAAATCAACACAGCTCACTTCCGACTGTGAGGAATAACAAACTGAATCAACACAGCTCACTTCCGACTGTGAGGAATAACAAACTGAATCAACACAGCTCACTCCCAACTGTGAGAAATAACAAACTGAATCAACACAGCTCACTCCCGACTGTGTGGAATAACAAACTGAATCAACACAGCTCACTCCCGACTGTGAGGAATAACAAACTGAATCAACACAGCTCACTCCCGACTGTGAGGAATAACAAATCTAAATCAACACAGCTCACTTCCGACTGTGAGGAATAACAAACTGAATCAACACAGCTCACTCCCGACTGTGAGGAATAACAAACTGAATCAACACAGCTCATTCCCGACTGTGAGTAATAACAAATCTCGATCAACAGAGCTCAGTCCCGACTGTGAGGAATAACAAACTGAATCAACACAGCTCACTCCCGACTGTGAGGAATAACAAATCTCAATCAACACAGCTCACTGCCGACTGTGAGGAATAACAAACTGAATCAACACAGCTCACTCCCGACTGTGAGGAATAACAAACTGAATCAACACAGCTCCCTCCCGACTGTGAGGAATAACAAACTGAATCAACACAGCTCACTCCCGACTGTGAGGAATAACAAACTGAATCAACACAGCTCACTCCCGACTGTGAGGAATAACAAATCTCAATCAACACAGCTCACTCTCGACTGTGAGGAATAACAAACTGAATCAACACAGCTCACTCCCGACTGTGAGGAGTAACAAATCTCAAACAACACAGCTCACTCCCAACTGTGAGGAATAACAAACTGAATCAACAAAGCTCACTCCCAACTGTGAGGAATAACAAACTGAATCAACACAGCTCACTTCTGATTGTGAGGAATAACAAACTGAACCAACACAGCTCACTCCCGACTGTGAGGAATAACAAACTGAATCAACACAGCTCACTCCCGACTGTGAGGAATAACAAACTGAATCAACACACCTCACTCCCGACTGTGAGGAATAACAAACTGAATCAACACAGCTCATTCCCGACTGTGAGTAATAACAAATCTCGATCAACACAGCTCACTCCCGACTGTGAGGAATAACAAACTGAGTCAACACAGCTCACTCCCGACTGTGAGGAATAACAAACTGAATCTACACAGCTCACTCCCGACTCAGGAATAACAAATCTCAATCAACACAGCTCACTCTCGACTGTGAGGAATAACAAACTGAATCAACACAGCTCACTGCCGGCTGTGAGGAATAACAAATCTCAATCAACACTGCTCACTCCCGACTGTGAGGAATAACAAATCCCAATCAACACAGCTCACTCCCGACTGTGAGGAATAACAAACTGAATCAACACAGCTCACTTCCGACTGTGAGGAATAACAAACTGAATCAACACTGCTCACTCCCAACTGTGAGAAATAACAAACTGAATCAACATAGCTCACGCCCGACTGTGAGGAATAACAAACTGAATCAACACAGCTCACTCCCGACTGTGAGGAATAACAAACTGAATCAACACAGCTCACTCCCGACTGTGAGGAATAACAAACTGAATCAACACAGTTCACTCGCGACTGTGAGGAATAACAAACTGAATCAACACAGCTCACTCCCGTCTGTGAGGAATAACAAACTGAATCAACACAGCTCACTCCCGACTGTGAGGAATAACAAACTGAATCAACACAGCTCACTCCCGACTGTGAGGAATAACAAATCTGAATCAACACTGCTCACTACCGACTGTGAGGAATAACAAATCTCAATCAACACAGCTCACTCCCGACTGTGAGGAATAACAAACTGAATCAACACAGCTCACTTCCGACTGTGAGGAATAACAAACTGATTCAACACAGCTCACTCCCAACTGTGAGGAATAACAAACTGAATCAACACAGCTCACTCCCAACTGGGAGGAATAACAAACTGAATCAACACAGCTCACTCCCGACTGTGAGGAATAACAAATCTCAATCAACACAGCTCACTTCCGACTGTGAGGAATAACAAACTGAATCAACACAGCTCACTCCCAACTGTGAGGAATAACAAACCGAATCAACACAGCTCACTCCCGACTGTGAGGAATAACAAACTGAATCAACACAGCTCACTCCCGACTGTGAGGAATAACAAACTGAATCAACACAGCTCACTCCCGACTGTGAGGAATAACAAATCTCAATCAACACAGCTCACTCCCGACTGTGAGGAATAACAAACTGAATCAACACAGCTCACTCCCGACTGTGAGGAATAACAAATCTCAAACAACACAGCTCACTCCCGACTGTGAGGAATAACAAACTGAATCGACACAGCTCACTCCCGACTGTGAGGAATAACAAACTGAATCAACACAGCTCATTCCCGACTGTGAGTAATAACAAATCTCGATCAACACAGCTCACTCCCGACTGTGAGGAATAACAAACTGAATCAACACAGCTCACGCCCGACTGTGAGGAATAACAAACTGAATCAACACAGCTCATTCCAGACTGTGAGGAATAACAAACTGAATCAACACAGCTCACTCCCGACTGTGAGGAATAACAAACTGAATCAACACAGCTCACTCCCGACTCAGGAATAACAAATCTCAATCAACACAGCTCACTCTCGACTGTGAGGAATAACAAACTGAATCAACACAGCTCACTGCCGACTGTGAGGAATAACAAATCTCAATCAACACTGCTCACTCCCGACTGTGAGGAATAACAAACTGAATCAACACAGCTCACTCCCGACTGTGAGGAATAACAAATCTCAATCAACACAGCTCACTCCCGACTGTGAGGAATAACAAACTGAATCAACACAGCTCACTCCCGACTGTGAGGAATAACAAATCTCAATCAACACAGCTCACTCCCAACTGTGAGGAATAACAAACTGAATCAACACAGCTCAAGCCCGACTGTGAGGAATAACAAACTGAATCAACACAGCTCACGCCCGACTGTGAGGAATAACAAACTGAATCAACACAGCTCACTCCCGACTGTGAGGAATAACAAATCTCAATCAACACAGCTCACTCCCAACTGCGAGGAATAACAAACTGAATCAACACAGCTCACTCCCGACTGTGAGGAATAACAAACTGTATCAACACAGCTCACGCCCGACTGTGAGGAATAACAAATCTCAATCAACACAGCTCACGCCCGACTGTGAGGAATAACAAACTGAATCAACACAGCTCACTCCCAGTGGTGAGGAATAATAAACTGAATCAACACAGCTCACTCCCGACTGTGAGGAATAACAAACTGTATCAACAAAGCTCACTGCCGACTGTGAGGAATAACAAACTGAATCAACACAGCTCACACCCGACTGTGAGGAATAACAAACTGAATCAACACAGCTCACTCCCAATTGTGAGGAATAACAAACTGAATCAACACAGCTCCCTCCCGACTGTGAGGAATAACAAATGTCAATCAACACACCTCACTCCCGACTGTGAGGAATAACAAACTGAATCAACACAGCTCACTCCCGACTGTGAGGAATAACAAACTGAATCAACACAGCTCACTCCCGACTGTGAGGAATAACAAACTGAATCAACACAGCTCACACCCGACAGTGAGGAATAACAAATCTCAATCAACACAGCTCACTCCCAACTGTGAGGAATAACAAATTCAATCAACACAGCTCACTCCCGACTGTGAGGAATAACAATTCTCAATCAACACAGCTCACTCACGACTGTGAGGAATAACAAACTGAATCAACACAGCTCACTCCCAACTGTGAGAAATAACAAACTGAATCAACATAGCTCACGCCCGACTGTGAGGAATAACAAACTGAATCAACACAGCTCACTCCCGACTGTGAGGAATAACAAACTGAATCAACACAGCTCACTCCCGACTGTGAGGAATAACAAACTGAATCAACACAGTTCACTCGCGACTGTGAGGAATAACAAACTGAATCAACACAGCTCACTCCCGTCTGTGAGGAATAACAAACTGAATCAACACAGCTCACTCCCGACTGTGAGGAATAACAAACTGAATCAACACAGCTCACTCCCGACTGTGAGGAATAACAAATCTGAATCAATACTGCTCACTACCGACTGTGAGGAATAACAAATCTCAATCAACACAGCTCACTCCCGACTGTGAGGAATAACAAACTGAATCAACACAGCTCACTTCCGACTGTGAGGAATAACAAACTGATTCAACACAGCTCACTCCCAACTGTGAGGAATAACAAACTGAATCAACACAGCTCACTCCCAACTGGGAGGAATAACAAACTGAATCAACACAGCTCACTCCCGACTGTGAGGAATAACAAATCTCAATCAACACAGCTCACTTCCGACTGTGAGGAATAACAAACTGAATCAACACAGCTCACTCCCAACTGTGAGGAATAACAAACCGAATCAACACAGCTCACTCCCGACTGTGAGGAATAACAAACTGAATCAACACAGCTCACTCCCGACTGTGAGGAATAACAAACTGAATCAACACAGCTCACTCCCGACTGTGAGGAATAACAAATCTCAATCAACACAGCTCACTCCCGACTGTGAGGAATAACAAACTGAATCAACACAGCTCACTCCCGACTGTGAGGAATAACAAATCTCAAACAACACAGCTCACTCCCGACTGTGAGGAATAACAAACTGAATCGACACAGCTCACTCCCGACTGTGAGGAATAACAAACTGAATCAACACAGCTCATTCCCGACTGTGAGTAATAACAAATCTCGATCAACACAGCTCACTCTCGACTGTGAGGAATAACAAACTGAATCAACACAGCTCACGCCCGACTGTGAGGAATAACAAACTGAATCAACACAGCTCATTCCAGACTGTGAGGAATAACAAACTGAATCAACACAGCTCACTCCCGACTGTGAGGAATAACAAACTGAATCAACACAGCTCACTCCCGACTGTGAGGAATAACAAATCTCAATCAACACAGCTCACTCCCAACTGTGAGGAATAACAAACTGAATCAACACAGCTCAAGCCCGACTGTGAGGAATAACAAACTGAATCAACACAGCTCACGCCCGACTGTGAGGAATAACAAACTGAATCAACACAGCTCACTCCCGACTGTGAGGAATAACAAATCTCAATCAACACAGCCCACTCCCAACTGCGAGGAATAACAAACTGAATCAACACAGCTCACTCCCGACTGTGAGGAATAACAAACTGTATCAACACAGCTCACGCCCGACTGTGAGGAATAACAAATCTCAATCAACACAGCTCACGCCCGACTGTGAGGAATAACAAACTGAATCAACACAGCTCACTCCCAGTGGTGAGGAATAATAAACTGAATCAACACAGCTCACTCCCGACTGTGAGGAATAACAAACTGTATCAACAAAGCTCACTGCCGACTGTGAGGAATAACAAACTGAATCAACACAGCTCACACCCGACTGTGAGGAATAACAAACTGAATCAACACAGCTCACTCCCAATTGTGAGGAATAACAAACTGAATCAACACAGCTCCCTCCCGACTGTGAGGAATAACAAATGTCAATCAACACACCTCACTCCCGACTGTGAGGAATAACAAACTGAATCAACACAGCTCACTCCCGACTGTGAGGAATAACAAACTGAATCAACACAGCTCACTCCCGACTGTGAGGAATAACAAACTGAATCAACACAGCTCACACCCGACAGTGAGGAATAACAAATCTCAATCAACACAGCTCACTCCCGACTGTGAGGAATAACAAATTCAATCAACACAGCTCACTCCCGACTGTGAGGAATAACAATTCTCAATCAACACAGCTCACTCCCGACTGTGAGGAATAACAAACTGAATCAACACAGCACACTTCCGACTGTGAGGAATAACAAACTGAATCAACACAGCTCACTCCTGACTGTGAGGAATAACAAATCTCAATCAACACAGCTCACTCCCGACTGTGAGGAATAACAAACTGAATCAACACAGCTCACTCCCGACTGTGAGGAATAACAAACTGAATCAACACAGCTCACTCCCGACTGTGAGGAATAACAAACTGAATCAACACAGCTCACTCCCGACTGTGAGGAATAACAAACTGAATCAACACAGCTCACTCCCGACTGTGAGGAATAACAAATCTCAATCAACACTGCTCACTCCCGACTGTGAGGAATAACAAACTGAATCAACAAAGCTAACTCCCAACTGTGAGGAATAACAAACTGAATCAACACAGCTCACTTTCGACTGTGAGCAATAACAAACTGAACCAACACAGCTCACTCCCGACTGTGAGGAATAACAAACTGAATCATAACAGCTCACTCCCGACTGTGAGGAATAACAAACTGAACCAACGCAGCTCACTCCCGACTGTGAGGAATAACAAACTGAATCATAACAGCTCACTCCCAACTGTGAGGAATAACAAACTGAATCAACACAGCTCACTCCCGACAGTGAGGAATAACAAATCTCAATGAACACAGCTCACTGCCGACTGTGAGGAATGACAAATCTCAATCAACACAGCTCACTCCCGACTGTGAGGAATAACAAATCTCAATCAACACAGCTCACTCCCGACTGTGAGGAATAACAAATCTCAATCAACACAGCTCACTCCCGACTGTGAGAAATAACAAATCTCAATCAACACAGCTCACTCCCGACTGTGAGGAATAACAAATCTCAATCAACACTGCTCACTCCCGACTGTGAGGAATAACAAATCTCAATCAACACAGCTCACTCCCGACTGTGAGAAATAACAAACTGAATCAACACAGCTCACTCCCGACTGTGAGGAATAACAAACTGAATCAACACAGCTCACTCCCGACTGTGAGGAATAACAAATCTCAATCAACACAGCTCACTCCCGACTGTGAGGAATACCAAACTGAATCAATACAGCTCACTACCGACTGTGAGGAATAACAAATCTCAATCAACACTGCTCACTCCCGCCTGTGAGGAATAACAAATCTCAATCAACACAGCTCACTCCCGACTGTGAGGAATAACAAACTGAATCAACACAGCTCACTTCCGACTGTGAGGAATAACAAACTGAATCAACACAGCTCACTCCCAACTGTGAGGAATAACAAACTGAATCAACACAGCTCACTCCCAACTGTGAGGAATAACAAACTGAATCAACACAGCTCACTCCCGACTGTGAGGAATAACAAATCTCAATCAACACAGCTCACTTCCGACTGTGAGGAATAACAAACTGAATCAACACAGCTCACTCCCAACTGTGAGGAATAACAAACTGAATCAACACAGCTCACTCCCGACTGTGAGGAATAACAAACTGAATCAACACAGCTCACTCCCGACTGTGAGGAATAACAAACTGAATCAACACAGCTCACTCCCGACTGTGAGGAATAACAAACTGAATCAACACAGCTCACTCCCAACTGTGAGGAATAACAAACTGAATCAACACAACTCACTCCCGACTGTGAGGAATAACAAATCTCAAACAACACAGCTCACTCCCGACTGTGAGGAATAACAAACTGAATCAACACAGCTCACTCCCGACTGTGAGGAATAACAAACTGAATCAACACAGCTCATTCCCGACTGTGAGTAATAACAAATCTCGATCAACACAGCTCACTCCCGACTGTGAGGAATAACAAACTGAGTCAACACAGCTCACTCCCGACTGTGAGGAATAACAAACTGAATCAACACAGCTCATTCCCGACTGTGAGTAATAACAAATCTCGATCAACACAGCTCACTCCCGACTGTGAGGAATAACAAACTGAATCAACACAGCTCACGCCCGACTGCTAGGAATAACAAACTGAATCAACACAGCTCATTCCAGACTGTGAGGAACAACAAACTGAATCAACACAGCTCACTCCCGACTGTGAGGAATAACAAACTGAATCAACACAGCTCACTCCCGACTCAGGAATAACAAATCTCAATCAACACAGCTCACTCTCGACTGTGAGGAATAACAAACTGAATCAACACAGCTCACTGCCGACTGTGAGGAATAACAAATCTCAATCAACACTGCTCACTCCCGACTGTGAGGAATAACAAATCTAAATCAACACAGCTCACTCCCGACTGTGAGGAATAACAAACTGAATCAACACAGCTCACTCTCGACTGTGAGGAATAACAAACTGAATCAACACAGCTCACTGCCGACTGTGAGGAATAACAAATCTCAATCAACACTGCTCACTCCCGACTGTGAGGAATAACAAATCTAAATCAACACAGCTCACTTCCGACTGTGAGGAATAACAAACTGAATCAACACAGCTCACTTCCGACTGTGAGGAATAACAAACTGAATCAACACAGCTCACTCCCAACTGTGAGAAATAACAAACTGAATCAACACAGCTCACTCCCGACTGTGAGGAATAACAAACTGAATCAACACAGCTCACTCCCGACTGTGAGGAATAACAAACTGAATCAACACAGCTCACTCCCGACTGTGAGGAATAACAAATCTCAATCAACACAGCTCACTCCCGACTGTGAGGAATAACAAACTGAATCAACACAGCTCACTCCCGACTGTGAGGAATAACAAACTGAATCAACACAGCTCATTCCCGACAGTGAGTAATAACAAATCTCGATCAACAGAGCTCAGTCCCGACTGTGAGGAATAACAAACTGAATCAACACAGCTCACTCCCGACTCAGGAATAACAAATCTCAATCAACACAGCTCACTCCCGACTGTGAGGAATAACAAATCTCAATCAACACAGCTCACTCCCAACTGTGAGGAATAACAAACTGAATCAACACAGCTCCCTCCTGACTGTGAGGAATAACAAATCTCAATCAACACAGCTCGCTGCCAACTGTGAGGAATAACAAATCTCAATCAACACAGCTCACTGACGACTGTGAGGAATAACAAACTGAATCAACACAGTTCACTCCCGACTGTGAGGAGTAACAAATCTCAAACAACACAGCTCACTCCCAACTGTGAGGAATAACAAACTGAATCAACAAAGCTCACTCCCAACTGTGAGGAATAACAAACTGAATCAACACAGCTCACTTTCGACTGTGAGGAATAACAAACTGAACCAACACAGCTCACTCCCGACTGTGAGGAATAACAAACTGAATCAACACAGCTCACTCCCGACTGTGAGGAATAACAAACTGAATCATAACAGCTCACTCCCAACTGTGAGGAATAACAAACTGAACCAACGCAGCTCACTCCCGACTGTGAGGAATAACAAATCTCAATCAACACAGCTCACTCCCGACTGTGAGAAATAACAAACTGAATCAACACAGCTCACTCCCGACTGTGAGGAATAACAAACTGAATCAACACAGCTCACTCCCGACTGTGAGGAATAACAAACTGAATCAACACAGCTCACTCCCGACTGTGAGGAATACCAAACTGAATCAATACAGCTCACTACCGACTGTGAGGAATAACAAATCTCAATCAACACTGCTCACTCCCGCCTGTGAGGAATAACAAATCTCAATCAACACAGCTGACTCCCGACTGTGAGGAATAACAAACTGAATCAACACAGCTCACTTCCGACTGTGAGGAATAACAAACTGAATCAACACAGCTCACTCCCAACTGTGAGGAATAACAAACTGAATCAACACAGCTCACTCCCAACTGTGAGGAATAACAAACTGAATCAACACAGCTCACTCCCGACTGTGAGGAATAACAAATCTCAATCAACACAGCTCACTTCCGACTGTGAGGAATAACAAACTGAATCAACACAGCTCACTCCCAACTGTGAGGAATAACAAACTGAATCAACACAGCTCACTCCCGACTGTGAGGAATAACAAACTGAATCAACACAGCTCACTCCCGACTGTGAGGAATAACAAACTGAACCAACACAGCTCACTCCCGACTGTGAGGAATAACAAACTGAATCAACACAGCTCACTCCCAACTGTGAGGAATAACAAACTGAATCAACACAACTCACTCCCGACTGTGAGGAATAACAAATCTCAAACAACACAGCTCACTCCCGACTGTGAGGAATAACAAACTGAATCAACACAGCTCACTCCCGACTGTGAGGAATAACAAACTGAATCAACACAGCTCATTCCCGACTGTGAGTAATAACAAATCTCGATCAACACAGCTCACTCCCGACTGTGAGGAATAACAAACTGAGTCAACACAGCTCACTCCCGACTGTGAGGAATAACAAACTGAATCAACACAGCTCACTCCCGACTCAGGAATAACAAATCTCAATCAACACAGCTCACTCTCGACTGTGAGGAATAACAAACTGAATCAACACAGCTCACTGCCGACTGTGAGGAATAACAAGTCTCAATCAACACTGCTCACTCCCGACTGTGAGGAATAACAAATCTCAATCAACACAGCTCACTCCCGACTGTGAGGAATAACAAATCTCAATCAACACAGCTCACTCCCGACTGTGAGGAATAACAAACTGAATCATAACAGCTCACTCCCAACTGTGAGGAATAACAAACTGAATCAACACAGCTCACTCCCGACTGTGAGGAATAACAAACTGAATCAACACAGCTCACTCCCAACTGTGAGAAATAACAAACTGAATCAACACAGCTCACTCCCGACTGTGAGGAATAACAAACTGAATCAACACAGCTCACTTCCGACTGTGAGGAATAACAAACTGATTCAACACAGCTCACTCCCAACTGTGAGGAATAACAAACTGAATCAACACAGCTCACTCCCAACTGTGAGGAATAACAAACTGAATCAACACAGCTCACTCCCGACTGTGAGGAATAACAAACTGAATCAACACAGCTCACTCCCGACTGTGAGGAATAACAAACTGAATCAACACAGCTCACTCCCGACTGTGAGGAATAACAAATCTCAAACAACACAGCTCACTCCCGACTGTGAGGAATAACAAACTGAATCAACACAGCTCACTCCCGACTGTGAGGAATAACAAATCTCAATCAACACAGCTCATTCCCGACTGTGAGTAATAACAAATCTCGATCAACACAGCTCACTCCCGACTGTGAGGAATAACAAACTGAATCAACACAGCTCACGCCCGACTGTGAGGAATAACAAACTGAATCAACACAGCTCATTCCAGACTGTGAGGAATAACAAACTGAATCAACACAGCTCACTCCCGACTGTGAGGAATAACAAACTGAATCAACACAGCTCACTCCCGACTCAGGAATAACAAATCTCAATCAACACAGCTCACTCTCGACTGTGAGGAATAACAAACTGAATCAACACAGCTCACTCCCGACTGTGAGGAATAACAAATCTCAATCAACACAGCTCACTCCCGACTGTGAGGAATAACAAACTGAATCAACACAGCTCACTCCCGACTGTGAGGAATAACAAACTGAATCAACACAGCTCCCTCCCGACTGTGAGGAATAACAAACTGAATCAACACAGCTCACTCCCGACTGTGAGGAATAACAAACTGAATCAACACAGCTCACTCCCGACTGTGAGGAATAACAAATCTCAATCAACACAGCTCACTCTCGACTGTGAGGAATAACAAACTGAATCAACACAGCTCACTCCCGACTGTGAGGAATAACAGACTGAATCAACACAGCTCACTCCCGACTGTGAGGAATAACAAACTGAATCAACACAGCTCACTCTCGACTGTGAGGAATAACAAACTGAATCATAACAGCTCACTCCCGACTGTGAGGAATAACAAACTGAATCAACACAGCTCACTCCCGACTGTGAGGAATAACAAACTGAATCAACACAGCCCACTCCCGACTGTGAGGAATAACAAACTGAATCAACACAGCTCACTCCCGACTGTGAGGAATAACAAACTGAATCAACACAGTTCACTCCCGACTGTGAGGAATAACAAATCTCAATCAACACAGCTCACTCCCGACTGTGAGGAATAACAAATCTCAATCAACACAGCTCACTCCCGCCTGTGAGGAATAACAAATCTCAATCAACACAGCTCACTCCCGACTGTGAGGAATAACAAACTGAATCAACACAGCTCACTTCCGACTGTGAGGAATAACAAACTGAATCAACACAGCTCACTCCCAACTGTGAGGAATAACAAACTGAATCAACACAGCTCACTCCCGACTGTGAGGAATAACAAATCTCAATCAACACAGCTCACTTCCGACTGTGAGGAATAACAAACTGAATCAACACAGCTCACTCCCAACTGTGAGGAATAACAAACTGAATCAACACAGCTCACTCCCGACTGTGAGGAATAACAAACTGAATCAACACAGCTCACTCCCGACTGTGAGGAATAACAAACTGAATCAACACAGCTCACTCCCAACTGTGAGGAAAAACAAACTGAATCAACACAACTCACTCCCGACTGTGAGGAATAACAAATCTCAAACAACACAGCTCACTCCCGACTGTGAGGAATAACAAACTGAATCAACACAGCTCACTCCCGACTGTGAGGAATAACAAACTGAATCAACACAGCTCATTCCCGACTGTGAGTAATAACAAATCTCGATCAACACAGCTCACTCCCGACTGTGAGGAATAACAAACTGAGTCAACACAGCTCACTCCCGACTGTGAGGAATAACAAACTGAATCAACACAGCTCACTCCCGACTCAGGAATAACAAATCTCAATCAACACAGCTCACTCTCGACTGTGAGGAATAACAAACTGAATCAACACAGCTCACTGCCGACTGTGAGGAATAACAAATCTCAATCAACACTGCTCACTCCCGACTGTGAGGAATAACAAATCTCAATCAACACAGCTCACTCCCGACTGTGAGTAATAACAAATCTCAATCAACACAGCTCACTCCCGACTGTGAGGAATAACAAACTGAATCATAACAGCTCACTCCCAACTGTGAGGAATAACAAACTGAATCAACACAGCTCACTCCCGACTGTGAGGAATAACAAACTGAATCAACACAGCTCACTCCCAACTGTGAGAAATAACAAACTGAATCAACACAGCTAACTCCCGACTGTGAGGAATAACAAACTGAATCAACACAGCTCACTTCCGACTGTGAGGAATAACAAACTGATTCAACACAGCTCACTCCCAACTGTGAGGAATAACAAACTGAATCAACACAGCTCACTCCCAACTGGGAGGAATAACAAACTGAATCAACACAGCTCACTCCCGACTGTGAGGAATAACAAATCTCAATCAACACAGCTCACTTCCGACTGTGAGGAATAACAAACTGAATCAACACAGCTCACTCCCAACTGTGAGGAATAACAAACTGAATCAACACAGCTCACTCCCGACTGTGAGGAATAACAAACTGAATCAACACAGCTCACTCCCGACTGTGAGGAATAACAAACTGAATCAACACAGCTCACTCCCGACTGTGAGGAATAACAAATCTCAAACAACACAGCTCACTCCCGACTGTGAGGAATAACAAACTGAATCAACACAGCTCACTCCCGACTGTGAGGAATAACAAATCTCAATCAACACAGCTCATTCCCGACTGTGAGTAATAACAAATCTCGATCAACACAGCTCACTCCCGACTGTGAGGAATAACAAACTGAATCAACACAGCTCACGCCCGACTGTGAGGAATAACAAACTGAATCAACACAGCTCATTCCAGACTGTGAGGAATAACAAACTGAATCAACACAGCTCACTCCCGACTGTGAGGAATAACAAACTGAATCAACACAGCTCACTCCCGACTCAGGAATAACAAATCTCAATCAACACAGCTCACTCTCGACTGTGAGGAATAACAAACTGAATCAACACAGCTCACTCCCGACTGTGAGGAATAACAAATCTCAATCAACACAGCTCACTCCCGACTGTGAGGAATAACAAACTGAATCAACACAGCTCACTCCCGACTGTGAGGAATAACAAACTGAATCAACACAGCTCCCTCCCGACTGTGAGGAATAACAAACTGAATCAACACAGCTCACTCCCGACTGTGAGGAATAACAAACTGAATCAACACAGCTCACTCCCGACTGTGAGGAATAACAAATCTCAATCAACACAGCTCACTCTCGACTGTGAGGAATAACAAACTGAATCAACACAGCTCACTCCCGACTGTGAGGAATAACAAACTGAATCAACACAGCTCACTCCCGACTGTGAGGAATAACAAACTGAATCAACACAGCTCACTCTCGACTGTGAGGAATAACAAACTGAATCATAACAGCTCACTCCCGACTGTGAGGAATAACAAACTGAATCAACACAGCTCACTCCCGACTGTGAGGAATAACAAACTGAATCAACACAGCCCACTCCCGACTGTGAGGAATAACAAACTGAATCAACACAGCTCACTCCCGACTGTGAGGAATAACAAACTGAATCAACACAGCTCACTCCCGACTGTGAGGAATAACAAACTGAATCAACACAGCTCACTCCCGACTGTGAGGAATAACAAATCTCAATCAACACAGCTCACTCCCGACTGTGAGGAATAACAAACTGAATCAACACAGCTCACTCCCAACTGTGAGGAATAACAAACCGAATCAACACAGCTCACTCCCGACTGTGAGGAATAACAAACTGAATCAACACAGCTCACTCCCGACTGTGAGGAATAAGAAACTGAATCAACACAGCTCACTCCCGACTGTGAGGAATAACAAACTGAATCAACACAGCTCACTCCCGACTGTGAGGAATAACAAACTGAATCAACACAGCTCACTCCCGACTGTGAGGAATAACAAACTGAATCAACACAGCTCACTCCCGAATGTGAGGAATAAGAAACTGAATCAACAATGCTCACTCCCGACTGTGAGGAATAACAAACTGAATCAACAAAGCTCACTCCCAACTGTGAGGAATAAGAAACTGAATCAACACAGCTCACTCCTGACTGTGAGGAATAACAAACAACATGGAGAGAATAGGTATTGAGGTCCAAGGTCAGTTTTTCAGGAACTAAGGAGGGAGTTAAAAAGTAGGAGCTCAAAGGTAATAATTTCTAGATTACTTCCAGTACCACATACCAGCAAGAGTAGAAGTAGAAAGTAGATGGGCCATTTGACCCATGATGCCTGATCTGGCAATCAATAAGATGATTGCTGATCTGATTGTGGCCTGAATTCTGCTTTTCTGTATCTGAACGCACGGAGCACTCGTAAAAAGGAATTAACAGCGTAAACAGGCGTAAATGGTACGATATGATTGCGATTACAGAGACATGGCTGCAGGGTGACCAGAGCTGGGAACTGAATATCCAATGGTACTCGATGTTTAGGATGGACATGCAAAATGGAAAAGGATGTGGCATGGTGTTGTTAGGCAAGGATGAAATCAATGCGATAGTGAGAGAGGAAATTGACTCAGAAAATCTAGATGTAGAGTCAGTCTGGGTGGAGCTAAGAAGCAACAAGGGGCAGGGAACATTACTGGGAGTTGTCTATAGGCCTCCAAACAGTAGTGATAAGGTAGGGGACAGCATTAAGTAGGAAATTAGAGATGCATGTAACAAGGGCACTACAGTAATCATGGGGGACTTTAATCTACATATAGACTGGGCAAACCAAATTAGCAATAATACCGTGGCGGATGAATTCCTGGAGTGTGTACAAGATGGCTTTTTAGACCAGTATGTTGAGGAACTGACCAGGGAACAGGCTATCCCGCATTTGGTATTATGCAATGAGAAGGGGTTAATTAATAATCTTGTTGTGCGAGGTCCTTTAGGGAACAGTGACCATAACATGATAGAATTTTTCATTAAGATGGAAATTGAAGTATTCCGATCTGAAGCTAAGGTCTTAAATCTTAACAAAGGAAACTACAATGGTATGAGGTATGAGTTGGCTCAGATAGATTGGGGAACTTCATTAAAAGGCATGATGGTGGATGGACATGGCTACTATTTAAGGAATGAATGAATGCATTCATTGCAACAGTTGCTCCTTTCTGGTGCAAAAACACAACAGGAAAAGTGGCCCAAACATGGCTAACAAAAGAAATTAAGGATAGTATTAGATTCAAAGAGGAGTCATATAAAGTTGCTGAAAAAAGTAGCAAGCCTGAGGGTTTGGAGCAGTTTAGAATTTAGCAAAGGAGGAGCAAGAGATTGATTAAGAGGGGAAAAGTAGAGTCTGAGAGTAAACTTGCAAGGAACATAAAAGTGGAATGTGAAAGCTTCTATAAGTGCGTAAAAAGAAAAAGATTAGTGAGTCCAAAATAGGAGAATTTATAATATATAACAAGGAAATGGCACAACAATTAAACAGCTACTTTAGTTCTGTCTTCACAAAGGAAGACACAAATAATTTCCCAGAAATACTAGGGAACCAAGGGTCCAGTGAGAAGGAGGAATTGAAGGAAATCAGTATTACTAAAACAATACTGCTGGAGAAATTAATGGGACTGAAAGTCGCTAAATCCCCAGGGCCCAATAATCTACATCCCAGGGTACTAAAGGAGGTGGCCTTGGAAATAGTGGATGCATTGGTTGTCAGCTTCCAAAATCCTGTGGATTCTGGAACAGTCCCTGCAGATTAGAGGGTGCCAAATGTAACCCCATTGTTTAAAAAAGGGAGGGAGGGAGAAAACAGCGAATTACAGACCAGTTAGCATTAGGCTGATCCTCGATCTGATGTTAGATCAGTGGTAGGGAAAATGCTAGAGTCTATTATAAAGGATGTGATAACAGGACACTTAGAAAATATCAATGGGATTAGGCAAAATCAACATGGATGTATGAAAGGGAAATCATGTTTCACAAGCCTACTGGAGTTTTTTGAGGACATGGCTAGCAGAATAGATAAGGGAGGACCGGTGTATTTGGACTTACAGAAAGCTTTTAATAAAGTCCCACATAAGAGGTTAGTGTGTAAAATTCAAGTAAATGGGATTAGGGGTAGTATGGCATGGATTGAAAATTGGTTAACAGAGAGTAGGAATAAATGGGTCTTTTTCGAAATGGCAGGCAGTGACTAGTGGGGTACCACGCGGGGATCAGTGTTTGGGCTCCAGCGATTCACTATATCAATGATTTGAATGAGGGAACCAAATGTAATATTTCCAAGTTTGCTGATGACATGAAACTTGGTGGGAATGTGAGCGGTGAGGAGGCTGTTAAGAGGCTTCAAGGCGATTTAGACTGGTTGAGTGGGCAAATACATGGCAGATGCAGTATAACATGCATAAATGTGAAGTTACCCACCTTGGTAGGAAAAACAGAATGGCAGAATATTATTTAAATGGTGATAGATTGGGAAATGTTGATGTGCAAAGGGACCTGGGTGTCCTTGTACACCAGTCACTGAAAGCAAGCATGCAGGTGCAGCAAATAGTTAAGAAGGTAAATGGTATGTTGGCCTTCATTGCGAAAGGACTTGAGTACAGGAGCAAGGATCTCCTACTGCAGCTGTGAGACCATACTTGGAGTAAGGTGGTGAGCCTATGGAATTCTCTACCACAGAAGGCTGTGGAGACCAAGTCACTGAATATATTTAAGAAGGAAATAGACAGATTTCTAGACTCTAGAGGTGTCAAAGGGTATGGGGAGAGAGCTGGAATACGGTGTTGAGATAGAGGTTCAGCCATGATCATACTGAATGGCGGAGCAGGCTCGAACAGACACATGACCTTCACCGGCTCCTATTTTCTGTTTCTACCCAAACTGATTCTACATCTTGATCTTCCCAGCCAAGATCATTTTTCACTATTGTATTGATCTCATTCTTCAACAACTGAACTGCTCATCTACTTTTATTTTCTTCCGACCTTTCAGAAATGCCAAATACCCTTGAATATTCACCCTTGTTTACCTTACAACCATGACCGTTTAATGGTTATTATATAACTATTTATTTCTATTTGCGCTATCAATTCATCAATCTTGATATGAATGCTGCATTCAGATAAAGAGCCTTTAATATTGCCCTTTTACCACGTTTCCCTACTCTGGCCTTATTTGCTGGTGCACTCTTATGTTTGTAAGCTCTGTCGCTCCCTGCCATACTCTGGCTATCATTCCCCATATCACTGCCCTGCACTATTGCCTTGTCCTTTCTTGTTAACTTTTTAAATCTACCCTCCTGTAAACTCTTCCCCCTGCCATCCCCAACTACTATTTAGCTTAAAGCCCTCTTGATAGCCATAGTTTTTTGATTCGCTAGAACACTGGTCCCAGCACCTTCCCAATAGTACAGCTCCCACTTTCCCCAGTACTGGTCATTGCTGGACAATTATTTGCCACAAATGTTACTTGCCACTTGTCAGCCCAAGCCTGGATATTGTCCAGGTCTTGCTGCATTTGGACATGGACTGCTTCAGTTTCTGAGGAGTCGCAAATGGTGCTGAACATTGTGCAATCATCAACGAACATCCCCACTTCTGACCCTATGATGGAAGGTCATTGATGAAGCAGCTGAAGATGGTTGGGCCGAGGACACTACCCTGAGGAACTCCTGCAGTGATGTCCTGGAGCTGAGATGACTGATCTCCAACAACCACAACCATCCTCCTTTGTGCTAGGTATGACTTCAATCAGTGGAGAGTTTTCCCCCGATTCCCATTGACTCCAGTTTTGCTAGGGCTCCTTGATGCCACACTCGGTCAAATGCTGCTTTGATGTCAAGGGCAGTCACTTTCACCTCACCTCGGGAGTTCAGCTCTTTTGTCCATGTTTGTGCCAAGGCTGTAATGAGGTCAGGAGCTGAGTGGCCCTGATGGAACCCAAACTGGGCATCAGTGAGCAGGTTATTGCTGAGCAAGTGCCACTTGATAGCACTGTTGATGGCCTCTTCCATCACTGCACAGAATCACAGTGCAGAAGAGGCCCTTTGGCCCATTGAGTCTGCACTGACACATGAGAAACACCTGACCTACCTACCTAATCCCATTTACCAGCACTTGGCTCATAGCCTTGAATGTTATGACGTGCCAAGTGCTCATCCAGGTACTTTTTAAAGGATGTGAGGCAATCCGCCTCCACACCCTCCCAGGCAGTGCATTCCAGACTGTCACCACCCTCTGGGTAAAAAAGTTTTTCCTCAATCCCCCCAAAACCTCCTGCCCCTTACCTTGAACTTACGCCCCCTTGTGACTGACCCTTCAACTAAGGGGAACAGCTGCTCCCTATCCACGCTGTCCATGCCCCTCATAATCTTGTACAGCTTGATCAGGTCGCCCCTCAGTCTTCTCTGCTCCAACGAAAACAACCCAAGTCTATCCAACCTCTCTTCTTAACTTAAATGTTTCATCCCAGGCAACATCCTGGTGAATCTCCTCTGCACCCCCTCCAGTGCAATCACATCCTTCCTATAATGTGGCAACCAGAACTGCACACAGTACTCCAGCTGTGGCCTCACCAAGGTTCTATACAACTCCAACATGACCTCCCTACTTTTGTAATCTATGCCTCGATTGATAAAGGCAAGTGTCCCATATGCCTTTTGCACCACTCCACTAACATGCCCCTCTGCCTTCAGAGATGTATGGACACACATGCCAAGGTCCAGAACTGCCTAGTGCCATGCCGTTCATTGAATACTTCCTTGTCATGATGGGGCAGTAGTTGGCCGCGTTGGATTTGTCCTGCTTGTTGTGTACAGGACTAACCTGGGCAATTACCACATTGCCGGGCAGATGCCAGTGTTGTAGCTGCACTGGAACAGCTTGAGTGCTTCAATTATTATCCCTTTTTCGGTAAGAGATGGTTAAGGGAAGGTTAAGGATGGAGAGGAATTTCTGAAATATGTCCTGGAGAACCTCTTTGGCCAGGATGCTCTTGGCCTAACTAGAAAGGAAAGGAAAAGACTGCTGGATCTGGTGCTAGGAAATGAGGTGGATCAAGTGGACCAAGTGTTTGTGGGGGGAATATTAAGTAAGACTAATCGTTGTATCATAAGGTTTAGAATAGTAATGGAGAAGGGCAAGGAACAATCTAAAGAATAACTTCAAAATTAGAATTCCAGTGTGACGAGACGGGATCTCGGAGACTGACAGGGAAAACTAACAGAACAATGGGTGATCTTTAAGGAAGGGATGTTCCAGGTGCAAGCTGCTACATTCCAACAAGGGAGAAAGGTCGGGGAAGCAAAGCCAGGGCTCCTTGGATGGACAGAGAGATAAAGAATATGAAGAAGGAAAAAAAGTGGGTGTAGGTGAATTCTTCAAACGAGAACCAGGTGACATGAGGGAAAATAAGACTGGCAAGGAGAGAATAGCAGAACAGAATGGCAGTCAACAGGGAATCAAAAATCTTCTACCAAACGTAAATAGTTAGCGCTCCCTCCATCCCTCCCTCACACCCCCCCCCCCACGCTCCCTCCTGCCCATGCCCCCCTCCCCCAAAGCCCTCTCCCGCCCTTGCCCCCTCCCAACGCTGCCTCCCGCCCTCACCCTCCCGCTCTCCTGCCCTTGCGCGGGGGGGCGAGAGAGAAGGGAGGGGGCAGGATGTGGAGGCAGAGCATGAACTCACGTGAAAGAATCTGAGCGTTGGTCACTGGCGATCGCAAACAGGTCAACATCAGGATCCAGGAGGGGGCAAGTCCCAAACTGGAACAGAAAATCAATCAGGAGCGCAGAAAACACATTTACCCCCCAGACTACTCCTTCATCCCAATCCCACTGTACCCCCTCCCGCACGTTTATTATCAGTAACAAGGCTATTAATTAATAAATATAGGAATAGCATATGGGTTAGTGTGCAAAATTAAAGCACATGGGATTGAGGGTAATATATTGGCATGGATCGAGAACTGGTTAAAACAGGAAACAGAGTGGGAATAAATGGGTCATTTTCAGAGTGACAGGCGGGTGACTAGTGGCGTACTGCAGGGATCAGTGCTTGCGCCCCTGTTATTCACAATATATATCAATGATTTGGATGAGGGAACCAAATATAATACCACCCTGCTCTCAAGCTCACATGACCGTCCTTGGCCTGCTGCAATGTTCCAGTGAAGCTCAACGTAAACTGGGGGAACAGCAACTCATCTTCCGATTAGGCTCTTTACAGCCTTCCGGACTTAATATTGAGTTCAACAATTTCAGATCATGAACTCTCTCCTCCATCCCCACCCCCTTTCTGATCCCCCTCCTTCCAATAATTTATAATTTTTTTACAAATATATTTTTCTTTTCCCACCTAATTTTAAATTTATTTCGATCTATTGTTTTATCTCCACCTTTTAGCCCATTTCAATCTCTTTCCCCAACCCCAACCCCAACCCCACCCCCACTAAGGCTATCTGCCACTAGCTTGTCCTGCTTGCTACCCTTAATGTCCCCATTAGCACATTCCTTTACATAATATCACCACCGTCAACACCCTTTTGTCCTTTTGCCTATGACATCTTTGGCAGTCTCTTCTTGCCCTCCACCTATCACCAGCCCCCTATTGATCTCTACCTGTCCCATCCCCTTCTACCAGCTTATACTTCATCTCATTTCTATATTTTTTAGTTCTGATGAAGGGTCATACGGACTCGAAACGTCAACTGTATCCCTCTCCGCAGACGCTGTCAGACCTGCTGAGTTTTTCCAGGTATTTTTGCTTTTGTTCTAGATTTCCAGCATCCGCAGTATTTTGCTTTTATATTATTGTAATATTTCCAAGTTCACTGACAAGACAGAACGAGGTGGGAATGAGAGTTATGAAGAGGATGTTAAGAGGCTTCAAGGCAATTTAGACAAGGTGAGTGAGTGGGCAAATACGTGGCAGACGCAGTGTAACGTGGATAAGTGTGAAGCTATCCACTTAGGTAGGAAAAACGGAATGTCAGAGTATTATTTAAATGGTGATAGATTGGGAAATGTTTATGTACAAAGGGACCTGGGTGTCCTTGTACACCGTCACTTAAAGCAAGCATGCAGGTGCAGCAAGCAGTTAAGGCGGCAAATGACATACTGGCCTTCATTGCGAGAGGATTTGAGTACAGGAGCAAGGATGTCTTACTGCAGCTGTACAGGGCCTTGGTGAGACCACACCTGGAGTATTATGTGCAGTTTTGGTCCCTTTACCTAAGAAAAGATGCACTTGCCATAGAGGGAGTGCAGCAAAAGCTCACGAGACTGATTCCTGGGATGGCAGGATTGTTGTATGAGGAGAGATTGGGCTGACTAGGCCTGTATTCACTGGAGTTTAGAAGAAAGAGAGGAGAGCTCATTGAAACATATAAAACTCTGACAGGGATGGACAGACTGGATGCAGGGATGTTTCCTCTGGCTGAGGTCTAGAACAAGGGGTAACAGTCTCAAGATACGGGGTAGACCATTTAGGACTGAGATGAGGAAAAATTTCTTCACTCAGAGGGTGGTGAACTGTGGAATTCTCTACCACTTAATATATTTATGAAGGATATAGATAGATTTCTAGACTCTAAAGTGCATCAACCGGTACGGGGAGAGAGCAGGAGTATGGTGTTGCGATAGAGAATCAGCCACGATCATACTGAATGGCAGAGCAGGAGAGAAAAATGAGAGAGGGGGTCGAGGGGGAAAGAGGACCGACAGAGAGCAAGAGAGAGAGGGAGGGAAAGAGACGAGTGAGAAAGAGAGGGGGATTCTGGATTCATCTACGGTAAAATGAATAGGGTAAGAGTGTGTACGTTTGCGACAGAGAGATCGATGTTAAACAATGAACAGAGGGTGATCATTCTGGATCAGACTGAATGAAACAGAATAGAAGCTTTCTTCCCATTGCTCTGAGATTCCTTTGTGCCTATAATTCAATCAAGAGTCAGCAGGCAGAGTTTGACCTTTATCTCTTTCAGATATGAATGTTGATGTTGTCATGTGCCTAACAGGGGAGGAAGAAGTGGTCTTCATCAAGAAATAAGCTACAGTTGTCAATCTCGAACCATCGAATCCAGCGACACGACCACTGCATGAAACAGAGAATGTGAGGATGGAGCTGACTGACCCTCACTTCACAAAGAATGGACGGGACGGAGCAGACTGACCATCACTTCACAGAGAATGTGAGGATGGAGCTGACTGACCATCACTTCACAGGGAATGGGGAGGACGGAGCAGACTGACCCTCACTTCACAGGGAATGGGGAGGACGGAGCAGACTGACCATCACTTCACAGAGAATGGGGAGGACGGAGCAGACTGACCCTCACTTCACAGAGAATGTGAGGACGGAGCAGACTGACCCTCACTTCACAGAGAATGTGAGGACGGAGCAGACTGACCCTCACTTCACAGAGAATGTGAGGACGGAGCAGACTGACCCTCACTTCACAGAGAATGTGAGGACGGAGCAGACTGACCATCACTTCACAGAGAATGTGAGGACGGACCAGACTGACCCTCACTTCACAGAGAATGTGAGGACGGAGCAGACTGACCATCACTTCACAGAGAATGTGAGGACGGAGCAGACTGACCCTCACTTCACAGAGAATGTGAGGACGGAGCAGACTGACCCTCACTTCACAGAGAATGTGAGGACGGAGCAGACTGACCATCACTTCACAGAGAATGTGAGGACGGAGCAGACTGACCCTCACTTCACAGAGAATGGACGGGACGGAGCAGACTGACCCTCACTTCACAGAGAATGGGGAGGACGGAGCAGACTGACCCTCACTTCACAGAGAATGTGAGGACGGAGCTGACTGACCCTCACTTCACAGAGAATGTGAGGACAGAGCAGACTGACCCTCACTTCACAGAGAATGTGAGGACGGAGCAGACTGACCATCACTTCACAGGGAATGGGGAGGACGGAGCAGACTGACCCTCACTTCACAGAGAATGTGAGGACGGAGCAGACTGACCCTCACTTCACAGAGAATGTGAGGACGGAGCAGACTGACCCTCACTTCACAGAGAATGTGAGGACGGAGCAGACTGACCCTCACTTCACAGAGAATGTGAGGACGGAGCAGACTGACCCTCACTTCACAGAGAATGTGAGGACGGAGCAGACTGACCCTCACTTCACAGAGAATGTGAGGACGGAGCAGACTGACCATCACTTCACAGAGAATGTGAGGACGGAGCTGACTGACCCTCACTTCACAGAGAATGTGAGGACGGAGCAGACTGACCCTCACTTCACAGAGAATGTGAGGACGGAGCTGACTGACCCTCACTTCACAGAGAATGTGAGGACAGAGCAGACTGACCCTCACTTCACAGAGAATGTGAGGACGGAGCAGACTGACCATCACTTCACAGGGAATGGGGAGGACGGAGCAGACTGACCCTCACTTCACAGAGAATGTGAGGACGGAGCAGACTGACCCTCACTTCACAGAGAATGTGAGGACGGAGCAGACTGACCATCACTTCACAGAGAATGTGAGGACGGAGCAGACTGACCCTCACTTCACAGAGAATGTGAGGACGGAGCAGACTGACCCTCACTTCACAGAGAATGTGAGGACGGAGCAGACTGACCCTCACTTCACAGAGAATGTGAGGACGGAGCAGACTGACCATCACTTCACAGAGAATGTGAGGACGGAGCAGACTGACCCTCACTTCACAGAGAATGTGAGGACGGAGCAGACTGACCATCACTTCACAGAGAATGTGAGGATGGAGCAGACTGACCCTCACTTCACAGAGAATGTGAGGACGGAGCAGACTGACCATCACTTCACAGAGAATGTGAGGACGGAGCAGACTGACCCTCACTTCACAGAGAATGTGAGGACGGAGCAGACTGACCATCACTTCACAGAGAATGTGAGGACGGAGCAGACTGACCCTCACTTCACAGAGAATGGGGAGGACGGAGCAGACTGACCCTCACTTCACAGAGAATGTGAGGACGGAGCAGACTTACCCTCACTTCCCAGAGAATGTGAGGACGGAGCAGACTGACCCTCACTTCACAGAGAATGTGAGGACGGAGCAGACTGACCCTCACTTCACAGGGAATGGGGAGGACGGAGCAGACTGACCATCACTTCACAGAGAATGTGAGGACGGAGCAGACTGACCCTCACTTCACAGAGAATGTGAGGACGGAGCAGACTGACCATCACTTCACAGAGAATGTGAGGATGGAGCAGACTGACCCTCACTTCACAGAGAATGTGAGGACGGAGCAGACTGACCATCACTTCACAGAGAATGTGAGGACGGAGCAGACTGACCCTCACTTCACAGAGAATGTGAGGACGGAGCAGACTGACCATCACTTCACAGAGAATGGGGAGGACGGAGCAGACTGACCCTCACTTCACAGAGAATGTGAGGACGGAGCAGACTTACCCTCACTTCCCAGAGAATGTGAGGACGGAGCAGACTGACCCTCACTTCACAGAGAATGTGAGGACGGAGCAGACTGACCCTCACTTCACAGGGAATGGGGAGGACGGAGCAGACTGACCATCACTTCACAGAGAATGTGAGGACGGAGCAGACTGACCCTCACTTCACAGAGAATGTGAGGACGGAGCAGACTGACCCTCACTTCACAGGGAATGGGGAGGACGGAGCAGACTGACCATCACTTCACAGAGAATGTGAGGACGGAGCAGACTGACCCTCACTTCACAGAGAATGTGAGGACGGAGCAGACTGACCATCACTTCACAGAGAATGTGAGCACGGAGCAGACTGACCCTCACTTCACAGAGAATGTGAGGACGGAGCAGACTGACCCTCACTTCACAGAGAATGTGAGGACGGAGCAGACTGACCCTCACTTCACAGAGAATGTGAGGACGGAGCAGACTGACCCTCACTTCCCAGAGAATGTGAGGACGGAGCAGACTGACCCTCACTTCACAGAGAATGTGAGGACAGAGCAGACTGACCCTCACTTCACAGAGAATGTGAGGACGGAGCAGACTGACCCTTAATTCACAGCAGGGAGAAATCTTCAAGTGGGGGCGAGAGTCATTTCTTCTGAGCTGTTACCTTTGTTAGTGTTTGGAGGATGGCAAATCTGTCTGAGGCCTGTGGCAATCCAACATACAATGTCTTATCCAACCGTCCAGGGCGCAGTATAGCAGGGTCAATAATATCTAAAAACACACAACGGCAAATACAGAACAATCAATCACCATCAGTCTAATCGGAACATTCCCTGAATCCGGGACACTCCCCGGGACACTCACTGAAACCGGGACGCTCCCCGGGACACTCACTGAAACCGGGACGCTCACCGGGACACTCACTGAAACCGGGACGTTCCCCGGGACACTCACTGAAACCGGGACCCTCCCCGGGACACTCACTGAAACCGGGACGCTCCCCGGGACACTCACTGAAACCGGGACGCTCCCCGGGACACTCACTGAAACCGGGACGCTCCCCGGGACACTCACTGAAACCGGGACGCTCCCCGGGACACTCACTGAAACCGGGACGCTCCCCGGGACACTCACTGAAACCGGGACGCTCCCCGGGACACTCACTGAAACCGGGACGCTCCCCGGGACACTCACTGAAACCGGGACGCTCCCCGGGACACTCACTGAAACCGGGACGCTCCCCGGGACACTCCCTGAAACCGGGACGCTCCCCGGGACACTCCCTGAAACCGGGACGCTCCCCGGGACACTCCCTGAGACACTCCCTGAAACCGGGACGCTCCCCGGGACACTCCCTGAAACCGGGACACTCCCCGGGACACTCCCTGAAACCGGGACACTCCCTGAAACCGGGACGCTCCCCGGGACACTCCCTGAAACCGGGACGCTCCCCGGGACACTCCCTGAAACCGGGACGCTCCCCGGGACACTCCCTGAAACCGGGACGCTCCCCGGGACACTCCCTGAAACCGGGACGCTCCCCGGGACACTCCCTGAAACCGGGACGCTCCCCGGGACACTCCCTGAAACCGGGACGCTCCCCGGGACACTCCCTGAAACCGGGACGCTCCCCGGGACACTCCCTGAAACCGGGACGCTCCCCGGGACACTCCCTGAAACCGGGACGCTCCCCGGGACACTCCCTGAAACCGGGACGCTCCCCGGGACACTCCCTGAAACCGGGACGCTCCCCGGGACACTCCCTGAAACCGGGACGCTCCCCGGGACACTCCCTGAAACCGGGACGCTCCCCGGGACACTCCCTGAAACCGGGACGCTCCCCGGGACACTCCCTGAAACCGGGACGCTCCCCGGGACACTCCCTGAAACCGGGACGCTCCCCGCGGCCGGAGTGAAACTGGGTTGGATTTACTCCATGGCAATTGCCAGAGGTTCCCATAACCCGCTGAATGAGGAGCTGGACCACATTAAACAGGGAGTGATCTCGACTCCCATCACTGTCTGTGCCACGACTGAATGACAAGGTTCAGGGACACACAGCTGAATCACACACTAGGTTTTAGAGGATCAAATTCAGCAGGCATTCCCACCCTGTAATTCCAGCCCAACTGGTGATGCCCATGCAACTGAATGGCCTTTGCCATCCATCTGAAGGACAAGTGTAGTAGACACATGGGAACACCACCACCTGCAAGCTTTTCCCCCAGAGCACTCACCATCCTGACTTGGAAATATATCACCATTCCTTCACTGTCACTGGGTCAAAGTCCTGGAACTCCCTCCCTAACAGCACTGTGGGCTCCATATTCCCCAGCTTTTCCCACAGGTAAGAATTGTCCGTCCCAAAGAACAGTCTGTTCTTTTTAGTCTTCTCCTTAGTTCTGAAGAAGAGTTATAAGGACTCGAAACGTTACCTCTGTGTTTCTCTCCACAGATGCGGTTAGACCTGTTGAGTTTTTCCAGCATTTTCTGTTTCTGCTTCAGCCTGTGCTTGGAGTCTAAGGTCACCAAGGCTCTTTGACAACACCTTCCAAACCCATGACCACTATCATCTAGAAGGGCAAGGGCAGCAGATAGGTGGGAACACCACCACCTGGAAGTTCCCCTCCAAGTCACTCACCAACCTGACTTGGAAATATATCGCCGTTCCTTCACTATCACTGGGTCAAAATCCTGGAATTCCCTTCCTAACAGCACTGTAGGTGCATCTACACCACATGGACTGCAGCAGATCAAGAAGGCAGCTCACCACCACCTTCTCAAGGGTAATTTGGGATGGGCAATAAATGCTGGCCCAGCCAGTGAAGCCCACATCCCAGGAAAGTCACTGTTTAAAAATAAGGGGTCATCCATTTAAAACAGATATGAGGTGAGATGTTTTCACTCAGAGGGTTGAGAGTCTTTGGAACTCTCTTCCCAAAAAGGTGGTGGAAGCAAAGTCTTTGAATATTTTTAAGTCAGAAGTGGATAGATTCTTGGTAAGCAAGGGGGTGGGATGCAGATTTAAGGTTATGATTAGACTAGCCATGAACTTATTAAATGGTGGAGCAGGGCTTGAGGGGCTGAATGGCCTACTCCTGCTCCTTGTTCGTACGTTCGAAAGAGAAACCCCACTGCCCAGGGTCCGATGCGTGTGATCTCGTCACCTGGAAAATAGTGACCATTTCAGGTCATAAGCTCATGACCAAGTATGAAATACACAATCGGCAGCAGCAGCAGCAATTCACATTTTTCACAAGAAAATGGAATTATGCAACATGATCCCCAAAACACTGAGAAAGGTCCGAATAAGGAACCAATTTCATTAGCACAGACTATCTAACAGCCAATCATCCTGTGTCAAAATCACCACACAACTTCACTGATACACAATCACAATGGGACACAGCCATCAGATTATGCAGCCACTACCTCAGGGGAGGGGAGTCACCCTAATCATCCAACCTCAGAAGGACGGAGTCACTGATATCACCCCCTGTCCACCAAAGAGAGGGATTTACCAAGATCTCCAAACCCTCCCACACCCCGATAGCCACCCCCACACTCTCACCTGGTCTGTTCGTGGCTGCCATGATGAAAACGTGTTTCCGAGCTTGCAGTCCATCCATCTCGGTCAGCAACTGGTTCACCACACGAGCACTGGCACCAGACTGGGGAAGGTTGGGCAGGGTAAGAAGGTGAGGAGTGAGTCAGGAAGGGAGAGAGAGCGCGCGGGAGAGAGAGAGAGCGCGCGGGAGAGAGAGAGAGCGCGCGGGAGAGAGAGAGAGCGCGCGGGAGAGAGAGAGAGCGCGCGGGAGAGAGAGAGAGCGCGCGGGAGAGAGAGAGAGCGCGCGGGAGAGAGAGAGAGCGCGCGGGAGAGAGAGAGAGCGCGCGGGAGAGAGAGAGAGCGCGCGGGAGAGAGAGAGAGCGCGCGGGAGAGAGAGAGAGCGCGCGGGAGAGAGAGAGAGCGCGCGGGAGAGAGAGAGAGCGCGCGGGAGAGAGAGAGAGCGCGCGGGAGAGAGAGAGAGCGCGCGGGAGAGAGAGAGAGCGCGCGGGAGAGAGAGAGAGCGCGCGGGAGAGAGAGAGAGCGCGCGGGAGAGAGAGAGAGCGCGCGGGAGAGAGAGAGAGCGCGCGGGAGAGAGAGAGAGCACGCGGGAGAGAGAGAGCGCGCGCGGGAAAGAGAGAGAGCGCGCGGGAGAGAGAGAGAGCGCGCGGGAGAGAGAGAGAGCGCACGGGAGAGAGAGAGAGCGCGCGGGAGAGAGAGAGAGCGCGCGGGAGAGAGAGAGAGCGCGCGGGAGAGAGAGAGAGCGCGCGGGAGAGAGAGAGAGCGCGCGGGAGAGAGAGAGAGAGAGCGCGGGAGAGAGAGAGCGAGAGACATGGAGGGAGTGAGTGAAGCAGGGAGGGAATGAGTGAGTGAGGCAGGAGGGAATGAGTGGGTGAGGCAGGGAGTGAGTGAGTGACAGGGAAGGAATGAGTGAGTGAGTGAGTGACAGGCAGGGAGGGAGTGAGGCAGGGAGGGAGTGAGGCCGGGAGGGAGTGAGGCCGGGAGGGAGTGAGGCCGGGAGGGAGTGAGGCCGGGAGGGAGTGAGGCCGGGAGGGAGTGAGGCCGGGAGGGAGTGAGGCCGGGAGGGAGTGAGGCCGGGAGGGAGTGAGGCCGGGAGGGAGTGAGGCCGGGAGGGAGTGAGGCCGGGAGGGAGTGAGGCCGGGAGGGAGTGAGGCCGGGAGGGAGTGAGGCCGGGAGGGAGTGAGGCCGGGAGGGAGTGAGGCCGGGAGGGAGTGAGGCCGGGAGGGAAGGAGGGAGGAGAGGGAGGGAGGAAAGGGAAGGAGGGAATTTGGGGAACAAAATATGAGGGGGGTGAGAGAGAGAGAGAGAGAAGGAAAAAAGTAGGGAGAGAAAAAGGAAGAAAGAAGTTAGTGGGGGTGGGGCAACGAGAAACAAATGAGGAGCAAAGGTCACAGAGACAGAAAAGGGGAGAAAAAAGTAAAAATGAACAGCTTGCAGCATTAATACTAGGTCCACATCCCATGGAAACACCAAAATTACCCCAGCTATCACTTACGGCCAAAAACGACAGCCTTTCGTACCCCCCAAACCCTCCTCCAACCCCGTGTCACCACTCACCTTGCTCTGCAGAATGGCCTGGACATTCCACACAACCCCAGGCCCAACCATCACTCACCTCGTGCTGCGATCTCTGAGGGCAGAGTCTAACGGTGGTGTTAAATCTCACCTCGTGCTCTGATCTCCGAGGACAGAGTCTAACGATGGAGTTAAATCTCACCTCGTGCTCCGATCACGGAGGACAGAGTCTAACGATAGATTTAAATCTCACCTCATGCTCCGATCTCCGAGGGCAGAGTCTAACGATGGATTTAAATCTCACCTCGTGCTCCGATCTCCGAGGGCAGAGTCTAACGATGGATTTAAATCTCACCTCGTGCTCCGATCTCTGAGGACAGAGTCTAACGATGGAGTTAAATCTCACCTCATGCTCCGATTTCCGAGGACAGTGTCTAACGACGGATTTAAATCTCACCTCGTGCTCCGATCTCCGAGGACAGAGTCTAACGATGGAGTTAAAACTCACCTCGTGCTCCGATCTCCGAGGACAGAGGGAATCCAGCTCATCGAAAAAAATGACACAAGGTGCAGAGTTCCTCGCTCGCTGGAAAACCTGTCGCACTGCCCGCTCACTCTCACCCACGTACTGCAGTTAAAACAAACAGCAACATCACTGGAAAAGACACAGACAGAACATTCACAACACTCTGGGTCTGGAGAAACCATTTCTCCTGTAAACACAGAGACTAGAATTTGGATAACAAAGTCTCTGGGGTCCACATTCCCCAGCTTTTCCCACAGGTAGGAATCGTCAGTTCCAAAGCACAACCTGCTTCAGTCTGGGCATGGGTTCAAGTCCCACTCGAGAGACTTGAGCACAAATTCCAGCTGACATTCCAGTGCAGTACAGAGGGAGTGATGCAGTGTCCAAGGTGCCATGCAGGAATAATAAACGTCGAGCAGGTAGGGAACAACAAGCTCCGATCAAGGGAGCCTCATGTTATGGGACATGGTTTGGATACTCTGCAAAGCCACTGAACAATTATATGCCTGTGACTCACCATGTTTAACAGCTCAGGGCCTTTCACCGAGATGAAATTCAGTCCAGACTCATTCGCGACAGCCTGAAGACAAAATTATTAAACAAGCAATCAATCATAGGAACAGAAGAACAAGAGTAGGCCATTCAACCCATCGAACCTTCTCTGCCATTCAACACAACCATGGCTGACCATCCACTTCAATGCTTTTTTCCCACACTATCCCCAGATCCCTTTATGTCATCGGTATTTAGAAATCTGTCACTCTCTGCTTTAAACATACTCAGTGACTGAGCTACCACAGCCCTCTCAGATAGAGAATTCCAAAGATTCACAACCACCCGAGTACAAAAATCTCTCCTCATCTCAGTCCTAAGTGGCTTCCCCCTTATTTTGAAATTGTGCCCCCCCCCCGGTTCTAGACTCCCCAACCAGGGAAACATCTTACCTGCAGATACCCTGTCTATCCCTTTAAGTATTTTGTAGATTTCAATGAGATCACCTCTCATTCTTCGAAACTCTAGTGAATACAGGCCCAGTTTCCCCAATCTCTCTTCATAGGACAGTTGCGCCATCAAGGGGAACAAGTCTGGTGAACCTTCATTACACTCCCTCAATGGCAATAATATCCTTCCTAAGGTAAGAGGACCAAAACGGCACACCTTACTCCAGGTGCAGTCTAACCAAGGTTCTGTACAATTGAATCAAGACTTTGCTACTCCCGTACTCAAATCCTCTTGTGATAAAGGCTAATATACCATTAGCCTTCCTAATTGCCTGCTGCACCTGCGTGTTAGCTTTCAATGATTTATTGACGAGGACACTCAGGGCTCTTTGTACATCTACACTTTCTAATCTCTTACAATTTAAGAAATACATTGCAGATCTGTTCCTCCTATCCAAGTGGGTTACCTCACATTTTTCCCCATTCTATTCTGTCTGCCACGTTCTTGACTACTCACTAAGTCTGTCCAAATCCTCTTGAAGCTGCTCTGCAACTTGCTCACAACACACATTCCCAGCAGCTTCCTCTCATCCGCAAACTTGGAAATTTTTCATTTGGTTCCCATATCCAACTCATTGATATATATTGTGAACAGCTGATGCTCAAGTACTGATCCCTGTGGTACCTCACTGGTCACAGCCTGCCAATGCACTGACCACACACACTGGATGTCCCTGTCCAGTGGATGAAAAGTGTCCCAGCACTGACCACACACACTGGATGTCCCTGTCCAGTGGATGCAGTGTCCCAGCACTGACCAGACACGCTGGACGTCCCTGTCCTGTGGATGCAGTGTCCCTGCACTGACCACACACACTGGACGTCCCTGTCCAGTGGATGCAGTGTCCCAGCACTGACCACACACACTGGACGTCCCTGTCCAGTGGATGCAGTGTCCCAGCACTGACCACACACACTGGACGTCTCTGTCCAGTGGATGCAGTGTCCCAGCACACAGCAGAAATCCTTACCAAAGCTGTCATATTTACTAAAATAAAGGCAAAATACTGCGGATGCTGGAAATCTGAAACAAAAACAAAACATGCTGGAAAAACTCAGCAGGTCTGACAGCATCTGTGGAGAGAGAAACAGAGTTTACATTTCGAATCCACATGACTCTTCTTCAGATCTAAAGGGAGGTAGAGATGTGGTGAAATATATACTGACTAATGGGGGTGGAACTGGTGAAGTTGAATAGGGGGCCAGTGATAGGTGGAGGCAAAGGAGAGATTGCAAAAGATATCATAAACAAAAGGTCAAAGAGTTGTTATTTCATTATTATTTTTTAAATTTATTTCCATTTCCATTCATTGTTTTATCCCCAGCTTTTAGCCTATTTTCGATCTTTCTCCCCCCGCCCACCCCCACTACGGCCATCTGTCACTTTCCAGATTGTTTACCCTGGTCCGGCCATTATCACATTTTGCTTTCTTAACGTCACCATCAGCACCTCCTTTAGCCATTTCAACCACCATTAACAACTCTTTGACCTTTTGTGTATAACATCTTTTGCAATCTCTCCTTTGCCTCCACCTATCACTGGCCCCCTATCCAACTTCACCAGCTCCACCCCTCCTAATATGTATATATTTCACCACATCTCTACCTCCCTTTCGATCTTTAGAGTCATACGGACTCAAAATGTAATCTCGGTCTCTCTCTCCGCAGATGCTGTCAGACCTGCTGAGTTTTTCCAGCATTTTTTGTTTTCGCTTCAAATTTACGCCTGCTTTTGCCCTCCCCCTGCCTGCTTTTGCCCTCCCCCTGCCTGCTTTTGCCCTCTCCCTGCCTGCTTTGCCCTCCCCCTGCCTGCTTTTGCCCTCTCCCTGCCTGCTTTGCCCTCCCCCTGCCTGCTTTGCCCTCCCCCTGCCTGCTTTGCCCTCTCCCTGCCTGCTTTTGCCCTCTCCCTGCCTGCTTTGCCCTCTCCCTGCCTGCTTTGCCCTCCCCCTGCCTGCTTTTGCCCTCTCCCTGCCTGCTTTTGCCCTCTCCCTGCCTGCTTTTGCCCTCTCCCTGCCTGCTTTTGCCCTCTCCCTGCCTGCTTTTGCCCTCTCCCTGCCTGCTTTTGCCCTCTCCCTGCCTGCTTTTGCCCTCTCCCTGCCTGCTTTTGCCCTCTCCCTGCCTGCTTTTGCCCTCTCCCTGCCTGCTTTTGCCCTCTCCCTGCCTGCTTTTGCCCTCTCCCTGTCTGCTTTGCCCTCTTTTTCCCCCCAATTCCCTGCACAAGACTTCCTAATAAAAACTTGAGGAAATAATCTGAATGGGGCAAGGACCTGGAAATGGAAAGTGCTCGGGTCGAGGGAATTTCATACGCAAACCACCCAAATGGCTGCCTGACCAATGGTGAGAGGAACAGCAGCAACATCAAAGGAACAGGAGGCCATTCAACCCCTTGAACCTGTTCCACCATTCAAATGAGATCATGGTTGATCACAGCCTAACTCCCTATTCCAACTTTGGCCCACATCTCTTAATACCTCTGATGAATAAAAATACATTTTCTCAGGTTTAAGATTAACGTTTGATCTTGCATCAATTGCAATTTGCAGAGGAGAGTTCCAAACTTTTACCATCTTTTGAGGAAGTAAAGGTAAACCTGTATAAAACACTGGTTTAGCCTTAACTGGAGTATTGCATCCGCTTCTGACCTTTAGGGAGGACGTGACGGCTTGAAGAGAGCATGCAGAAAAGATTTATGAGAATGGTTCCAAGGATAAGGGACATGATTACGTGGATAGTTTGGAGAAACTGGGGTTGTTCTCCTCAGAAGCTTGAGTGTGTTCAAAATCTTGAGGGGTCTAGATAGAGAGAAACTGTTCCCAAAGGCGGAAGGATCGAGAACCAGAGGATATACCAATATAAGATGACTGACAAAGAACCAACAATGGCTTAAGGATTATTGATTTATTTATTTTTACACAGTAAGTAATTAGGATCTGGAATGTACTGCGTGAGTGCAGTGGAGGTGGGTTCACTCATAGACTCAGACGTTTACAGCACAGGATCGGGTCCGCACCGGTCAACAAAGATCTGATGACACTAATCCCATTTTCCAGCGCTTGGCCCATAGCTCTGGAGGCTATGGCAATGCAAGTGAATATGTAAATGCTTCTTAAATGTTACAAGTGTTTCTGACTCAACCACCCTTTGAGTCAGTGAGTTCCAGACTCTCACCACCCTCTGGGTGAAAATATTTCTCAAATCCCCTTAACCTTCTATCTCTTACCTTAAATCTATGCCCCCTGGTTATTGACACCCCTACTAGTGGAAAAAGTGCCTTCCTATCCACTCTATCTGCGGCCCTCAATCTTATACACCTCTATCATGTTCCCTCTCAACCTTTGCTGCTCCAAGGAAAACAACCCCAGCCTATCCAATCTTTCCTCATAGCTCAGGCCCTCCAGCACAGGCAGCATCCTGGTTAATCTCCTCAGCACTCTCTCCAGTGCAATCACATCCTTCCTATAATGTGGTGACCAGAACTGCACACAGTGCTCCAGTTGTGGCAAACCAGTGTTTTACACAGTTCCAGCATAACCTCGCTGCTACTGTATTCTATACCTCGGCCAATAAAGGCAAGTATCCCATATGCCTTCTTAACCACCTTATCTACCTGCCCTACTATCTTGAGGGATCTGTGGATATGTGCACCAAGTTCCCTCTGAGCTTCAGTACTTTCCAGGGTCTTACCAGTCATAGTGTAATCCCTTGCTTTGTTAGCCCTCCCCAAGTGCATTACCTCACATTTTTCTGGGTTGAATTCCATTTGCCAGTGCTCTACCCATCTGACCCGTCCATTGATATCCTCCTGCAGTTTACGGTTATCCTCCTCACTATTTACCACCCTACCAATTTTTGTGTCATCTGCGAACTTCTTGATCATACCCCCTACATTTAAGTCCAAATCATTTACGTAAACCACAAACAGCAAGGGCCCCAGCACAGAGCCCTGTGGAACCCCACTGGAAATAGACTTCCAGTCACAGAAACATCCCTCTACCATCATCCTCTGCTTCCTTGCCTCTCAGCCAATGCTGGATCCAATGTGCCACTTTGCCTCGGCCAGTCTGCCATGAGGGACCTTATGAAAAGCCTTGCTAAAGTCCATGTCGACTACATCAAATATATTAACCTCACAACACTCCTGGTTACCTCCTCAAAAAATTCCATCAAATTTGTCCAAGGCCATGCTAATGATCCCTGATTAATCCGTGTCTCTCCAAGTGCAGATGTATTCTGTCCCTCAGAATTCTTTCCCTTAACTTCCCCACCACTGAGGTTAGGCTGACTGGCCTGTAATTTCCTGGACTATCCCTTCCTCCCTTTTTTAATAATGGGACGACGTTAGCAGCCCTCCAGTCCTCTCACACCTCACCTGTGGCCAGAGAGAATTTGAAAATTACTGCCAAGGCCCCTGATATCTCTTCCCTTGCCCCCCTCAACAGCCTGAGATACATCTCAGCCTGACCTGCCGATTTATCCAGTTTTCAGGCCACAAGGCCCGCTTGTGTTAATTTAATTAACTCTGTTAATTTCCTCTAATATTTCACAGTCCACCACCCTGATGTCTATAGCTGCATCGTCCTTTTCCATTGTGCAGACTGACGCAAAGTATTCATTGAGCACTGTACCCACATCTTCCGGGTCCGTCCACACACAGATTACCTCTATGGTCCCTAATTGGCCCTACTCTTTCCCTAGTTATTCTCTTGCTCTTTATATATTTTTTTAAAACCCTTTGGGTTCTCCTTTATTCTACCCACCAATGCCTTCTCATGCACTCTCTTAGCTTTCCCAATTTCCTTTTTAAGCTCCCTCCTGCACTTTTTATACTCCTCCAGGGACTCTGCCTTATTGAGCCCTCGGTATCTGCAACAAGCTTCTCTTTTTTTTCTTTATCTTAACCTTTATGTCCTTTGACATCCAAGGTTCTCCGGACTTGGTCCCCCACTTTGTCTTTACGGGAACATATTTGCCCCGAACTGCCGCTATTTCCTCCTTGAATGCCTCCTACTGTTCTGATACAATTTTATCTGCAAGTAGCTGTTCCTAGTCCACTTGGGCCAAATCGTATCTCGTCTTAGTAAAATTCACCTCTCCCCAGTTTAAAACTTTTATTCCTGGCCCAACCTTATCATTTTCTATAACTATCCTACATCTAACGGAGTTGTGGTCACTATCTCAAATGCTCCCCTACTGATACGCCTTCCATCTACCCTGGCTCATTTCCGAATATTAAGTCCAGAACTGGCCCCTCCCTTGTTGGGCTTTCTACATACTGGCTAAAAAGGTTCTCCTGGATGCAACTTAAGAATTTTGCTCCCTCCCTACCTTGCACACTAAAACTATCCCAGGTAATATTTGGATAGTTAAAATCCCCTACTATTACTACCTTATTATTCTTACACTTCTCTGAAATTTGACTACATATTTGATCCCCGATCTCTCCCTGACTGTTTGGGGTCTATAGTACACACCCAACAGTGTGTTTTCCCCTTTTGTGTTTTTTACTTCTACCCATATGGCCTCATTTGATGATCCTTCCAAGATAATCTCTCCCCTCGGTGCTAGAATTGATTCCTTGATAAATGTTGCTACACCCCCTCCTCCTCTATTCCCCTCTCTATCTTGTCTCAATTCCCTATAACCAGGAATGTTGAGCTGCCAATCCTGCCTTTCTTTTAGTCAAGTCTTGGTCATTGTTATGATATCACACTCCCACGTGCCTATCTGTGTCCTTAGCTCATCTGTCTTATTCCTCAGGCTCCTTGCATTAAAATATATTCCATTTAGCCTCACTAAACTCACTTCTTTCTTATCTAGCCTATGTTTCCTCTGCCTTCCAGACTCATTTCCTAGTGTTTTAACTTCTAATTTCATCTCAGCTTCTCTCCCCTCTGAACTACTTTTCAGGATCCCATCCCCCTGCCAATTTAGTTTAAATCCACCCCAACAGCATTAACAAGCCTCTCCGCGAAGATGTTGGTCCTGTTCCTGTTCAGGTTTAACCCGTCTGCCCTGTACAGGTCCCAGGTCCCTCAGAAACGGTCCCAATACTCCAGGGATCTAAAGCCCTCCCTCCTGCACCATCTCTCCAGCCACGCATTCATCTGCTCTATCCTTCTGTTCCTATACTTACTACTGCGTGGCACCGGGAATAATCCGGAGATTACTACCTTTGAAATCCTGCTTTTCAATTTCCTACCTAATTCCCTGAAGTCTGCTTACAGGACCTCATTCCTCTTTCTTTCTATGTCATTGGTCCCAACACGGACCACAACCTCTGACTGTTCACCCTCCCCCCTCAGAATTCCCTGCAGCCGTTCCGTGACATCCTTGACCCTGGCACCCTGGAGGCAACATACCATCCTGGAGTCACGTCTACTCCCCTCACTAACGAATCCCCTACCACTATTGCTTTTCCACACTTCTTCCTCCCCCACCCTGAGCAGCTGGACCATCCACAGTGCCATGGCCTTGGCTATGGTTTGGCCTCCACAGAAGAACTGTCACTCTCACCATTTTCCAAGGCCGATAAACGGTTTACAAGTGAGATGCACTCAGGGGATTCCCTCACTACCTGCCTGGTCCCCTTTTTCAGTCTGGCGGTCACCCATTCCCTCTCTGCTTGTACTTCCTGAAGTTATGAGCTGACCACATCGTGAAACGTGCTATCCACGAACCTCTCAGCCTCATGATGCACCGTAGTGACCCCAGCTGCCGCTCAAGCTCCAAACCCGGAGCTCGAGTTGCTCCAGGCGCAGACACCTCCTGCACACATGGTCATCCAGATGCCAGAAGCATCTTGGATTTCCCACACAGCGTAGGATGTGCAAATCACTGGACTGAGCTCTCCAGACATATCTTTTATTATTCATTCATGGGCTGTGGGCTTCACTGGCTGGGCCAGCATTTATTGCCCATCCCTAGTTGCCCTTGAGAAGGTGATGGTGAGCTGCCTTCTTGAACCGCTGCAGTCCATGTGGTGTAGGTACACTCACAGTGCTGTTAGGAAGGGAGTTCCAGGATTTTGACCCAGCGACAGTGAAGGGACAGCGATATATTTCCAAGACAGGATGGTGAGTGACTTGGAGGGGAACTTCCAGGTTGTGGTGTCCCCATCTATCTGCTGCCCTTGTCCTTCTAGGTGGTAGTGGTTGGAGGTTTGGAAGGTGCTGTTGAGGGAGCCTTGGTGAATTCCTGTAGTGCATCTTGTAAATGGTACTGACTGCTGCCACTGTGCGTCGGTGGTGGAGGGAGTGAATGTTTGTGGATGTGGTGCCAATCAAGCAGACTGCTTTGTCCTGGATGGTGTCAAGCTTCTTGAGTTGTTGTTCGAGCTGCACTCATCTAGTCAAGTGCGGAGTATTCCATCACGCTTCTGACTTGTGCCTTGTAGATGGTGGACAGGCTTTGGGGAGTCAGGAGGTGAGTTACTTGTCGCAGGATTCCTAGCCTCTGACTTGCTCTTGTAGCCACAGTATTTATATGGCTAGCCCAGTTCAGTTTCAGGTCAATGGTAACCCCCAGGATGTTGATAGTAGGGGATTCAGTGATGGTAATGCCATTGAACATCAAGTGGGGATAGTTGGATTCTCTCTTGTTGGAGATGGTCATTGTCTGACATTTGTGTGGTGCAAATGTTAACTAAATAGAATATGGACCCTTGTTTTTAGTCTACCCTTACCCTTACTTGAGCTCAGACTAGGTGCTCGATCCTCTAGAAAGGCTAGATCCTCTAGGTGCTGCTGACTGCCTGTCTCAGGGTCCTCCTCTCACACTCTCCTCCAGGTGCTGCTGACTGCCTGTCCCAGGGTCCTCCTCTCGCACTCTCCTCTAGGTGCTGCTGACTGCCTGTCCCAGGGCCCTCCTCTCGCACTCTCCTCTAGGCGCTGCTGACTGCCTGCCCCAGGGTCCTCCTCTCGCACTCTCCTCTAGGTGCTGCTGACTGCCTGTCCCAGGGTCCTCCTCTCACACTCTCCTCTAGGTGCTGCTGACTGCCTATCCCAGGGTCCTCCTCTCACACTCTCCTCTAGGTGCTGCTGACCGTCTGTCCCAGGATCCTCCTCTCGCACTCTCCTCTAGGTGCTGCTGACTGCCTGTCCCAGGGTCCTCCTCTCACACTCTCCTCCAGGTGCTGCTGACTGCCTGTCCCAGGATCCTCCTCTCGCACTCTCCTCCAGGTGCTGCTGACTGCCTGTCCCAGGGTCCTCTTCTCGCACTCTTCTCTAGGTGCTGCTGACTGCCTGTCCCAGGGCCCTCCTCTCGCACTCTCCTCTAGTTGCTGCTGACTGCCTGTCCCAAGGTCCTCCTCTCGCACTCTCCTCCAGGTGCTGCTGACTGCCTATCCCAGGGTCCTCCTCTCACTCTCTCCTCTAGTTGCTGCTGACTGCCTATCCCAGGGTCCTCCTCTCGCACTCTCCTCTAGGTGCTGCTGCCTGTCCCAGGGTCCTCCTCTCGCACTCTTCTCAATCATGGCTTTCAAAGCAGAATTGGATAAGCACCTGAACAGAAAACATTTCCAGATGGTGGAGGTGGGGGGAGGGAGATAGAGAGCAGGACCAAGTTGCTCTTGCAGAGAGCAATCTCTCCTCTTAATTTAACCCTTGAGATCCAGGTATTATTTTGGTAAATCTAACAAACAGAAACACAGCTGCAGTATTCATTCCTGCCGTAAAGAGCTCAAGGACAGAAGTGGAGCTGTGATGCCCCCTATAGATGTTCAGTGTCCCACACGGAGAATGGACACTAGGGATGGCGATCAAAAGGACGTGTCATGAGCAACATGCCGGCCCTGGGGCCTCCCCAGCTCTCTCTCTGAAGGAGCTTTGTATGCTGGTCACTGTCACATTTATCATTCCTCTGTAGTCACCACGTGATGACCTTCACTTCTTCCAGTGACTACTCCACACAGCTGATTTCTCATGGACCAGGAAGCTGATCAAATCCAAATCCTCCACTCCCAAAGCTGGGACTCTTATTGATGAAGAAGCATCTAGAGGATCGATCAGCTAGTCTATATTCAAGTAAGAGTAAGGGTAGAATAAAAGCAAAGGGTCCATATTCTATTTAGTTAACATTCGCGCCACACAAGTGTCAGGCAATGACCATCTCCAACAAGAGAGAATCCAACCATCATCCCTTGATGTTCAATGGCATTACCATCAAGCAGGTCTGGAGCTGAGTCTTGTAAAGGCCAGACCTGGTGGTGCGGAGAGAGGAGGGGCGGGGTGCAGCAGGTTCCCTTTCCTGAAGGACATCAGGGAACCAGTTAGGAAGTTTCTTTTAAAAACGACATTCCGGCAATTTCCAGGGTGCCAGCCCATAAATGACCAGATTGATTGAATTTAAATTCACAAGCTGTCCTTGGTAGGATTTGAACTCCTGACCTCGGTCCCTCTAGGTTAATGTACTGTTTAATTACAATTGGCCCAACACAGGTAGAGGGCGGAGTTAACCTGTGGGCGGAGGAGTCACAAGGAACTCACCTTGGCCAGTAGTGTCTTCCCACAGCCCGGAGGTCCGGCCAATAGCACGCCAGCTGGGCTCGACAGTCCAAGCAGCTGGAAATGTTCCGGGTGCCGGATGGGAGCCTGGAGAGAGCAAAGGAAAGAGGCTGAGAGGACAGGCAGCAACAACAAACACCCATTGCACCCAACCAGCCCAGGGGCCCTGGTCAAAGGACAGATTAAACACAAGGAAAAACTCATCACAGAGGCATCAAAGGAATAGTGAGAGAAAGAGGGTGAAGGATATGCTGGCCAGGGTGAGACTCAGGGTTTTTTACTTTCTTCTTTCATAGGATGTAGATGGATGGGGAGATGGTGGCGTCGTGATAATGTCACTGGACCAGTAATACAGAGACCCAGAATAATGTTCTGGGGACACGGCTTCAAATCCCAGCCCTGGTGGAATTTGAATTCAAGTAATTAACCTGGAATATAAAGCCAGGCTTGGGTAATGGTCATGACGACAACAACTATCATCGACTGTCATAAAAACCCATCTGGTTCACTAATGCCCTTCAGGAAAGGAAATCTGCCATCCTTACCCTGTCTGGCCTACTTGTGAGTCCAGACCCACGGCAATGTGGTTGACTCTTAACTGCCCTCTGAAATGCCCTAGCAAGTCACTCAATTCAAGGGCAATTAGGGATGGGCAACAAATGCTGGCCTTGCCAGCGACACCCACATCCCATGAAAGAATAAAGAAAAAGTATAAACCCCAGGACAGACCAGTTAGGTCTAATGGCCTGTTTCTGTGCTGCATGTCATCTCAAGTACACAAGTAAATTATACAGATTAATGAATAAATCCTCCAAACATGCGTCTGACAGAGGAGGGGAAGAGAGATTGAGGCAGTGACATAGAGGCAAAAGAGCAAAACACCACAGATGTTGGGAATGTGAAGGGAGAGAGAGAGAGAGCTGGAGAAAAGCAGCAGGGCAGACAGTGTCTGTGTCAAGACAAAAGATTATCAACCTCGAACATTCAGCTGAAATCACGAGTGTCTCTCTCTGTTTATTGAGATGGCTTGTGGCAGGTGACCTCTGGAATTAAGGCTGCTGAGGAGCCTCGAGTGATGAGCACCGGGTGGGGGGTTGGCTATAAACAGCACCAAGTAATGAGAAAATAATCAAAATAACATGTCAGCCCAAGCTCACGCCAACCTCCTGGCAGAATTAGGGCTTGGCACAACATACCAGAATGGCCATAGACAGTTCCTCACGGATTTCTTCCAGAGCTCCAATGTCAGCCCACGTCACATCGGGCACGGTGGCAAATCCTTCCCGCTTGGCCGACGGCTGCACCACCGACACAGAGTTGGTGAAATCCACCATCTCTATACGCAGCTTCTGAAGCTCCCCCTCTGGGACAGGGGACTGATCCTTCAGCAATGCCAGCAACCTCTCAAACTGGTCCTGGGAGAGGGAGGCAAGAAAAGCATCAGTTAGAGGGAGAGAATAGAGGAGAGAGCAAATGAGAAAGACAGACAGAACAACAGTAGGGGAGGAAGGGAGTGAGTGCATGGGCACAAGAGAGCACGTGAGACAACAGGACTTATGACAAAAAAGAGGGAATGGGAGAAGGGGAGACCAATAGTGAACAATAAAGAGAAAGTGACAGAGGGAAAAAACAGAGAAAAGAAGCTTGAAATAAACTATTATAACGCATGCCTGGCTAGCCTTCCTCTTTCCACTCTCCGTAAGCTTGAGGTCACCTAAAGCCCCTAATCCATACCGAGTCCCATTTCTGCATCACCCCACGTGCATGCTGACCTACACTGGCTCACAGTCAAGCAACATCCTGATATTAAAATTCTCATCCTCCCTTACGGCTTCACCCCTCCCTATCTCTGTAATCTCCCCCAATCCCACAACCCAGATATCTGCACTCCTCTGGCCTCCTGAGCATCCCCAATTTTAAGCTTTAGGCTAAATGACCTCATATCTCTTTACGTGGCTCAGTGTTGAATTTTGTTTCTTAATTTGTCTATAAAATGTCTTGGAACATTTTACAACATTAATGGCACTATATAAATACAAGTTGTTGTTGTTGCAAGCAATCAAAATTGAAGCAGAAAGACAAGAAAGGGGAGAGGAGAAAGAGCAGAGAAAGCGAGTGAAGAAATTGAGAGAAGATGAAGGTGGCTGCAGTGCTGTGCACACAAACCCATGTGTACATGGGAAGCCTACAAAGACCAACAGAGGACAACTAAAAAAGAAATAAGGAGGGAGAAAGTTAAATATGAGGATAAACTAGCCAGTAATATAAAAGAAGATTGCAAGAGTTTTTTTAGATTTATAAAGGGTAAGAGAGAGGCAAAAGTGGAGATTGGGCCACTGGAAAATGACGCTGGAGAAGTAGTAGTGGGGAACAAAGAAATGGCGGAGGAACTGAATAGGTACTTTGCGTCAGTCTTCACGGTGGAAGACACGAGTAACATCCCCAAAGTTCAAGAGAGTCGGGGGGCAGAGGTGAGTGTGCTAGGAAAACTGAAAGGTCTGAAGGTGGATAAATCACCTGGACCAGATGGATTACACCCCAGAGTTCTGAAGGAGATAGCTGAAGAGATAGTGGAGGCGTTAGTGGTGATCTTTCAGGAATCACTGGAGTCAGGGAGGGTCCCAGAGGACTGGAAAATCGCTAATGTAACCCTCCTGTTTAAGAAGGGAGTGAGGCAAAAGACGGGAAATTACAGGCCGATTAGCCTGACCTCGGTCGTTGGTAAGATTTGAGAGTCCATTATTAAGGATGAGATTTCAGAATACTTGGAAGTGCATGGTAAAATAGGGCAAAGTCAGCATGGTTTCATCAAGGGGAGGTCATGCCTGACAAATCTGTTAGAATTCTTTGAGGAGGTAACGAGTAGGTTAGACAAAGGAGAGCCAATGGATGTTATCTACTTGGACTTGCAGAAGGCTTTTAACAAGGTGCCGCACAGGAGGCTGCTCAGTAAGATAAGAGCCCATGGTGTCAGAGGTAAGGTACTAGCATGGATAGAAGATTGGCTGTCTGGCAGGAGGCCGAGAGTGGGGATAAGGGGGTCCTTCTCAGGATGGCGGCCGGTGACTAGTGGAGTTCCGCAGGGGTCAGTGTTGGGACCACAACTTTTCACTTTATACATTAGTGATCTAGATGAAGGAACTGAGGGCATCCTGGCTAAGTTTGCAGATGATACAAAGATAGGTGGAGGGACAGATAGTATTGAGGAGGCGGGGAGGCTGCAGAAGGATTTGGACAGGTTAGGAGAATGGGCAAAGAAGTGGCAGATGGAATACAATGTGGGGAAGTGTGAGGTCATGCACTTTGGTAGGAAGAATAGAGGCATAGACTATTTTCTAAATGGGGAGAGAATTCAGAAATCTGGAGTGCAAAGGGACTTGGGAGTCCTAGTCCAGGATTCTCTTAAGGTTAACTTGCAGGTTGAGTCGGTAGTTAGGAAGGCAAATGCAATGTTGGCATTTATTTCGAGAGGACTAGAATATAAAAGCAGGGATGTGCTGCTGAGGCTTTATAGGGCTCTGGTCAGACCACATTTAGAATATTGTGAGCAATTTTGGGCCCCGTACCTCAGGAAGGATGTTCTGGCCTTGGAGAGGGTCCAGAGGAGGTTCACGAGAATGATCCCAGGAATGAAAGGCTTAACATATGAGGAATGTTTGAGGACTCTGGGTCTATACTCGATGGAGTTTAGAAGAATGAGGGGGGATCTGATTGAAACTTACAGAATACTGAAAGGCCTGGATAGAGTGGACGTGGGGAAAATGTTTACATTAGTAGGAGAGACTAGGACCCGAGGGCACAGCCTGAGAGTAAAGGGAAGGCCTTTTAGAACAGAGATGAGGAGAAACTTCTTTAGCCAGAGAGTGGTGAATCTATGGAATTCATTGCCACAGAAGGCTGTGGAGGCCAGGTCATTGAATGTATTTAAGACCGAGGTAGATAGGTTCTTGATTGGTAAGGGGATCAAAGGTTACGGGGAGAAGGCGGGAGAATGGGGTTGAGAAACTTATCAGCCATGATTGAATGGCGGAGCAGACTCAATGGGCCGAATGGCCTAATTTCTGCTCCTATGTCTTATGGTCTTATGTATATTTCTGCTTATCACCTGTGCGCGGTGTATACATGTTTATGTGCACGCCTGCAGCAGTAAAGAGTGCGTGTCTGCATGTTTGTCCCTACTGCTTCTCATCTACATGCGGCTCCTCAGTGACACCAGCCACAAACCTGGGGTCAGCTCCCACATCTACAACGACAACCAGCTCCAACCCTCTGCTCTTGGATGAGTCACAATCATCAGTTAAACATTTGTTACAGCCCCAGACCAGAGCCCCGCCCCAAAATTTTGTTACAACCTGGTTAGGAACCAGTAACTTTTGATGTAAAGTAGACAAAATTTGAAATCCCAGTTACTAAGAGAATAAAACCACAAGATTCCACACTTTTAAACAAACAAGAAATGTTACGATACACGAGTTAACAAAGCAAACAATCAATACTATCTATCTCAACATCCAGAATTAACATGAGGTAACGATGAATTAATAGGTGAACAGTGGTTTGCTGTGAAAGTCAACCTAACGTTGAGTGGAGGTCGGCAACAGACTCCTGACAAAGCTCAGATTTTCCACACGTGCACAGGCCAGCAGCAGGGTGCACGTGTGCAGTTTGGTTAAGGACAGACCCAGCATCCCAGCGCAGAGATGAAAAACGACACGGAAACCCGGGTCGTCTGTCCAGGAGCGGAGCAGCATCGGAGATAAATATCCCAGACAAGGGGTCAGGGAAAGGTCCCAAAGGGAGAAGGAATTATGTTAAAATGTAGGTGAAGGGCTGCAGGTGGCAGACTTTAAGCAGAGGGGGCCCCAGGGCAAACCCAGGGGTGGGGGCAGGAGCCCTGGTAAATGAGTTGGGGGTTAGTGGGGGTTGGGGGGGAGGAGGGAGTCCGGGAGGGGGTGAAGCCCTGGCAACCAAGAGGGGGATTGGGGGAAGCCATGGTAATCGAAGATGGCACAGGGAAAGCCATGGTAATTGAATGGATTTTTTTTTATAATTTGGGGACTATTGTGTTATTCTGTAAAGAAGGCTGGGGGTGTGTGTGTGTGTGTGTGTGAAATTTAATTAAGCTGGGCAAGATATCGATAGGAATCAGGTTGCCTGGCAGGTTTGAAAACACAACAACTTAGAGGTGTTAAGTTTAAGGTACAGGTAAATAATTTAGATCTAGCATTTGTCTTTTTAGATAGGTTGAGAGTTTGAATATCAAAGGGGAGACAGAGTGCCAAGAAACATGTTTTCATCTTACAGGAGTTCCATAGGTAAACGGTAGTGGGGATATTGTACTTTATTGGCCCGAAAGCAAAGGCAAAATGGAAACATGAAAGATCTTATATTTGGAAGGGTTTGAGTTTCAAAGAGGCGTGAGAACAATGGAACTCAGATGAAAGGGAAAAAGGGTATTTTAGAGTTGCCGTTGAGCTGGAGCTATGGAGATAGGTGGAGTGAGCTGGAGCTGTTTGAGCTGTTGAGCTATTGCTGGAGCTCTGAGCTGGGAAAGGATGCAGTTTGAACCAGCCATCCGGTCAAGCCAGAAAAGTCTTGGGATACAAGCAGTTTTATTCTGAAGTGGATTCCACTGCAGAAGAGGGTGAAGGTCATGCGGTATGCCTTTATTGAAGCTACAGCAGTTTGCCTTGTGTAATATTACTGGGTTTCATAGTTAAAATCTATAAGGAAGTGCTGCCTGGAAGGTGTTTACTTGTGGGTCTGATCAAATAGAGAGTTTTGAGGGAATGTTTTCTAAGACTAACCTTAATTGTGTAACTGTAATCTTGTGTGCTTAAGTTTTATTTTTTTCTGTTCATGAAATTTTTACTTATAATTTTTTTAAGTCCCAAGAATGTTACTGGACCTCTTGCTGCTGAGATCAGTACATCGTCGTCTCATTTTCAGAATACAAAAAAAGGCTATGACCCATAAGCCAGGTTTCCCTCTGGGATTTGGTTTGTGCAACAATGAACACCGGCTGTGGTCATAACTCTGGGGGGAAACCCTGGTAATCAAAGAAGGCCCCGGAGGAAGCCCTGAAGATTCAAGAAAGCAGCAGGAGGTAGGTGACTCTGTGCTGCAAGGGTACTCCTTTTGGAGCAGTCGTGTTCTGCTCGGCGCGGGCAAAGAGCTGAAGTTGTCCTAACGAGTTGGTGCTTGAGTGTATACTCAAGGGAGTCCAGGGGAATGGAATCACGGGAGACAAAACTGAAGCCCTGCGAGATGGGCCGTCGTTGTTGCCACTTGAATTGGAGTGGCTTTTGGAGAGAATTCAAAGGCAAGATCTTCGATGGTAAAGACTGGAATCCCTCGTGAGAAGCGCAGAGTTTCAGCGAGGTTGGTTAACTCAGTGTTTACTGACGTCTGGGTAGGTTGTTGAGAAATCAGTGGACTCTGTCTTGGTAGCTCGCATTTGTAATTTATTGTGCAGCGTGGTGGTTCAACCACAGTTTTCCTGTTAATTCACATATACCTCACATTAATCCTGAAAGTTAGAGCATGAGATAAATTTTATAAATTGTTTTATCTTTCTGACCTTATTTAGTAAAGCTTATTTTTGTTCTTTCATAACCCATGGAATCTTGTGGCTGTACTCTATTAGCAAGCATCTTGAATCTCAAACGTTGTCTACTTTAAACAAAATGTCATTGGTCCCTGACTGAATTTTACCAAAAGGTTGGGGGTCTAATCAAGCATCATAATAGGTGTAACACATCACAAACTGCACGTGAAACGAAAGACACAACCAAGACGGATCCCACAAATTTCTCAGCAACCCACCCAGGTGTCAGCGATTACTGCTAGTCTCAAAATTCTTTAAAAGTCTGCCATCCTCATGAGGGATTTCAGTTCCTCCTTCAAGGATACAGCTTCTGATTTCATTCAACAGGCCGCTCCAACGCAGACTGCCTCAACAATACTCGCCTTCCAGTTGCTCAATCTCTTCTCCCAAGACTGCGTCTAACTGGATTCACGAGGCTAGACCCCAGCATCTAATTACTAGCACAATCCCAGCTGTCTAGCTACTCTGAATAAAACAGCACTGCTCCTGGGCTTTCCTTTGTCCCAACAGCCAGCTTCACTGAGCTGGCACTGTCCCTGGGTTTCTCTGATCTCAATCTCCACAGCTGCACCGAACAAATACTGCTCCTGGGCTTCCCCGACCCCAACTCTTAGCAGCACAGAGCTACCAACTGCTCCCAAGGATTGTCTGAGATCCAGTGCCATCAGTAGCACAGAGCTAACAGCAACACTTCATCTGTGTGGAGCAGACCCTCCTCTTTGTCTGGTCATGGTGGACTGCTATTCACTCTGCCCCTTGAAACGATTGGTGTGACCTGTTGATATCACCAAAAATGGATTCCCCCCACCCTGCCCCGAGGTAGGATTGAATATATCAACCCTTGGTACATTGTAACATTGAAGGTGCACAATCTCCAATCAACCAAAGATCACCCCGTGCCCTATCCCCACTCCACATCGCCACACAAAAGCCAACTTAGAAAAACACAGACAAAATTCCTAAAACATACTCACACACTGAAGTGCTTTATTCTGCTAATCTCACAACTTCCTTTCCCTCCTCAGTCATTGCCTCAGGCTGAACCAGACTATACATAAACTTGACATTTTATTCAGCCTGCATATCTGCTCCAACACAAAGCAGAGGGAGCTTTACCCTGTATCTAACCCCGTGCTATACCTGAGCTGGGAGTGTTTGATGGGACAGTGTAGAGAGAGAGATTTACCCTGTATCTAATCCCGTACTGTACCTGTCCTGGGAGTGTTTGATGGGGATAGCGTAGAGGGAGCTTTACTCTGTATCTAACCACATGCAGTACCTGTCCTGGGAGTGTTTGATAGGGACAGTGTAGAGGGAGCTTTACTCTGTATCTAACCCCGTGCTGTACCTGTCCTGGGAGTGTTTGATGGGGATAGCGTAGAGGGAGCTTTACTCTGTATCTAACCACATGCAGTACCTGTCCTGGGAGTGTTTGATAGGGACAGTGTAGAGGGAGCTTTACTCTGTATCTAACCCCGTGCTGTACCTGTCCTGGGAGTGTTTGATGGGGACAGTGTAGAGGGAACTTTACTCTGTATCTAACCCCGTGCTGTACCTGTCCTGGGAGTGTTTGATAGGGACAGTGTCGAGTAAAAGCTCCTCACCAGTTCAGGCTTCTGCAGCAGCTCCAAGCTGCTGCCTCCCTCGAGAGTTTCCGTGTGTGTGTTCTCCTCCTGCCGTTGGATTAGGATGCGGTTAACAGCGCTCATGGCAGCCTCACGGCAGAGAGCCATAAGGTCAGCGCCCACGTAACCTGGAGTCAGACGTGAGAGCTGGTGAAAGTCAAATGATTCTGGCAGTTTCAGCTTCCGACACAAAGTCCGTAAAATCCTGAGAGATATCAGGGGAAATGAACAAAATCAAACAGTTACTAGGGGAACATCCATGGTGCCCACAGGCTGTAAAATTCTCCAACGAGCGGCAAGGGAGACATATCAAATATTTAACCCATCCTGAAGACGGCACCATTCAAATAAGACCATCACCCACCCAGCCCAAAAGGGCGAGTCCATTAACTACAGGGAGATCTCATCACTGGAAGAGTCCATTCACGACAGGGGAAGATCGTCACAGTGAGAGTCCATTAACTAGAGAGAGAGATCGTCACAGGGAGAGTCCATTAACTACAGGGAGATCTCGTCACTGGGAGAGTCCATTCACGACAGGGAGATCTCGTCACAGCGAGAGTCCATTAACAACAGAGAAAGATCGTCACTGGGAGAGTCCATTCACTACAGGAAGATCTCGTCACAGCGAGAGTCCATTAACTACAGAGAGATCGTCACAGGGAGAGTCCATTAACTACAGAGAGATCGTCACAGGGAGAGTCCATTAACTACAGAGAGATCGTCACAGGGAGAGTCCATTAACTAGAGAGAGAGATCGTCACAGGGAGAGTCCATTAACTACAGAGAGATCATCACAGGGAGAGTCCATTAACTACAGAGAGAGATCGTCACAGGGAGTGTCCATTAACTACAGAGAGATCGTCACAGGGAGAGTCCATTAACTACAAAGAGAGAGATCGTCACAGGAAGAATCCATTAACTACAGAGAGAGATCATCACTGGAGGGGTCCATTGACTACAGGTGTGACCTGTCAGTAAGAAGCGCACGGTCAGTGAGGGGAGATTTCGGAATGAGTGAGACAGAGACCGAGTGTGTATATTTGGGAATTTGTTTCAAAGTGAGAATTCAGTGCATAGGGGAAAAGAGGTGCTTAAGGTAAGGTTTACTGCAAGACGTAAAGATGCTGAGCAGGGAGTTCAGTGAAGGGTGCGGAGGAGGTGCTTTTCCTTCTACTCTTTTTCAGCCTCCTGTATTTAATTTTCACTTTGGTGCAGCAGAAGGAGCAGGTAAACCAGTAACTGGTATTAATAATATTGTCAGTACTGTATTGTTTAATCAGTATTGTAAAGTTTACTCAGTGCTGAACCGATTGGGAAGTGTCAGTTTCATTGATTACAATTAATTAATTAGCAATGATTAACTAATTAACATATTGGAGATGGCAGGGCAGGTGATGTGCTGTGATTGCAGGATGTGGGAGCTTCTGGATACTGGTGTGATCCAGGGCAAACACATCTGCATAAAGTGTTTGCGGCTGCAGGAACTTCGGCTCAGCGTTATTGAGCTGGAGGTCGAGCTGCAGACACTGCAGCACATCAGGGAGGGGGAAAGTTACCTGGACACTTTATTCTAGGAGATGGTCACATCCCTTAAGATAGGGCCTCCTGATTTGGTCAGTGGTCAGGGACAGGAGGGTGTGAATGCCAGTGAGGCAGGTAAGGGGACCCAGAGGGCAGGAATGTGAGCCTCTGCTATTGTTCAACAGGTTTGAGGTTTTTTTCAGCTTGTTTGGATGAGAGTGGGGGCTGCAGGGTGGATGTGCTGACTGACCATGGCACCATGGTACAGGAAACCATTCAAGTGGGAAGAGCTACAAGGAATGTAGTGCAAATAGGGGACAGTATAGTCAGAGGGATTGACACCGTTCTCTGCAGCAGAGAGCGTGACGCCAGATGGCTGTGTCGCCTGCCCGGTGCCAGGGTTCGGGACATCTGCTCAGGGCTGGAGAGGAACTTGCAGTGGGAGGGGGAGGGGCCAGTTGTTGGGGTCCATGTAGGTACCAATGTAAATGTAGGTACCAATGACGTAGGCAGGACAAAGAAGGAGGTTCTGCAAAGTCAGTATGAGGAGCTTGGGACCAAATTAAGAAGCAGAACCTCAAGGGTCATATTCTCTACATTATTACCTGAGCCACGTGCAAATTGGCATAGGACAAATCAGATTAGGGAGATGAATGCGTGGCTCAAACACTGGTGTGGGAGAAGTGGGTTCGGTTTGTGGGGTACTGGCGTGCTGGGGAAAGTGGGATCTGGACCATTAGACAGTCTACATCCGAACCGTGCTGGGATTGGTGTTCCTGTAAGCCGCATAACTAGGGACGTAGAGAGGGTTTTAAACTAAATAGTGGGGGCAAGGGATCAAACTTGGGATGATGTGATGAATCAAAGAGACAGGTAAAAGAGAAAGGCTTTTTTTCATTCATTTACAGACGGGCTGGGCCAGCGTTTATTGCCCATCCCTAGTTGCCCTTGAGAAAGTGGTGGTGAGCTGCCTTCTTGAACTGAAGTCCATGTGGTGTCCTTCTGGATGGTAGTGGTCGTAGGTTTGGAAGGTGCTGTTGAAGGAGCCTTGGTGAGTTCCTGCAGTACATCTTGTAGATGGTACACGCTGCTGCTACTGTGCGTCGGTGGTGGAGGGAGTGAATGTTTGTGGATATGGTGTCAATCAAGCGGGTTGCTTTGTCCTGGACGGTGTCCAGCTTCTTGAGTGTTGTTAGAGCTGCACTAATCCAGGCAAGTGGAGAGTATTCCATCACACTCCTGATCTGTGCCTTGTAGATGGTGGACAGGTTTTGGGGAGTCGGGAGGTGAGTTACTCGTCGCAGGATTCCTAGCCTCTGACCTGCTCTTGTAGCCACAGTATTTATATGGCTAGTCCAGTTCGGTTTCTGGTCAATAGTAACCCCCAGGATGCTGATAGTGGAAGATTCGGTGATGGTAATGCCATTATTGCCCGAAATGAAAAACAGACCATGACAGGAAGGAATAGAGAGTACAAATAACAGTAAATCAACAGATGAGACAAGAAGTTATAAAAAGATTAAAAGGATAAAACTAAAGGCTCTGTATCTCAATGCACAAAGCATTCAAAACAAAACAGATGAACTGAATGCACACATAGAAATAAATAATTACGATTTGAAAGCCATTACAGAGACGTGGCTGCAAGAGGACATGGATTGGGACCTGAATATTGAAGGGTACAGGATATTTAGGAAGGACAGGAAGTGAGGAAAAGGTGGAGGGGTAGCTCTGTTATTTAATGATGGTATTAGCGCAATGCAGAGGGATGACCTAAGTTCAGGAGGACAGGATGTGGAAACAGTTTGGATAGAGATAAGAAATGGTAATGGCAAGAAGTCACTTGTGGGAGTTGTGTACAGGCTCTCGGACAGTAACCACTTAGTAGGGTTGAGCATAAATGAAGAAATAATGGGAGTTTGTCAGAAAGGGACAGTGATAAACGTGGGAGATTTTAATCTACATATAGACTGAAAAAGTCAGATGGGCAAAGGTAGCCTAGATGAGGAGTACATAGAATGATTCTGGGATAGCTTCTTAGAACAGCACGTTCTGGAGCTAACCTGAGAGCAGATGAGACAAGGCTTGGTGCAATGAGACGGGAGTAATTAGTGATCTCATAGTGGAGGTGCTCCTAGACAGCAGTGACCATAATATGATTGAATTTTACATTCAGTTTGAGGGAGAGAGGAGTGGGTCCGAGACAATGTTTTTAAACTTAAACAAGGGCAATTATGAGGGAATGAAAGCAGAGCTGACTAAAGTGAATTGGCAAATTAGGTTGACGGATAGGTCAATAGAGATGCATTGGCAAACATTTAAGGGGATATTTCAGAAAACACAGAATAAACACAATCCAACAAGTCAGAAAAAGTCCAAGGATTAGACACGCCATCCGTGGTTAACTAGAATGGTTAAAGATAGGATCTAACGTAAAGAAAAAACATATAATTGTGCAAGGATAGGTGGAAGATCAGAAGATTGGACAGAATATCAGGAACAGCAAAGGGTGACTAAAAGATTAATAAGGAGGGAAAAATTAGAGTATGAGAGAAAGCTAGCCAGAAATATAAAAACAGATAGTGAGTTTCGATCAATATTTAAAAGAGAAAAGAGTTAACATTTTGAGTATTGGTTCTATTGAAACTAAATCTGGAGAATTGATAATGGAAAACAAGGATATTGCAGATGAATTGAACAGGTATTTTGCATCAGTCTTCACTATAGAGGATACAAGCAACATCCCAGAAGCAACTATAAACCAGGAAATGGAAGGGAGGGAGGAACTCAGGAAAATTACAATCACCAGCGAAGTGGTACTGAATAAATTGTTGGACCTGTGCTTGCACAAGAACAGGGGAGAGAGCACATCCCGATTGGAGCACAGCCAGAGTGGGTATTGGCAATTTGGTGCAAAGCGGGAATTGAACTGGTAAGTCTTTCTCTTTAATTTCTCCTTAATTTTTTTAAGTTCAGTAGTCTAGTTAAAAGGTTGGTAAGGTAGCTGACTCAGCCATCACTGAGATGTGGTTGAGGGAAGGGCAGGATTGGCAGCTCAACATTCTGGGATATAGAATCTTCAGGCGAGATAGGGGAGGGGGTAAAAGAGGAGGAGGCATTGCATTATTAGTTAAGGAGTCAGTTACTGCAGAGAGACGATATCTTGGAGGGGGCATCGAATGAAGCTTTGTGGGTAGAGCTTGGGAATAAAAAAGGGGCAGCCACATTGTTAGGTGTTTATTATAGGCCCCCAGATAGTCAGCAGGAAATTGAGGAGCAAATATGTGCACAATTTGCAGAGGCGTGTAAAAACAATAATAGGGTAATTATATTAGGTGATTTCAACTTTCCCACCATTAATTGGGATAGACATAGTGTTAAGGGCTTAGATGGAGTGGATTTCTTGAAACGTGTACAGGAGAACTTTTTAGGTCAATATGTAGAGGGTCCAACAAGGGATGGCGCAGGGCTGGACCTAATTCTGGGGAATGAAGCCGGACAGGTGGCTGAGGTGGTGGTGGGGGAGCATTTTAGTGATACTGACCACAACATGGTACAATTTAAGCTTGTTATGGACAAAGAAATAGACAAGTTGCAAAAAAATGTTTTGGATTGGGGGAGAGCGGATTTTAGTAAAATAAGTCAGGATCTGGCCAAGGGAGACTGGGAACAGCTACTTGTGGGGAAATCTACAGAGGAGCAGTGGGGGGTGTTCAAAAAGGAAATGGGGAGGGTACAGGCTCAACATGTTCCCTCTAGGGTGATAGGAAGGAGTAACAAGCCCAGAGAACCATGGATGACCAGAGATATTCACGATATGATGAGAAGGAAAAGAGAGGCTTTTAGCAGGTACAAGGGAAGCAAATCAGTGGAGGCATTAGTGGAGTACAGAAAGTGCAGGGTGGAGCTTAAGAAAGCAATTAGGAGAGCAAATAGGGGATATGAGAAAGCTCTGGCTGGTAAAAGTAGGGAAAATCCCAAGATATTCTATAAGTATATCAATGGGAAGAGGATAACCATGGAAAGAGTGGGGCCCATAAGGGACCAAGGGGCCAATCTATGGGTGGAGCCAGAGGACATCGCTAGAGTGTTGAATGAATACTTCACATCCGTCTTCATCCAAGAGAATGAGGATGAAGGTATCGAACTCGGGGAGAGGGACTGCGAGGTTCTTAAGCAAGTTGATATAGGGAGTGACGAGGTATTGGAGGTGTTGGCAGGCTTAAAAGTGGACAAATCTCCAGGTCCAGATGATTTGTGTCCCAGACTGCTGAGGGAGGCAAGGGAGGAGATCGCAGGGACTCTGACCCAAATTTTTAATTCCTCTCTGGCCACGAGGGAGGTGCCAGAGGACTGGAGAACAGCTAATGTGGTTCCGCTATTTAAGAAGGGTTGTAGAGATAAGCCAGGGAACTACAGACCAGTGAGTCTCACGTCAGTGGTAGGGAAACTGTTGAAGAAAGTTCTGAAGGAGAGAATCTATCTCCACTTGGAGAGGCAAGGTTTGATCAGGGATAGTCAGCATGGCTTTGTCAGAGGGAGGTCATGCCTAACAAATTTGATTGAATTTTTTGAGGAGGTGACCAGGTTTGTAGATGAGGGTAGTGCAGTTGATGAATTTTATATTGATTTCAGCAAAGCCTTTGACAAGGTCCCACGTGGGAGACTTATAAAGAAGGCAAATGCACATGGGATACAGGGTAATTTGATAAGGTGGATTCAAAATTGACTTAATTATAGGAGACAGAGGGTGATGACAGAAGGATGCTTTAGTGACTGGAAGCCAGTGTCAAGTGGCGTACCACAGGGATCTGTGCTGGGTCCCCTATTATTTGTCATTTATATAAACGACATAGATGACTATGTGGGGGGTAGGATTAGTAAGTTTGCGGACGACAGAAAGATTGTCCGGGTTGTTAACAATGAGGTTGAGTGTCTTGGGCTACAGGAAGATATAGATGGGATGGTCAAGTGGGCAGATAAGTGGCAGATGGAATTTAACCCTGAAAAGTGTGAGGTGATACACTTTGGAAGGAGTAATTTGACAAGGAAGTATTCAATGAACGACATGACACTAGGAAGTTCTGAGAAATAAAGGGACCTTGGCGTGTGTATCCATAGCTCTCTGAAGGCAGAGGGGCATGTTTGTGGGGTGGTGAAAAAGACACATGGGACATTTGCCTTTATCAATCGAGGCATAGATTACAAAGTAGGGAGGTCATGTTGGAGTTGTACAGGACCTTAGTGAGGCCACAGCTGGAGTACTGTGTGCAGTTCTGGTCGCCACATTATAGGAAGGATGTGATTGCACTGGAGGGGGTGCAGAGCAGATTCACCAGGATGTTGCCTGGGATGAAACATTTAAGTTATGAAGAGAGGTTGGATAGGCTTGGGTTGTTTTTGTTGGAGCAGAGAAGACTGAGGGGCGACCTGATCGAGGTGTACAAGATTATGAGGGACATAGACAGGGTGGATAGGGAGCAGCTGTTCCCCTTAGTTGAAGGGTCAGTCACGAGGGGACACAAGTTCAAGGTGAGAGGCAGGAGGTTTAGTGGATGTGTGGAAAAACGTTTTTTACCCAGAGGGTGGTGATGGTCTGGAATGCACTGCCTGGGAGGGTGGTGGAAGCGGGTTGCCTCACATCCTTTTAAAAAGTACCTGGATGAGCACTTGGCACGTCATAACATTCAAGGCTATGGGCCAAGTGCTGGTAAATGGGATTAGGTAGGTAGGTCAGGTGTTTCTCCCATGTCGGTGCAGACTCGATGGGCCGAAGGGCCTCTTCTGCACTGTGATTCTGTGAGCTGTGGGCTGACAAGCACCCGGATCCTGACGGGCTTCATGCTAACATCTTAAAATAAGCGGCTAGTGAGACAGCTGATGCATTGGTTTCAATTTTCTGAAACTCCCTCGACTCAGGGAAGGCCCCATCAGAGTAGAAGATAGCAAATGTAACTCCATTAATCAAAAAGGGGGACAGAAAGCAGGAAACTACAGGCCAGTTCGCTTAACATCTGTCATAGGGAAAACGTTAGAGGCTGTTATTAAAGAAACTATACCAGGCCTTTGGATAAATTCAAGGTAATCAGGCAGAGTCAACATGGTTTTGTGAAAGGGAAATCATGTTTAACCAACTTATTGGAGTTCTCTGAGGAAGTAACATGTGTTGTGGATAAAGGGGAACCGGTGGATGTACTGTACTTAGCTTTCCAGGAGGCATTTGATAAAGTGCCACATCAAAGGTTATTGCAGAAAATAAAAGCTCATGGTGTAGGGGGTAACATATTGGCATGGATAGAAGATTGGCTGGCTAACAGCAAGCAGAGATTAGGCAGAAATGGGTCTTTTTCAGGTTGGCAAGGTGTAATGAATGGTGTGCCACAGGGATCAGTGCTGGGGCCTCAACTGTTTACAATTTATATAAATGAATTGGATGAAGGGATTGATGGGGTGGTTGCCAAATTTGCTCATGACACAAAGATAGGTAGGAAAGTAATTTGTGGAGAGGACATAAGGAGGCTACAAAAATATATCGATAGGTTAAATGAGTGGGCAAAGATCTAGCAAATGGTGTATAATGTGGGAAAATGTGAAATTGTCCATTTTGGCAGGAAGAATAAAGAAGCAGATTATCTAAATAGTGAGAGATTGCAGAGCTCTGAGATGCAGAGGGGTCTGAGTGTCCTCGTGCATGAATCGCAAAAGGCGAGTGTGTAGGTACAGCAAGTACAAAGGAAAGCTAATAGAATGTTATCATTTATTGCGAGGGGAATTGAAAACAAAAGTAGGGAGGTTATGCTTCAGTTATTCAGAACACTCGTGAGACAACAGTTCCTTCACTGTCGCCGAGTCAAAATCCTGGAACTCGCTCCCTAACAGCACGCTGGACTCTTCACCACATGGACAGCAGTGATTCAAGAAGGCAGCTCACCAGCACTTTCTCAAGGGCAATTCGGGTTGGACAATAAATGCTGGACTAGCCGGTGATGCCCACATCCCAGGGAGAGTCCATGAATGAATTTTTTTTAAAAGAATTAACTACAGGGAGTGACTCATCACAGGGCCAGTCCATTAAGTAAAGGGAGTGACCTGTTATAAGATGAGTCCATTAACAACAGGGAGCATAACAACATATGAAATAGGAACAGGAGTAGACCATTCAGCCCCTCAAGCCTGCTCCACCATTCAAGATCATGGCTGATCTTGTGTTCCGATTTCCACATTCCCATCAAACCCCGACAACCTTTGATTCCCTTGCCTAACAAGAATCTATCTACCTCTGCCTTAAAAATATTCAATGACCCCACCTCCACCACCTTCTGAGGCAGAGAATTCCAAAGTCACACATCCCTCTGAGAGAAAAAATTCTCCTCATCTCTGTCCTAAAAGGGCGATCCTTAATTTTAAAACAGTGCCCCCTAGTTCACGACTCACCCCAAGGGGAAACATCCTTTCCATGTCCACCTTGTCAAGGCTGTTCAGGATCTTATATACTTCAATCAAATCACCCCTCACTCTTCTAAACTCCAGTGGAAACAAGCCCAGTCTGTCCAACCTTTCCTCATAAGACAATCCACTCATTCCAGGTATCAATCTAGTAAACCTCCTTTGAATCACCTCCAATACATTTACATCCTTCCTTAAATAAAGAGACCAAAACTGCACACAATATTCGAGGTGCAGTCTCACCAATGCCCTGTACAACTGAAGTATAACATCCTTACTTTTATGTTCATTCCAGTAGCATTCCATTAGCCTTCTTTATTACTTGCTGTAACCTGCATACTAACTTTTTGTGACTCATGCGCTAGAACACCTCGATCCCTCAGCACCTCAGAATTATGTAGCCGTTCTCCACTTAAGTGATACTCAGCATTTTTGTTCTTCCTGCCAAAGTGAACAACTTTATATTTTCCCACAATAAACTCAATTTGCCAGATCTTTGCCCACTCACACAACCTACTTATATCCATCTGCAACCTATTATCCTCTTCATAATATAGTTTCCTACCTATAAATAAAGGCAAAATACTGCAGATGCCGGAAATCTGAAACAAAAACTAAAAATGCTGGAAAAACTCAGCAGGTCTGATAGCATCTATGAAGAGAAAGGCAGAGTTAATGTTTCGAATCCGTATGGCTTTTCTTCAGAGCTCTGAAGAGTCAAATGGACTCGAAACTTTAACTCGGTCTTCACTTTACTTACTCTTTTCCATTTTAAATACCTATAGAAACTCATGCTATCCGCTTTTACATTTCTAGCTAGCTTCCTCTCAGACTCTAATTTCTTTTTCTTGATTGACCTTTTAGTCATTCGCCGTTCTTTATATTCTGTCCAATCATCTGTCCTGCCACTCATCTTTGCAGAGTTGTACGTTTTTTCCTTAAGTTTGTTGCTTTCCTTAACATCTCTAGTTAACCACGGATGGTGGGTCCACACCTTAGAATTTTTCTTTATAGTAGGAATGTATTTATTCTGAATACTCTGAAATATCCCCTTAAATGTCTACCACTGCTTCTCTATTGATTTATCCTCTAGCCTAGTTTCCCAGTTACTTCAGATAGCTTAGCTTTCATCCCCACATAGTTGTCCTTTTTTAAGTTTAAGACACTAGTTTTAGATCCACTCTTCTCCCTTTCAAACTGGACGTAAAATTCAATCATATTGTGGTTGCTGCAACTTAAGAGTGCCTTTCCTCTGAGGTCATTAATTAATCCTGTCACGTGACACAACTCACCCTGCGACCGGTCACAGGGCGAGTCCACTATCTACAGGGAGTGACCCATCGCATGGCAAGTCCATTAACTATAGGGGTGACCTGTCACAGGGAGAGCCCATTAACTGCAGCGAGTGACCAGCTACAGGGCGAGTCCATTTATTATAGAAGTGACCAGTCACAGGGCGAGTCCATTAATTATAGGAGTGACCAGTCACAGGGCGAGCCCATTAACGACAGGGGGTGACCAGTTACAGGGCGAGTCCATTAACTACAGGGAGTGACCAGTTACAGGGCGAGTCCATAAACTACAGGGAGTAACCAGTCACAGGGCGAGTCCATTAACTACAGGGAGTGACCAGTTACAGGGTGAGTCCATTAACTACAGGGAGTGACCAGTTACAGGGCGAGTCCATTAACAACAGGGAGTGACCCGTCACAGAGCAAGTCCATTAACAACAGGGAGTGACCCGTCACAGAGTAAGTCCATTAACTACAGGGAGTGACCCGTCACAGGGTGAGCCCATTAACTACAGGGAGTGGCCAGTTACAGAGCGACTCCATTAACTACAGGGAGTGACCAGTCACATTGCAAGTACATTAACTATAGGGAGTGACCAGTCACAGGACGAGTCCATTAACTATGGGGGGTGACCAGTTACAGGGCGAGCCCATTAACTACAGGGAGTGACCAGTCACAGGGCGAGTCCATTAACTACAGGGAGTGACCAGTCACAGGGCGAGTCCATTAACTACAGGGAGTGACCAGTTACAGGGCGAGTCCATTAACTACAGGGAGTGACCAGTTACAGGGCGAGTCCATTAACAACAGGGAGTGACCCGTCACAGAGCGAGTCCATTAACAACAGGGAGAGACCCGTCACAGAGCGAGTCCATTAACTACAGGGAGTGGCCAGTTACAGGGCGACTCCATTAACTACAGGGAGTGACCAGTCACGGGGCGAGTCCATTAACTATAGGGAGTTATCAGTCACAGGTCGAGTCCATTAACTCCAGGGAGTGACCAGTTACAGGGCGAGTCCATTAACAACAGGGAGTGACCCGTCACAGAGCAAGTCCATTAACTATAGGGTTGACCCATCACAGGGTGAGTCCATTAACATTCGGGGTGACTGATCATTAACTCATCCCCACTGCACGGGTACAGACTGATCGAAGTACTCACTGTTCACGGGATCGTTCACTCGGAATTCCCAGACAGATCTCCCGGTCAAAGCGTCCTGCCCGTCGCAGTGCAGGGTCCAATGAGTCCGGCCTGTTTGTCGCACCAATAACTAAAACCTGTGTGTTGCCTGCCAGACTGTTCATGTCTGGAACAAAAGAGTAAAGGACACCCATCAAATCTTACCGAGGGGTACCACAATCGAATATAAGAAATTGGAACAGAAATAGGCCATATGGCCCCTCGAGCCTGCTCCGCCATTCATTAAGATCATGGCTGATCTGTTTCTGTTTCTAATTTCACATTCCCATCTAACCCCACTAACCTTTGATTCCTTGCCTAACAAGAATCACTCAACCTCCGCCTCAAAAATATTCAATGACCCCACCTCCACCGCTTACTGAGGCGGAGAGTTCCAAAGTCTCACAATCCTCAGAAATAATTTTCCTCATCTCTGTCCTAAAAGGGTGACCCCTAATTTTAAAACAGTGCCCCCTAGTTCTGGACTCACCCACATGAGGAAATATCCTTTCGATGTCCACCTTGTCAAGGCCGTTCAGGATCTTATATACTTAATCAAATCACCCCTCACTCTTCTAAACTAGAGTGGAAACAAGCCCAGTCTGTCCAACCTTTCCTCATAAGACAACCCACTCATTCCAGGTATCAATCTAGTAAACCTCCTTTGAATCACCTCCAATACATTTACATCCTTCCTTAAATAAGGAGACCAAAACTGCACACGGTATTCGAGGTCTCACCAATGCCCTGTGTAACTGAAGCATTACATCCTTACTTTTATGTTCAATCCCTCTCACAATAAAGGATAGCATTCTATTAGCCTTCTAAATTATTTGCTGTACCTGCATACTAACTTGTTTGTCATTCATGTATGAGAAAACCCAGATCCCTCAGGACCTCAGAATTATGCAGCCGTTCTCCATTTAATTAATACTCTGCTTTTTGTTCTTCCTGTAAAAGTGAACAACTTCATATTTTCCTACATTATAATATTTCTTCCATATTTTTGCCCACTCATTCAACCTATCTATATCCGTCTGCAACCTCATGTCCTCTTCACAACATACTTTCCTACCTATCTTTGTGTCATCTGCAAATTTAGTTACCATGTCTTCACTCCCCTTATCTAAGTCATTGATATAAAAAGTCAAAAGTTGAGGCCCCAGCACAGACCCCTGTGGGACTCCACTCATCACATCCTGCCAATCAGAAAAAAGCCCATTTATGCATACTCTCTGCTTTCTGTCGGCCAGACAATCTTCTATCCATGTTAATATGTTACCGACTACACCATGTGCTTTTATTTTCTGCAAAAACCTTTGATGTGGCACCTTATCAAATGCCTTCTGGAAACCCAAGTACACCACATCTACAGGTTCCCCTTTACTGCTTCAAAAAACTCCAACAAGTTGATCAAACATGTACCCACACAGTTATACAGCCAAACCCCACCCCCTCACACCAGCCCGTACCCACACGGTTATACAGCCAAACCCCACCCCCTCACACCAGCCCGTACCCCCACAGTTATACAGCCAAACCCCACCCCCTCACACCTGCCCGTACCCACACAGTTATACAGCCAAACCCCACCCCCTCGCACCAGCCCATACCCACACGGTTATACACCCAAACCCCACCCCCTCACACCAGCCCGTACCCACACGGTTATACAGCCAAACACCACCCCCTCACACCAGCCCGTACCCACACGGTTATACAGCCAAACCCCACCCCCTCGCACCAGCCCGTACCCACACGGTTATACAGCCAAACCCCACCCCCTCACACCAGCCCGTACCCACACGGTTATACAGCCAAACCCCACCCCCTCACACCAGCCCGTACCCCCACAGTTATACAGCCAAACCCTACCCCCTCACACCAGCCCGTACCCACACAGTTATACAGCCAAACACCACCCCCTCACACCAGCCCACACCCATACAGTTATACACCCAAATCCCACCCCCTCACACCAGCCCATACCCGCACGGTTTTCCACCCAAATCCCACCCTCTCAAACCAGTCCATACACATAGTTTTATATTCCTAACCACCAAACCAGCACATACCAGTCTAGCTTTACAGATAAACCTTGGACCTTTACAGCTAAGCCATGTTGGCTGTTAACTCAATTATATTGTTACGATCAAGCACAAACAGGTGGTGGGAGTTGATCGATTGTCGTTGAACTCGCATAAAAAGGGGCCGTCACACTCATTTCTTTTTTGTTCGTTCATTGGACGTGGGCGTCATTGGCTGGGTCAGGGAGGGGCCTCCTCACCAGTTTGTTCCTGGGTCTGGCCAAGGTGGCCAATAACAGGTCCAGACAGCCAGCGGTTGAGGGGGTTGTTTGGCCTGACTGCCTATATTTCACAGCTATGTTTGTGCCTGGGTGCCCCTGGAGTGGAAGCACGTGGTGTCCACTCGTACGCCTGAGGCCTTGTGACCGGTGGGTGCCACAGGGGCTGGAATGCATCAGCAACCCTGGAAATGACACTTAAATTTAAGTTGCTAAGTTTCCTTTAAAGTTTTGTCTTTTTGTTACAGTGCATCTTTAATGGGCTGTTATCTTGTTTATTTGTAAACCGCTTCATTTTTCTTGATTATAAAAAGGCCTGTCACATTCCCGATCTTTGGCCACCAGATGTGGAGGGAGGTGCCAGGGAAGGGGTCCTCCTTGTTTGTCTGCTCCTGGGCCTGGTGAAGGTGGCCATGAACAGGGCCAGACAGCAGGTGGTTTAAGGAGGGTGGGGGGTCACTCAGCCCGACTGTCTGCCACGGCTACGTTTATGCCCAGGTGTCTTTGGAAAGGGGGCATGTGGAGCCCACCTGTACATTTGAGGCCTTCCATGGCTGGTGGGCAGCGCAAGGGTTGGAAAAATCAGCAGCTCCCAAAGTGACATCCTGATTTAATTCACCAACTTGCCTTGAAAGTTTTGATTTTTGTTCTAGTACCCCTTTAAGGGGCTGTTAATGAACTAATTTGATCATTTGTTTTTTGTATTTATGTACTCAAAAGGAGTATAAAGAGGCACTTCGGTGTTGTTCTCTAACAGCCCAAGGCACAGGTTGTATTTTCTTAGCACGATTGGCTCACTCGATCAGAGCACAAAACTCATCTCAGGATCATAGGATTGAGCCCCAAGTCCGGGGTCGTTATTGCCCCTTCAAGGGGCTAATTAGTTTAATTAGTTTTTTTATGTATATTCAAAGGAGTATCAAAAGGGAACTGGCAGTGGGAAGGGGGGCACTGGGGAGATGGTGGTGTCCTGGTAACGTCACTAGTCTAGTAATCCAGAGGCCTGGGCTAATACTCGAGGGCCACGGGTTCAAATCCCCAACAGCAGCTGGTGGAATTTAAATTCAATAAATCAAGCTGGAATTGGAAGCCTGTCTCAGTGCTGCTCACCATGAACCCATCATGATTGTTGTAAAAATCCATCTGGTTCATTAATGTCCCTTTAGGGACAGAAATCTACCCTCTTTACCTGGCCTGGCCTACACAGTGCCATCGGAGTTTGCTGTCACTGGGGGCTGCTCACATCACCAATCTCTGTATTCACTCTGCCACACAGTCAATGGGCAAGTTTCCTTCAAAAGAGCAGAAAAAGGGACACCCAAGACACTAGGGATTGAGAGGGTTTTTTATTCTTTCATTAGCACTTCACCACCATCTAACTGTTAGGAGGCAGAGATCTGTAATGCTACATCCTGTGAACAAACCCACAATGAAAGAAAAGACCTGGGTCCTGATTTGTGCTTCATCTGGCCTGGATCCAATTAACACACCATACCAGCCCGTACCAGTCTGCTTTTACCCTAAAACCCACATGAGCTCATACCCAGATTTTACATCCCCCAAATATACAGAGAGGGGCACAGAGAACAAACGGCCAGAAACGGAGAATAGAACAACAAAAAGATAAGGTGTAATTGTTGTTGGACTTTGCGTCGTCTGTTAGATAGACAGCCTTCACCTGTTAATGTTTGAAAGGCAAATGGCTGATTAATGCCCCAAATGCCCCTTTGCAGTTTTCACATAAGAATGTGATCGTAAGGATGTGGGAAGCGTGAAAGCTCTGCACACAACAGGCCAGATGAAAGGGAGAACCCATGTTTTGTTTCGTTCTGCTATCTGATTTATCAAGTAAACTGAAGCAGATTGAAACTTATGAGGGAACAAGAGGAGATTTTGTGTTTAAAAAGCAGCACAGTGAAGGAATGTAGTGTTATACAGTGAGGACATGTTCATTTAAACCTGCCGTATTCAACTTGCGTCTTTTATTCATTCGTGGGATGTGGCCCGGCTTCCCACACCGCGCAGCACCACAGCCCCTCACCAGCACCCACACCGCACAGCACCACAGCCCCTCACCAGCACCCACACTGCACAGCACCACAGCCCCTCACCAGCACCCACACCGCACAGCACCACAGCCCCTCACCAGCACCCACACCGTGCAGCACCATAGCCCCTCACCAGCACCCACACTGCACAGCACCACAGCCCCTCACCAGCACCCACACTGCACAGCACCACAGCCCCTCACCAGCACACACACCGCACAGCACCCCAGACCCTCACCAGCACCCAAACCCAACCCAACCGCCACCCACACCGCGCAGCGCCCCAGCCCCTCACCAGCACCCACACTGCACAGCGCCACAGTCCCTCACCAGCGCACACACCGCACAGCACCCCAGCCCCTCACCAGCACCCACACTGCACAGCACCACAATCCCTCACCGCCACCCACACTGCGCAGCACCCCAGCCCCTCACCGCCATCCACACCGCGCAGCACCCCAGCCCCTCACCGCCACCCACACCGCGCAGCACCCCAGCCCCTCACCGCCACCCACACCGCACAGCACCCCAGCCCAACCCCACCCACACCGCGCAGCACCCCAGACCCTCACCAGCACCCAAACCCAACCCAATCGCCACCCACACTGCGCAGCACCCCAGCCCCTCACCGTCATCCACACCGTGCAGCACCCCAGCCCCTCACCACCACCCACACCACGCAGCACCCCAACCCCTCACCGCCATCCACACCGCGCAGCACCCCAGCCCCTCACCACCACCCACACCGCGCAGCACCCCAGCCCCTCACCACCACCCACACCGCGCAGCACCCCAGCCCCTCACCACCACCCACACCGCGCAGCACCCCAGCCCAACTCCACCCACACCGCACAGCACCCCAGCCCAACCCCACCCACACCACGCAGCACCCCAGATTCTCACCAGCACCCAAACCCAACCCAACCGCCACCCACACTGCGCAGCACCACAGCCCCTCACCGCCATCCACACCGCGCAGCACCCCAGCCCCTCACCAGCACCCACACCGCGCAGCACCCCAGCCCCTCACCAGCACCACACCGCGCAGCACCCCAGACACTCACCAGCTCCCACACCGCGCAGCACCCCAGCCCCTCACCAGCACCCACACCGCGCAGCACTCCAGACACTCACCAGCACCCACACCGCGCAGCACCCCAGCCCCTCACTACCACCCACACCGCGCAGCACCCCAGCCCCTCACCAGCACCCACACCGCGCAGCACCCCAGCCCCTCACCAGCACCCACACTGCACAGCACCCCAGCCCCTCACCAGCACCCACACCGCGCAGCACCCCAGCGCCTCACCAGCACCCACACCGCGCAGCACCCCAGCCCCTCACCAGCTCCCACACCGCACAGCACAGCACCCCAGCCCCTCACCACCACCCACGCCGCACAGCACCCCAGCCTCTCACCGCTACCCACACCGCGCAGCACGCCAGCCCCTCACCGCCACCCACACCCAACCCAACCGCCACCCACACCGCACAGCACAGCACCTCAGCCGCTCACCAGCACCCACACCGCGCAGCGCCCCAGCCCCTCACCAGCACCCACACCGCACAGCACCCCAGCCCCTCGCCGCCACCCACACCGCGCAGCACCCCAGCCCCTCACCAGCACCCACACCGCGCAGCACCCCAGCCGCTCACCAGCACCCACACCGCGCAGCATCCCAGCCCCTCACCGCCACCCACACCGCGCAGCACCCCAGCCCCTCACCAGCACCCACACTGCGCAGCACCCCAGACCCTCACCAGCACCCACACCGCGCAGCACCCCAGCCCCTCACCAGCACCCACACCGCGCAGCACCCCAGCCCCTCACCCACACTCACACCGCACAGCACCCCAGCCCCTCACCAGCACCCACACTGCGCAGCACCCCAGACCCTCACCAGCACCCAAACCGCACAGCACCCCAGCCCCTCACCAGCACCCACACCACGCAGCACCCCAGCCCCTCACCAGCACCCACACTGCGCAGCACCCCAGTCCCTCAACCCCACCGCCCCAGCCTCCTCCCACACAGCACGCAGCCGGGATCCCATGGTGCTACTTACCATCCATGCAGGTGAGCAGCTGAGCCACAATCCGACGCTCCATATCCTTGGAAGCATTTTCCCGTTTGGGAGAAATGGCATCAATCTCGTCGATGAAAATAATGCAGGGTGCCTGGAGCTGGTAAAGGAGCCTAGTATCATCACTGAGGCAACATCAAAATCAACAACAGAATCTCAATGATCATGGGAGCAGCAATACCAGGGCTATTATCACAGTGAACAAGCTCCACTGACAGGCGCCACCTCCATTGGCCCCCCTCCCAATAACAGTACCAAGCTTCAGTTACCGTCTCAAACCGCGCCACCCCACCAACCAACCTCAATGGGCAACAGGCCCCATCTCCCACTGACAGTCCCATTCCCCCAGCACCAGGCCCCATCTCCCACTGACAGTCCCATTCCCCCAGCACCAGGCCCCATCTCCCACTGACAGTCCCATTCCCCCAGCACCAGGCCCTGTCTCCCACTGACAGTCCCATTCCCCTCGGCAACAGGCCCCGTCTCCCACTGACAATCCCATTCCCCTCGGCAACAGGCCCTGTCTCCCACTGACAGTCCCATTCCCCCAGCACCAGGCCCCGTCTCCCACTGACAGTCCCATTCCCCTCGGCAACAGGTCCTGTCTCCCACTGACAGTCCCATTCCCCTCAGCAACTGGCCCCGTCTCCCACTGACAGTCCCATTCCCCTCGGCAACAGGCCCTGTCTCCCACTGACAGTCCCATTCCCCTCAGCAACAGGCCCCGTCTCCCACTGACAGTCCCATTCCACTCGGCAACAGGCCCCGTCTCCCAATGACAGTCCCATTGCACTCGGCACCAGGCCCCGTCTCCCACTGACAATCCCATTCCCCTCGGCAACAGGCCCCGTCTCCCACTGACAGTCCCATTCCCCTCAGCAACTGGCCCCGTCTCCCACTGACAGTCCCATTCCACTCGGCAACAGGCCCCGTCTCCCACTGACAGTCCCATTCCACTCGGCAACAGGCCCCGTCTCCCAATGACAGTCCCATTGCACTCGGCACCAGGCCCCGTCTCCCACTGACAATCCCATTCCCCTCGGCAACAGGCCCTGTCTCCCACTGACAGTCCCATTCCCCTCAGCAACTGGCCCCGTCTCCCACTGACAGTCCCATTCCACTCGGCTACAGGCCCCGTCTCCCACTGACAGTCCCATTCCCCTCGGCAACAGGCCCTGTCTCCCACTGACAGTCCCATTCCCCTCGGCAACAGGCCCTGTCTCCCACTGACAGTCCCATTCCCCTCGGCAACAGGCCCCGTCTCCCACTGACAGTCCCATTCTCCTCGGCAACAAGCCCTGTCTCCCACTGACAGTCCCATTCCCCTCGGCAACAGGCCCCGTCTCCCACTGACAATCCCATTCCCCTCGGCAACAGGCCCTGTCTCCCACTGACAGTCCCATTCCCCCAGCACCAGGCCCCGTCTCCCACTGACAGTCCCATTCCCCTCGGCAACAGGCCCCGTCTCCCACTGACAGTCCCATTCCCCTCGGCAACAGGCCCCGTCTCCCACTGACAGTCCCATTCCACTCGGCACCAGGCCCCATCTCCCACTGACAGTCCCATTCCTCTCGGCAACAGGCCCTGTCTCCCACTGACAGTCCCATTCCCCTCGGCAACAGGCCCCGTCTCCCACTGACAGTCCCATTCCACTCGGCTACAGGCCCTGTCTCCCACTGACAGTCCCATTCCCCTCAGCAACTGGCCCCGTCTCCCACTGACAGTCCCATTCCCCTCGGCCACAGGCCCTGTCTCCCACTGACAGTCCCATTCCCCTCAGCAACAGGCCCTGTCTCCCACTGACAGTCCCATTCTCCTCGGCAACAGGCCCTGTCTCCCACTGACAGTCCCATTCCCCTCGGCAATAGGCCATGTCTCCCACTGACAGTCCCATTCCCCTTGGCAATAGGCCATGTCTCCCACTGACAGTCCCATTCCCCCAGCACCTGGCCCCGTCTCCCACTGACAGTCCCATTCCCCTCGGCAACAGGCCCTGTCTCCCACTGACAGTCCCATTCCCCCAGCACCGGGCCCCGTCTCCCACTGACAGTCCCATTCCCCTCGGCAACAGGCCCCGTCTCCCACTGACAGTCCCATTCCCCTCGGCAACAGGCCCTGTCTCCCACTGACAGTCCCATTCCCCTCGGCAACAGGCCCTGACTCCCACTGACAGACCCATTCCCCTCGGCAACAGGCCCTGTCTCCCACTGACAGTCCCATTCCCCCAGCACCAGGCCCCGTCTCCCACTGACAGTCCCATTCCCCCAGCACCAGGCCCCGTCTCCCACTGACGGTCCCATTCCTCTCGGCAACAGGCCCTGTCTCCCAATGACAGTCCCATTCCCCTCGGCAACAGGCCCCGTCTCCCACTGACAGTCCCATTCCTCTCGGCAACAGGCCCTGTCTCCCAATGACAGTCCCATTCCCCTCGGCAACAGGCCCCGTCTCCCACTGACTGTCCCATTCCCCTCGGCAACAGGCCCCGTCTCCCACTGTCAGTCCCATTCCACTCGGCTACAGGCCCCGTCTCCCACTGACAGTCCCATTCCCCTTGGCAACAGGCCCCGTCTCCCACTGACTGTCCCATTCCCCTCGGCAACAGGCCCCGTCTCCCACTGACAGTCCCATTCCCCTCGGCAACAGGTCCTGTCTCCCACTGACAGTCCCATTCCCCTCGGCAACAGGCCCCGTCTCCCACTGACTGTCCCATTCCCCTCGGCAACAAGCCCTGTCTCCCACTGACAGTCCCATTCCCCTCAGCAACTGGCCCCGTCTCCCACTGACAGTCCCATTCCCCTCGGCAACAGGTCCTGTCTCCCACTGACAGTCCCATTCCCCTCAGCAACAGGCCCCGTCTCCCACTGACAGTCCCATTCTCCTCGGCAACAGGCCCTGTCTCCCACTGACAGTCCCATTCCTCTCGGCAATAGGCCATGTCTCCCACTGACAGTCCCATTCCCCTTGGCAACAGGCCATGTCTCCCACTGACAGTCCCATTCCCCCAGCACCAGGCCCCGTCTCCCACTGACAGACCCATTCCCCTCGGCAACAGGCCCCGTCTCCCACTGACAGTCCCATTCCCCTCGGCAACAGGCCCTGTCTCCCACTGACAGTCCCATTCCCCCAGCACCAGGCCCCGTCTCCCACTGACAGCCCCATTCCCCTCGGCAACGGGCCCCGTCTCCCACTGACAGTCCCATTCCACTCGGCACCAGGCCCCGTCTCCCACTGACAGTCCCATTCCCCTCGGCAACAGGCCCTGTCTCCCACTGACAGTCCCATTCCCCTCGGCAACAGGCCCTGTCTCCCACTGACAGTCCCATTCCCCTCGGCAACAGGTCCTGTCTCCCACTGACAGTCCCATTCCCCTCGGCAACAGGCCCTGTCTCCCACTGACAGTCCCATTCCCCTCGGCAACAGGCCCTGTCTCCCACTGACAGTCCCATTCCCCCAGCACCAGGCCCCGTCTCCCACTGACAGTCCCATTCCCCTCGGCACCAGGCCCCGTCTCCCACTGACAGTCCCATTCCCCTCGGCACCAGGCCCCGTCTCCCACTGACAGTCCCATTCCCCTCACCACCAGGCCCCGTCTCCCACTGACAGTCCCATTCCCCTCGGCACCAGGCCCCGTCTCCCACTGACAGTCCCATTCCCCTCGGCACCAGGCCATGAGGCACCGCTTCAACACTGTCACAGTTTGTGCTAATTTAGTTATGTTTGCTGGTAGGGGATTTCCTAAAAACGATGGGTTTTGAGAACTGTAAAAGCAGCCAAATCAGGGGGCATGGTTTTAAAATTAATGCTCAGCTGGTCATGAAGCTCTTTTTCACACAAAGAGCAGTAGAAAGCAGGAATTCTCTGCCCCAAAAGAGGGATGTTAATTGGAGCTTTCAAGACTGAGATCGGTTGATTTTTATTAGGTTAGGGCATTACAGAATATGGAGCAAAGGTAGGTAACTGGAGTTCAGGCTTGGATCATGATCTAATTATGTGGCTGAACAGACTTGTGGGGTTCAATATATTAGCTGATCTCACCTGGTGTACACATACCCAGAAGAGCTTGGGTTCCACACCAGGCTGATGGTAAGGGTTATAACTCGCTGCAATAGCCATGTTCACAAGCAATAAATCACTTATTGTGTTCCAAATACTGGACAGATAGTGTACGAGATGAACTGGCTTAAACAGGGTTTTAGAAGCTAGATTCAGACAGCATAAAAGCAAGCCATCTCCAGTGCTGCTTTTGTCTGCACTGGAGTGCTGCTTTGAGCTGCATTCGACTGCTTCAGGTGGAGTTTGGTGAGAGGGAGTTCGCTGAAGAGAAGATACCCAGAGTGTGACAGGAAGGGACAGAGTGTACAAACATTAAAAAACAGCAGCAAATAGGGTCAAAGGGGGAAAAAAATGGTAAAAAGGCAAAATAATTGCTCTTTACTTAAATGCACGTAGTATTTGGAACAAAATAAATCAACTAAGGTACAAATAGAGGTTAATGGGTATGATCTTATAGCCATTACGGAGACATGGTTACAAGGAAATCAAAGCTGGGAACTAAATATTCAGGGGTATGTAACTTTTAGAAAAGATAGGGAGGAAGGAAAGGGTGGTGGGGTAGCTTTGTTAGTATGAGATGGAATAAGTACGATAGCAAGAAGTGATCTTGGATCACAAGATGTGGAATCCATATGGGTGGCGGTAAGAAATAACAAGGGGAAGACGGCTCTGGTGGGAGTAGCCTATAGGCCCCTTAACAGTAGCTGTACTTTAGGACAGAGAATAAATCAGGAGATAATGAGGGCATGTAAAAAAGGCAGTACATTAATCATGGGCGACATTAATCTACATGTAGATTGGGAAAATCAAATTGGCAGAGGTAGCCACGAGCAAGAATTCATAGAGTGTATTCAGGACAGTTTCCTAGAACAATATGTTGTGGATCCAACCAAGGGTCAGGCGATTTTGGATCTAGTAATATGTAATGAGGCAGGTTTAATTAATGATCTCAGAGTAAAAGACCCCCTAGGAAACAATGACCATAATATGGTAGAATTTAGCATTCAGTTTGAGAGTAAGAAACTTGGATCGGAAACAACCGTGCTAAACTTAAATAAGGGTAATTACAAAGGAATGAGGGCAGAGTTGGCTGGAGTGGACTGGGAAAGGAGTTTAGCAGAAAAGATGGTTTATGAACAATGGCAAACGTTTAAGAAAATAGTTCATGACTTACAACAAAGATATATCCCAGTTAGGAAGATGGATTGTAGAAAGGGGATAGACCAGCCATGGTTAACCAAGGAAGTTAAGAATTGTATCAAATTGAAAGATTAAAACATACAATGTGGCAAAGATTAGTGGTAAGGCAGAGGATTGGGAAAGGTTTAAAAACCAACAAAAGAGGACCAAAAAAAAAAGGAAGAAAATAAACTTTGAGGGTAAACTAGAAAATTATATAAGAACAGACAGTGAGAGCCTCTTTAAATATATGAAAAGGAAGAGAGATGCCAAAGTGAATATAGGCCCCTTAGAGAACGAGGCTGGGGAAATAATAATGGGGAACCAGGAAATGGCAGAGGAGTTGAATAAATACTTTGCATCAGTCTTCACGGTAGAAGATACTAATAGCATTTCAAAAATACTAAATAATCAGCGAGAGAATAGATACAATAACTATCACTAGAGAAAAAGTATTAGGGAAACTAATGGGACTAAAGTCCGATAAGTCCCCTGGACCTGATGTGTTGCATCCTAGGATATTAAAGGAAGTGGCTATAGAGATAGTGGATGCACTGGTAGTAATCTTCCAAGAGTCCTCCGATTCTGGAAAGTCCCAGAAGATTGGAAAACTGCCAATGTAACGCCATTATTCAAAAAGGGAGGGAGACAAAAAACAGGTAACTATAGGCCAGTTGGGTTAACATCTGTCATTGGGAAAATGTTAGAGTCTATTATAAAGGATGTAATAGCAGAGCATTTAGAAATACATAATCTAATCAAGCAGAGTCAGCATGGCTTCATGAAGGGGAAATCATGCCTGACAAATTTATTAGAATTCTTTGAGGTGGTAATAAACAGGATAGATAAAGGGGAACCAGTAGCTGTAATATATTTGGGTTTCCAAAAGGCGTTTGATAAGGTACCACACATGAGACTACTTAATAAGATAAGAGCCTATGGTGTGGGGGGTAGTATATTAACGTGGATAGAAGATTGGCTAACTAACAGATGACAGAGAATTGGGATAAGGGAGGCATTTTCAGGATGGGAACCTGCAACTAGTGGAGTGCCACAGGGATCAGTGATGGGGCCACAATTATTTACAATATATATTAATGGCTCAGATGAGGAAAGTGAATGTACTATCGCCAAGTTTGAGAAAAACACAAAAATAGGTGGGAAGGCAAGTGGTGAGGATGGCACAAGGAGTCAACAGAGGGATATAGACAGGTTAAGTGAGTAGGCCAAAAACTTGCCAGATGGAATATAATGTGGAAAAATGTGAGGTTATGTACTTTGATAGGAAGAATAGAGGAGCTGAATATTATTTAAATGGAGAAAGACTGCAGAAAGCTGCAGCACAGAGGGATTTGGGAGTCCTTGTGCATGAATCCCAAAAAGCTAGCATACAAGTTCAACAGGTAATAGGGAAGGCAAATCGAATGTTGGCCTTTATTTCAAAGGGAATGGAGTATAAAAATAGGGAAGTCTTGCTAAAACTATACAAGGCACTAGTTAAACCGCACCGAGAATACTGTGAACAGTTTTGGTCTCCTTATTCACGGAGGAAGACACAAATAACCTGCCAGATATATGAGGGGCCCAAGGGTCTAGCGAGAAGGAGGAATTGAAGGAAATTAGTATTACTAAAACAATAGTGGAGAAATAAATTAGACTGAAAGCCGATAAAATCCCCAGGGCCCTATAGTCTACATCCCAGGGTAGTAAAGGAGGCAGCCATGGAATAGTCATGGTTGTCATCTTCCAAAATTCTGTCGATTCTGCAACAGTCCCGGCAGATTGGAGGGTGCCAAATGTAACCCCACTGTTTAAAAAGGAGGGAGGGAGAAACAGCAAATTACAGACCGGTTAGCCTAACATCAGTTGTAGGGAAAATGCTAGAGTCTATTATAATGGATGTGATAACAGGAAACTTAGAAAATATCAACAGGATGAGACAAAGTCAACATGGATTTATGAAAGGGAAATCATATTTGACAAACCTACTGGAGTTTTTTTTTGAGGACGTAACTAGCAGAATAGATAAGGGAGAACCAGTAGATGTGGTGTATTTGGACTTTCAAAGCTTTTGATAAAAGCTCCACATAAGAGGTCAGTGTGTAAAATTAAAACACATGGGATTGGGGTAATATATTGGCATGGATTGAGAATTGGTTGGCAGTCAGGAAACAGAGAGTAGGAGTAAACGGGTCTTTGTCGGAGTGGCAGGCAGTGACTAGTGGGGTACCGCAGGAATCAGTGTCTGGGCCCCAGCTATTCACAATATATCTCGCTGATTTGGACGAGGGAACCAAATGTAACATTTCAAAGTTTGCTAATGACACGAAACTTGGTAGGAACGTGAGCGATGAGGAGGGTGCTAAGAGGTTTTAAGGCGAGTTAGACAGGTTGAGTGACTGGGCAAATACATGGCAGATGCAGTGTAGTGTGGGTAAGGGTGTAGTTATCCACTTTGGTAGGAAAAACAGAATGGCAGAGTATTATTTAAATGGTGATAGATTGGGAAATGTTGATGTACAAAGGGGCCTGGGTGTCCTTGTACACCAATCACTGAAAGCAAGCAAATTATAACAATATAAAGGCAAAATACTGCGGATGCTGGAAATCTGGAACAAAAACAAAACGGCTGGAGAAACTCAGCAGGTCTGACAGCATCTGTGGAGAGAAAGACAGAGTTAACGTTTCGAGTCCGTATGACTTCTTCAGATGAAGAAGAGTCATACGGACTCAAAAAGTTAACACTGAAAGCAAGCATGCAGGTGCAGCAAGCAGTTAAGAAGGCAAATGGTATATTGGCCTTCATTATGAGAGGACTTGAGTACAGGAGCAAGCATGTCTTACTGCAGCTGTACAGGGCCTTGGTGAGACCACACCTGGAGTATTGTGTACAGTTTTGGTCTCCTTACCTAAGAAGGGATATGCTTGCCAGAGAGTGAGTGCAGTGAAGGTTCACCAGACTGATTCCTGGGATGGCAGGATTGTCGTATGAGGAGAGATTGGGCCGACTAGGCCTGTATTCATTGGAGTTTAGAAGAATGAGAGGGGATCTCATTGAAACATATAAAACTCTGACAGGGCTGGACAGACTGGATGCAGGGAAGATGTTTCCTCTGGCTGGGGTCTAGAACAAGGGGTCACAGTCTCAGGATACGGGGTAGACTAATTAGGTCTGAGATGATGAGAAACTTCTTCACTCAGAGGGTGGTGAACCTATAGAATTCTCTACCACAGAAGGCTGTGGAGGCCAAGTCACTGAACATATTTAAGAAGGAAATAGAGAGATTTCTCGACTCCAAAGGCATAAAGGGTATGTGGAGAGAGCCGGAATGCAGCGTTGAGATAGAGGATCAGCCATGATCATATTGAACAGTGGAGCAGGCTTGAAGGGCTGAATGATCTACTCCTGCTCCTATTTTCTATGTTTCTACAAGTGAGACACTGACCAAGCGGTTATCAAAAAGCTCCTGCTGGTAAAGCTGCGAGTACTGGTGTGCGGGGTGGGGGAGCCAGAGAGAGGAAGGGGCAAAGCGGGGGAGCCAGAGAGAGGAGGGGGCAAAGCGGGGGAGCCAGAGAGAGGAGGGGGCAAAGCGGGGGAGCCAGAGAGAGGAGGGGGCAAAGCGGGGGAGCCAGAGAGAGGAGGGGGCAAAGCGGGGGAGCCAGAGAGAGGAGGGGGCAAAGCGGGGGAGCCAAAGAGAGGAGGGGGCAAAGCGGGGGAGCCAGAGAGAGGAGGGGGCAAAGCGGGGGAGCCAGAGGGGGGAGGGGGCAAAGCGGGGGAGCCAGAGAGAGGAGGGGGCAAAGCGGGGGAGCCAGAGAGAGGAGGGGGCAAAGCGGGGGAGCCAGAGAGGGGAGGGGGCAAAGCGGGGGAGCCAGAGAGAGGAGGGGGCAAAGCGGGGGAGCCAGAGAGAGGAGGGGGCAAAGCGGGGGAGCCAGAGAGAGGAGGGGGCAAAGCGGGGGAGCCAGAGAGAGGAGGGGGCAAAGCGGGGGAGCCAGAGAGAGGAGGGGGCAAAGCGGGGGAGCCAGAGAGAGGAGGGGGCAAAGCGGGGGAGCCAGAGAGAGGAGGGGGCAAAGCGGGGGAGCCAGAGAGAGGAGGGGGCAAAGCGGGGGAGCCAGAGAGAGGAGGGGGCAAAGCGGGGGAGCCAGAGAGAAGAGGGGGCAAAGCGGGGGAGCCAGAGAGAGGAGGGGGCAAAGCGGGGGAGCCAGAGAGAGGAGGGGGCAAAGTGGGGGAGCCAGAGAGAGGAGGGGGCGAGGAGGGAGAAAATGAGGAGAAACAGAGAGACTGTGGGGGTGGTGGTGGTTGCAGAAATAGAAGAGAGAAATAAAGGGAAGCGAGAAACAGGACAGGGCTAACATGACTCTTCCATCACGGACGGGTTAATGGGCAATGGAATATATTTCCACAAATAATATCAAAGATGGGGACATGAAGGGGCAAAGCTGGACGTGAGGGGGTAAACAGGATAGGCAGCGAGCTCTTGCAGTATTTTCACCCAGGGAAAGCAATTGAAATAAAATGTGGGTCTAGCCAGTGACACACACATCCTGTGAAAGAAAAGAACTCACCACAGCCTCTTCAAACAGCTCTCGCAGTTTCTGCTCGGACTCTCCAGAAACACCAGACACAATCTCTGTAGCAGCAACTTTCAGCATGGGCAGCTCCAGCTCCTGGAGGACATTGCATATTAGCTTCAAACACCAGTAACATACAGTAAACCAGCCCCCCAACACCCAATTCACTCTGATACAACCCCATCCAGACTGGAGTCCTCAGAGCTCAGCGGACTGACCCCAGACACCCGCAGACTGGGATCCCAAAGCCCGTCCCAGGGGATGGACATCCCCGGACTGTAGCCTCCCCCCGACCCCAGGGGGTGGACATCCCCGGACTGTAGCCTCCCCCCGACCCCAGGGGATGGACATCCCCGGACTGTAGCCTCCCCCCGACCCCAGGGGATGGACATCCCCGGACTGTAGCCTCCCCCCGACCCCATGGGGTGAACATCCCTGGACTGTAGCCTCCCCTCACCCCAGGGGGTGAACGTCCCTGGGCTGTAGCCTCCCCTCGCCCCAGGGGGTGGACATCGCCAGATGGTGCTATCTCCCCTCCCCACATGTAATGGGATGTCTCCTGATTGTGCTCCCTCTCACCAGGATGGCACATCCCTGTACGGTGCAGCCCCCTAACCCTGGCCCCTGGGGCATCATTCCCAGAGCATAACGCTCCCCCCACCCCCCCACCCCAAAGAGCAGGACCTCGCATTCACAGGATCACATCCACGTGGCAACAGCTTTCGAGTGGAAATGGGTTCTTTTCATTCCTGCCTCTTACCCCAACAATGGCCTGTGCCAACAGCGTCTTCCCACAGCCTGGGGGTCCATGCAACAGGAATCCTCGAGGTGGCACAACGCCCAGCTGCTGGTATACCTCAGGGTGCCGCATGTGAATCAGCAGCTGGCACACTGCCTATAAAACCAATGAAAAATACACTCTCAGTTCACCTTGTTCCTTCCACCTGACTCTCGGCCTCCGAGTGAGTGACTCTCTCACAGCCCTGGCTGCCTTCTTGCTCCTCCTTGGCATGAGTATGTTTAGCAGGTCAGGATGTAAAGAATAACCCCCAACAGCCTCACTCCATCCTGTCCTCTCTCCCTCCATGTCAAATTTGCTTTGTACCCCAGTTCCTCAATGACCACCCTTCTCTATAACCTCCTCATTCTCCTTCTGACAGACCAGGGGTCCAAGTCTAATAGCTCAACTCAGTCAACTTTAACCTCTCCATCGTTCAGCTGCCTCAGCCTGATGTTCTGGAATTCCCTGCCTAAACTCTCTGCCTCTCCTTCCTCCTTTAAGACCCTCCTCAAAACTCTCTCTTTATCCAAGCCAACCTCATAATCTCCTTATTTGGCTCAGTGTTAAATTACATTTCACAAAGCTCCTGCGAACACAAATTTTACAGCACGGGAGGCCATTCAGCCCATTATTCCCATGCTGGCCAGAAAAAGAGCCAACTAGCCTAATCCCACTTTCAAAGACTTATCACAGGGTTTTTTTTTGAATGAAATGAGGTTTTCTGCCTCTACCACCCTGTCAGGCAGAGAGTTCCACCACACTCTGCATGGAAAAAAAATGTCTCCCCAACTGCCCTCTAACCTTTCTACAAATAAGGTAAAATCGAGGCTTCCTCTCTCCTGAGTCCTTCCGATCCACTTGCTTGGCAGTTCATCATTTTATACATTGCAATTAAAACAGCTTCAGAGAAAACAGCCCCTGCCTATCCAATCATTCCTCAAATAAAATTCTTCATTCCTGGGATATTCTCATGAATCTGCACGGTAACCTCTGATCACCTCCTTCCTGAGCTGCAGTGACAGAGCTGTACAGAGCACTCCAGCTGTGGCCAAAACAGTCTTTTATCTCGTTTCAGCTATATTCCATAGAAATAATACAGGCAATTATCCCCTCCGTGCCGACCCACACACAGACAGTGTTCCCGCTCCACATGAACCCTAATACACATCCACAAATCTACGGGGTAATGCGGTCTCGATCAGACGAATTCCGTGCTACTTCACCACTGGGTTACTCCATTTCCATCACAAATAACCAATGGCCCCTTGGATGACGTGAAGATTCAGACAATCTGGTGAACTCTCACCCAGCGCAAAATGGCACCTGCGGGACCCCATATAGATATTCGCGGCCAGACTACCCATCTGCACAGACACCCAACATATGGTGACGACTGGACTACCCAGCTCCACAGACACCCTGTAGGTCATCAAAACTGGACTACCCAGCTGCACAGACACCCTATAGATCACCACGACTGGGCTACCCAGCTCCACAGACACCCTATAGATCGTCAGAGCCAGGCTACCTGGCTGCACAGACACCCTATAGATCATGACGACTGGGCTACCCGGCTGCACAGACACCCGAAAGATCACCACGACTGGGCTGCCCGGCTGCACAGACACCCTATAGGTCATCATGACTGGGCTACCCAGCTGCACAGACACCCTATAGGTCACCACGACTGGGCTACCCGGCTGCACAGACACCCGAAAGATCACCACGACTGGGCTGCCCGGCTGCACAGACACCCTATAGATCACCACGACTGGGCTGCCCGGCTGCACAGACACCCTATAGATCGTCAGAACTGGTCTACCCGGCTGCTCTTTACCTTCAGAGTTTCCTCACTGCCACCCACATCTTCAAACTTCACCGTCGAATGCTGCAACTCAAAGCCTTTCCTCCCAACTGGAAAAGAAGAGAAAAGAGTGAGTGCAGCAGCAGGAGGAGGAAGGTAGAGGGCGAGAGGGAGAGGCAGGCAGGAGGAAAGAAAGGGACCACTCCAAGGGCATGGGGATGGCGAGAGGGACCAGGCAAGGAGAGGTTAGGCCCAGGGGCTGTGCTGGGCTGGGCTGGGGGGCGGGTGTATGAAGAGGGGCCAGGTGAGGCGGGCGGGGGAACTGATGAAGAGCTGGGTTAACTGGAAGCAGGCAAAGGGAGAGTGAGGAAGGGATAGATGATGGAACGAGGGGAAGCAGACACAGCAGGACAGAGGGTTGGTGCCACTGAGGAGCACACAGATTGGTGTTACTGAGTGGCAAGCACATTGGCTGCAATGTTTGCTGCACCCGGTTTGAGGAAGGGTTAAACTGTCCTCAGCTTTACTAACACACCTTTCCTGTTCAGTATGGATGACTCTATCTGACCATCCACATCCTGGGACTCTGCTCCATCTCGTTGCTTCCCCTTCTTCAATCTCCTTCTCTTTCTCACACAACGATCCACATGCGAGTCTTCTGTTCTCTATAACAGAATACAACAGCCTTTATTTGTAGCTCGAACTCCTCACTCAACCCCCAGCCTCAAGCAATGTGGCAGGCCCTGGGGATACACGGGGGAGGGCGGGCGGGGGGGGGGAAGAACGACGACGACGACGAGAGAGAAGCTGTTACCAGGAGGGGCTGAGTTAATTCCAGTAACACTGCTTACAATTCTGCCTCCCTTGCCTTTACAAATTTGGATACATGACTTTCCATCCATTCATCTAAACCTTAATGAGTACACTAAAGAGTTAAGGCCCCAAAACAGAAGGTATATCCTTGTGGGATATACACAATGTTACCATCTAAAGGAACAATTCCCAAATTGAAAGACTGGAGATTGTAATTCGAGCATCCAGAATGTTCTCATTTTACTCCTTCAAAACCCTGGGATCCAAACCGTTTATCCCTGGGAATCTGTCGCTCTCTGATACCATGAATTTCTCAATTTCTGTTATTTTTCTGACATTAATTTTGCTGGATTCCTGTCCCTGATTCAATATTAACTTCCTTGAGATGTCTGTTATTCTGACCTCTTCCTTTGCTGTCAATACTGATCCCGAGTAACTATTCAGCATGCCCACCATTTCCTTCCTTTCACTAACAATATCACTGCTGCTAGTTTTAAAGAGGCCCACGTTGCTTTTCCTAATGTAATTGCAAAGATTTGCATTGATTTCAATATTCCTTTCAATTTTTTTTTATATATACGCCCATTATTGTTGCTCTTACTATCTGCTTTGTCACTTTATCTTACCTATTCACGAGCATCTGTGCTATTTTTTGCTTTTCGTTTTATATTTCTTACCTCTTCATTTGCCCATGGATGTCTTCCTTTGGCAAGTAGAACTGCTGCCCTCTTGTGGTATAAACTGGTTCTGTATCACTTTTCATTCTTTTTCGAACACCTCCAACTAATCTTCTGTCATTTTCCCCATTAACAATTTACCCAGTTTACTGTAGACAGTCTCTCATCAGATTGAAATCAGCCATACCCAAATCTGCGATTTAGCTGTTTCACATTTCTCCTTTTCAAACACTACATTGACCTGAATCATATTATAATTGCTATGAGATAAATGACGTACTATTAGGTTGTGAACTAAATGGCTCATTACTCAGGGGTAAATAGAATATGGCCTGCCTCCTTGTTGGTTCTAAGACATGCTGCTGCAGAAAACTACTCTGCACATACTCAACAACTTCACTGCTTTTCTGACAAGTACTTATTCCAAACTACTTAAGAGTTAAAATCTCCCTTTAAAACCACTGTCTTGATGACACATCTGTCTAATCACTCTATTCATATCGCAGTAATCTACCAGTTCTACAGCAATAACCAGGAGGTCTCTGCACAGCTCCCACAAGCCAAATCCTTTCGTATTTCTAAATTCCACCCATAGTCTCCGCTGCTTGCTTATCTCTCATTCTATCCTCTCTCATCAATGAATTGGTTTCATTCTTAATCACAAAGGCTGATCCTCCCTCTTTACCATTTTCCTCATCGTTCCGGTAGACCTTATAACCAGTTACATTTAGTTCCAGAAACATAGAAAATAGGAGAAGATCATTCAGTCCATTCAATATGATCATGGCTGATCCTCTAGCTCAACGCCATATTCCCACAATCTCCCCATACCCCTTGACGTCTTTAGAGTCTAGAAATCTATTTCCTTCTTAAATAGATTCTGTGACTTGGCCTCAACAGCCTTCTGTGGTAGAGAATTCCACAGGCTCACCACCCTCTGAGTGAACAGGTTTCTCCTCATCTCAGTACTAAATGGCCTGCCCCGTATCCTGAGATTGTGACTCCTTGTTCTAGACCCCCCCCAGCCAGTGGAAATATCATCCCTGCATCCAGTCTGTCCATCCCTGTCAGAATTTTATATGTTTCAATGAGATCCCCTCTCATTCTTCTAAACTCCAATGAATACCGGCCCAGTTGGCTCAATCTCTCCTCATACGACAATCCTGCCATCCAAGGAATCAGTCTAGTGAACCTTCGCTGCACTCCTTCTATGGCAAGTATATCCTTTCTTAGGTAAGGAGACCAAAACTCCACACAATACTCCAGGTGTGGTCTCACCAAGGCCCTGTACAGCTGCAGTAAGACATCCTTGCTGCTGTACTCAAGTCCTCTCACAATGAAGACCAACATACCATTTGCCTTCTTAACTGTTTGCTGCACCTGCATGCTTGTTTTCAGTGATTGGCAATTGAGGACACCCAGGTCCCTTTGTACATCAACACTTCCCAATCTATCATCATTTAAATAATACTCTGCCATTCTGTTTTTCCTACCAAAGTGGATAACTTCGCATCTATCCACATTACACTGCATCTGCCATGTATTTGCCCACTCACTCAACCTGTCTAACTTGCCTTAAAACCTCTTAGCACCCTCCTCATCACTCTCGTTCCCACCAAGTTTCGTGTTGTCAGCAAATTTGGAAATATTACTTTTTGTTCCCTCATAAGTCATTGATATACATTGTGAATAGCTGAGGCCCAAGCACCAATCCCTGCAGTACCCCACTAGTCACCACCTGCCACTCTGAAAAAGACCCGACTCTGTTTCCTGTCTGCTAACCAATTCTCAATCCATATTGCCCCCAATCCCATGTGCTTTAATTTTACACACTAACTTCTTATGTGGGACTTTATCAAAAGCTTTCTGAAAGTTCAAGTATTCCACATCCACTGGTTCTCCCTTATCTATTCTACTAGTTACGTCCTCAAAAAAACTCCAGTAGGTTTGCCAAAAATGATTTCCCTTTCATAAATCCATGTTGACTTTGTCTCATCCCCTTGATATTTCTCTTTCTGATATTTCCCTTTCAGAGTGACTGCCTTGCACCCATGGCTCAGTGAGTTGAATTTGTGGCAGCAATTCTTTCAATTTTCCTGATATCTGTCTGTTTACATATCCCGCTGCTAAGAGGGCAATGGTAACCATGGACTACCGTTTCATCGGTCCATGATTATATTTGGCAAGGTGCTGCGGTGTGGCTGACCAGGAAACTCTTCCACTCTTACTGCCTGCCACCAGGCATATTGGAAGGATTGACAGGTTGATAATCGGCCTGTTTGGCCACGTTATGAATGCACCTTCCATGGACAGCAAGTCCTGAAATGGGACTTGACCTGGGAGCTTGTGGCCCAGAGGTAGGGACGCTACCCACTGCACCACAAGACCTCCTCATGTTGATACATGGAACATTTATTCTGACCAGAGTCTAACCCTGTCCTTCAACCCTGATGTTTCACTCACACATTTCACAGTTCTGTCTCCTGGTTTAATCACCAAATGTTTTCATTTCCCCCTTGACCTGTAGAACCTAAAGCACAATTTCTCTACTTTCTTCCCTTTCAGTTGTTTTTCTATTATTGATCCCACCTTTTCCACCTGAGCCCTGCCCCAGCTACTGATAAGTTTAAATTCCTCATGACCACCCCATTCATCCTTTCACTGGGACTCAGGTCCCAGCAGCACAGCTCCCTCCCCGCCCCAGCCCCCTCCCCTCCCCTCTCCCCTCCCCTCCCCAGCCCCCACCCCTCCCCTCTCCCCTCCCCGACCTGGTGGCATGGCCCCCTCCCCGCCCCGGGCCCCTCCCCTCCCCGCCGGCACGGCCCCCTCCCCTCCCCTCCCCTCCCCCCGCCCCGGCCCCATCACCGCCCCCCCATCCCCGGCCCCCTCCCCCCGCCCTCTCCCCGCTCCCCGGCCCCCTCCCCACGGCCGCCTCCCCTCCCCGCCCCCTCCCCGGCCACCTCCCTTCCCCCTCCCCGCCCCGGCCCCCTCCCCTCCCCCCTCCCTCCCTGCCCGCCCCGCTCCCCGGCCCCCTCCCCGCCCTGGCCCCCCTCCCCTCCCCCCTCCCTCCACGGCCCCCTCCCCTCCCCGCCCCGGCCCCCTCCCCTCCCCGGCCCGGCCCCCTCCCCTCCCCAGTCCTGGTGCTGGTGTCCCATGAGTAGAGCCCTCCTTTCCGTGTCTTTCCTTCAGCCATGTGTTCACCTCCCTGATCTGCTGAGGCCTCTGCCAGTTTGTACAATGGTTCAGGTAATAATCCAGAGATGATAATCTTTGTGGTCCTCTTCTTTACTTTAGCTCCAAGTTTCCTGGTCTTATCAAAACAGAATCTCTTTGCTCCTCTTTCCTATGCTGTTGGCCCCAACATGGATCATAAGGTGCGTACCTTTCCCCATCCCTCTTCAATATCCTTTCAAGCTGGATCGAGATGAACTTCCTCCTGGTACCAGGTAAGTTACCAGGTAAGTTACCAGGTACCAGTAAAAGAAAATCCATGATTATCCATCCTGCTTATAAAGGACACCCTCTGCCCTACTATTGAAAGCCCATAAACTCGTACCTTTCCCTTCGGAGGTACTTTATCCTTTGCAAAATTTACAATCCCTGCTCTCTTGGACCACAGAAGACAAAACCAGAACAAAGACAAGATCTTTAAATCCACCAGGATACTAATGGCTTTAACACCGCTCAAAGGGCAGACTCTCCTTAACCAGACAGTAATTTTGTGTGCTGGAGTCCTGGAGTGGAGCTAAAACCTGTGCCCACCACAGACAGAACACAGCAAGGGTGGGCAGGAAAAACACAGCTACAGAAATTTCAGCATTATTTAAATCATTATTTCTTTTGGTTAAAAATAACAAATTGTATTCATTGGTTTGGGAGAAATGGGCTTGTTACCTCAGAACTCTGTCCAGTTTCCCTCTCATTGACTGCACCATCCTCTGAGTGACGAAGCCCTGAAGATCTGTCTATAAACCAGCCGCCCACAGACAGCCCTGTACCTCCCGGGGTCCCTCCCGACTGACCATCAGCCCCTGTCCCTGCCCGCCTGGGTGTGCTGCCATCCTCTGGTATTTTCTTGGCTGGCGAAGTGGGGGTGGGGTCTGGGTTGGTTTTCCGATAGAGACTCAGCAATGAGGAGTTCAGCTGATTGGTCAACTGTGAATGAAGGAAACATAAAACGTGGATCAGTCGGAGGTGGCGGCCATTCAGTCAGAGTGAACCCTGACCCACAGCCAGGGAGGCACATCAGGAGCCAACAAACCCACTTCATTCACACAGCGCCAACCCCAACGTCGATTCACTCCACACTCCCTCACACCCTCCGCAACCCCAACGGCCGATTCACTCCACACTCCCTCACTCCCTCCGCAACCCCAACAACCGATTCACTCCACACTCCCTCACTCCCTCCGCAACCCCAACAACCGATTCACTCCACACTCCCTCACTCCCTCCGCAACCCCAACAACCGATTCACTCCACACTCCCTCACTCCCTCCGCAACCCCAACGGCCGATTCACTCCACACTGCCTCACTGCCTCCTCCACACTCCCTCACTGCCCCCGCCACCCTCCCTCGCTGCCCCCTCCACCTCAACAACTAACCGATTCCCTCCACACTCCCTCGCTGCCTCTCCCACATTCCCTCGCTGCCCCCTCCAGGCTGCCTCGCTGCCCCCTCCACGCTGCCTCGCTGCCTCCCCCACGTTCCCTCGCTGCCCCCTCCACGCTGCCTCGCTGCCCCCTCCACGCTGCCTCGCTGCCCCCTCCACGCTGCCTCGCTGCCCCCTCCACGCTGCCTCGCTGCCCCCTCCACGCTGCCTCGCTGCCCCCTCCACGCTGCCTCGCTGCCCCCTCCACGCTGCCTCGCTGCCCCCTCCACGCTGCCTCGCTGCCCCCTCCACGCTGCCTCGCTGCCCCCTCCACGCTGCCTCGCTGCCCCCTCCACGCTGCCTCGCTGCCCCCTCCACGCTGCCTCGCTGCCCCCTCCACGCTGCCTCGCTGCCCCCTCCACGCTGCCTCGCTGCCCCCTCCACGCTGCCTCGCTGCCCCCTCCACGCTGCCTCGCTGCCCCCTCCACGCTGCCTCGCTGCCCCCTCCACCTCAACAACCGACCCATTCCCTCCACCCTCCAGCGCCGACCCATTCCCTCCACCCTCCCTCGCCGGCCCGTCCCCCGCCCCTCCCTCGCCGGCCCCTCCCTCGCCGGCCCCTCCCTCGCCGGCGCCTCCCTTGCTCGCTGCCCCTCCCTCGCCGCCGCCTCCCTCGCTCGCTGCCCCTCCCCCCACCCTCCCTCGCTCGCTGCCCCTCCCCCCACCCTCCCTCGCTCGCTGCCCCTCCCCCCACCCTCCCTCCCTCGCTGCCCCTCCCCCCACCCTCCCTCCCTCGCTGCCCCTCCCCCCACCCTCCCTCCCTCGCTGCCCCTCCCCCCACCCTCCCTCCCTCGCTGCCCCTCCCCCCACCCTCCCTCCCTCGCTGCCCCTCCCCCCACCCTCCCTCCCTCGCTGCCCCTCCCCCCACCCTCCCTCCCTCGCTGCCCCTCCCCCCACCCTCCCTCCCTCGCTGCCCCTCCCCCCACCCTCCCTCGCTGCCCCCTCCACACTCCCTCGCTGCCCCCTCCACACTCCCTCGCTGCCCCCTCCACACTCCCTCGCTGCCCCCTCCACACTCCCTCGCTGCCCCCTCCACACTCCCTCGCTGCCCCCTCCACACTCCCTCGCTGCCCCCTCCACACTCCCTCGCTGCCCCCTCCACACTCCCTCGCTGCCCCCTCCACACTCCCTCGCTGCCCCCTCCACACTCCCTCGCTGCCCCCTCCACACTCCCTCGCTGCCCCCTCCACACTCCCTCGCTGCCCCCTCCACACTCCCTCGCTGCCCCCTCCACACTCCCTCGCTGCCCCCTCCACACTCCCTCGCTCCCTCCCCCACACTCCCTCGCTGCCCCCTCCACACTCCTTCGCTGCCCCCTCCACACTCCCTCGCTCCCTCCCCCACACTCCCTCGCTCCCTCCCCCACACTCCCTCGCTGCCCCCTCCACACTCCCTCGCTGCCCCCTCCACACTCCCTCGCTCCCTCCCCCACACTCCCTCGCTGCCCCCTCCACACTCCCTCGCTGCCCCCTCCACACTCCCTCGCTGCCCCCTCCACACTCCCTCGCTGCCCCCTCCACACTCCCTCGCTGCCCCCTCCACACTCCCTCGCTGCCCCCTCCACACTCCCTCGCTGCCCCCTCCACACTCCCTCGCTGCCCCCTCCACACTCCCTCGCTGCCCCCTCCACACTCCCTCGCTGCCCCCTCCACACTCCCTCGCTGCCCCCTCCACACTCCCTCGCTGCCCCCTCCACACTCCCTCGCTGCCCCCTCCACACTCCCTCGCTGCCCCCTCCACACTCCCTCGCTGCCCCCTCCACACTCCCTCGCTCCCTCCCCCACACTCCCTCGCTCCCTCCCCCACACTCCCTCGCTGCCTCCTCCACCCCAACGGCTGACCGATTCGCCCCACACTCCCCCCTCCACCGCTGCCCCCTCCACACTCCCCCCACCGTTGCCCTCTCCATACGCCCCCACTGCCTCCTCCACCCCAGCAATTTACTGATTCCCTCCACACTCCCCCCACCGCTGCCTCCTCCATACCCCTACTATCGCCTCCACCCAACACTTTAGCTATTCCCATCACATCCTCACAATGCCCCCTCCACCAAACAACCTACCAATTCCCTCCACCCTCCCTCCCTCTGCCCCCTCCACCCTCCACAGCTTCAGGCAAGCAGGTCTCACTGAGCAAAGTCTGACACCAATCTAAATCAACCTACCGGGTATTCTGGGTAATCCTCACTGTCAGACGAATCGGAGGTCGGGTCCCCACTGCAAAATAGAAGTTGTCATGGATTGAAGAGCAATTAAGGCAGACAACCCATTAGGACAGGTACAGCACGGGGCTAGATACAGACTAAACTCCCTCTACACTGTCCCCATCAAACACTCCCAGGACAGGTACAACACGGGGTTAGATACAGAGTAAAGCTCCCTCTACACTGTCCCCATCAAACGCTCCCAGGGCAGGTACAGCACGGGGTTAGATACAGAGTAAAGCTCCCTCTACACTGTCCCATCAAACACATTGAGTGTGTAAATTGAGCAAGACAGGATTTCACATACATGTGAAGGGCTCCTTCACATTTGTGAAGGCCGTACAGGACTTGCATGTTGATAGCAATGCTGTGTCCATGTGCTCATTTGACATTGCTAGCCTATTGACTAATGTTCCACTTAGGGAAGCCATAGATACTTTCGCTGCAGCACGATATCATGGTGATCTAGACCCACCAGCATTGTGTCAATCAGTATTCATTGAGCTTATGAACACGACAACTCTCGGGCTTCAGTTCAGTTTTAATGACGCCAGGTCTGCCCAAATATGTGGTGTTACCTGCCCTCTTGGCCCGGCTTTCGCAAATATCTTTGTTGGGTTCCATGAGAAACGTGTCGCTGATGGAATGACACCTAACCTCCTACCCCTCACAGATTTCCGATATGTAGATGCTACGTTTAAATCTGCAACTGCAGGTAACAAATTCCATCCCTGTCTTAATGGGCTCCATCCTGCCCTCAAATTCACCTTTGAATGAAGCAGCCCAATGAACTCCCCTTCTTGATATAACTAGTTGAGAAAACTGCCAGGGGGTTCCCTACCACGGTCTACTGCAAGCCTACCTTCACTGGTCAGTACACACATTGGGGTTTTTACAGTCCCACGCATTATAAGATTGATCTTATCAGCAATCTTGTAAATAGGGCCCGATCCATTTGCTCATCATACAAGCTTGATGCTGAAATAGGGAGCATCAAACACATCCTGCGGGATAATGGCCACAGTGATCAGATCATTTCACACTGCATATTAGGCAAGCTCATGAACGGGCCTAAGGCTGTTACCTTCAGCCCTGAAAAGTGTCCAGTCTCCCTCAGATTACCCTGGGTAGATATCTGGCAAGGTATCTGAAAAATTTGAACAACAGGTGAAGCTAGCTGTTTCATGCTGCAGCGTAGTAACAGTAGTGTTATTTGTCACTAACAGGGTGCTGCCGTCAAGCCAAAAAGACATTCTGCCTATAACACAAATGAATATTGTGGTAAATGAATTTCAGTGCCGGGTGATGCTAAGTACGTAGGCTGTACATCCCAAAGACTGGCAGATCATATCAAACAGCGTGTCCCAGCTGCTGTTCACAACAGGCAGGGTACAGACCGTATCAAACCAGCCCGTGCTTGCAAATCTCAAAACACAGTGTCCAACGTGAGATGTGATTCTGCGACTGGACATTTGCTGATTAATCTTCAGTGTGCTTAGAATTACGCTGGCGATCAATTTAAGATTGTCGGTCAGGCTCACAGTGTGGCTCATTTGCGTGTACTGGAAGCTACATATATTAAAATACAGGGCCCTGTTCTTTGCAGAAGGAACATGTCCACACATTGCGCCTGTTTCAGCTAAACAAGTTAAGTGACAGCCATTTGCTGGGTCAAGCTGCCTGGTTTAAATTTCAAACAATGCTCGGCAGTTAACTGTCAATCACCATGAGTTGGTGTATTCTCCATGGCAACATCTCTACCAATCAGAGTCCATTTGCCAACCAATCAGCACTCCCTTCACAAACAGTATAAATTGTTGTTTTCACCTTATATTGGTATTCTTGCCAAGTGTCCTGATGAGTGCAAGATTAAAAGCTTCAACAGGTCTCTTTTTTTAGCAATACTTAAGACAGAATTAGACAGACTCACCTGCAACGGACATTGTGGGTTTGAAGGGTTTTAGTATATAATTACTTGTGTTAGGATAATGACATGAGCAGAACCTGGTAAGTTAACGAGTAAACAAGTTACAGCATGTGTCTAACACAGCTCTTCAGAATAAGCAGGCTAGGCAAGAGAAGACAACTGGTGTTGGAATTAACTTTTAGTCCTGTAGGCAACAAACACTCAGATCAGAATTATATCACATTGCTTCAGATAGCACAAAGTGAAATTGTTGTTTGGGCTACCAAAAGAAGAGGGAAAGCGTTGAGCAGACAAAGCGTTGAGCAAAGCGTTGAGCAGACAAAGCGTTGAGCAAAGCGTTGAGCAGACAAAGCGTTGAGCAGACAAAGCGTTGAGCAAAGCGTTGAGCAAAGCGTTGAGCAAAGCGTTGAGCAAAGCGTTGAGCAAAGCGTTGAGCAAAGCGTTGAGCAGACAAAGTGTTGAGCAGACAAAGTGTTGAGCAGACAAAGCGTTGAGCAAAGCGTTGAGCAGACAAAGCGTTGAGCAGACAAAGTGTTGAGCAGACAAAGCGTTGAGCAGACAAAGCGTTGAGCAGACAAAGCGTTGAGCAGACAAAGCGTTGAGCAGACAAAGCGTTGAGCAGACAAAGCGTTGAGCAGACAAAGCGTTGAGGAGATAACAGTTGCAGTTTGCTGTCTGAAGTCGGTTTCTACCATCTGTAGAAGAATATAGTACAAGATGCTGAGGTCCCATCCTATCCTGTGACTGATAGTCAAAGAGTTGGGACACCTCTGTGGACTCATCTCCTGTGCAAGGTGCTGAAGGATGGATTCAGGAGATTGGACATTTATCTCAAATTGTCCAAGATTGTATTTGTGATCTGATCAGTTGAAAGTTGATGTGGGTGCATGGCATTTGTATGTGTTCTGCGATTGATACAAGAGATGGAAGATGCAAATCTTTTATCCCTTGAAGTATGCAAGTTACTGGTACAACACTCTCTAACTTATTAATCAAATGAAGTGGAATTGTTGAAATCTGACATCAGGTTAGAATATGCCAGTGACACTCCTAACCGAGGATTAGACCCCTGCCAGTGGCATTCGATCCCAAAAGGGTCACTGGGGGGTATAGGAGGGACAGAAAAACAACAACTGGAACAATTCAGAAAATAAAACAAGCGCTGCAAGATTACAATCAGCAAACCACATCACATTCCAGTATTAATGCACACGGATCTCACAAATCCCAGATTCCCTACCCGTCCTCTGTATGACTCTGTCGAGCTCGTTTCGCAAGATGCTTCTCCTCAAAATTCAACATTTCACTCCTGATGGATCGATAAACTGTAGAAACAGGTCACTGCAGGTCAGTAAAACACACACCGATTGGCTGGAAACTCAAGATGCCACAGCAAACAATATGTTTGGTCTGAGTTCACTTGACAATTTTAAATTTAAGACAAGACACTTTCTGGTCTAACATTACCCAATTCTGTAGCAACTGGCATTTATATAACGCCCAGAAATGTTAACAAGCAAGATTTGACAACAAACCACATAAGGATATTAGGACAAGTGTCAAATATTTGACTACAAAGATTGTTTTACAGAGTTTTAAAAAGAGGGGAGGGATAAAGAAATTGTGCTTTTTCATTCATTCATGGAATGTGGGCTTCACTGGCTGGGCCAGCATTTATTGCCCATCCCTAGTTTCCCTTGAGAAGGTGGTGGTGAGCTGCCTTCTTGGACTACTGCTGTCCATGTGGTGTAGGTACACCCACAGTACTGTTAGGGAGGGAGTTCAAGGACTTTGACCCAGTGACAGTGAAGGAACGATGATATATTTCCAAGTCAGGATGGTGACTGACTTTGAGGGGAACTTCCAGGTGGTGGTGTTCCCATGTGTCTGCTGCCCTTGTCCTTCTAGATAGTAGCAGTCGTGGGTTAGGAAGGTGCTGTCGAAGGAGCCTTGATGAATTCCTGCAGTGCATCTTGTAGATGGTACACACTGCTGCTACTGTGCGTCGATGGTGGAGGGAGTGAATGTTGATGGATGTGGTGCCAATCAAGCAGGCTGCTTTGTCCTGGATGGTGTCAAGCTTCTTGAGTGGGAGCTGCACTCATCAAGGCAAGTGGAGAGTACTTCATCACATTCCTGACTTGTGCCTTGTAGATAGATGGTGGACAGGCTTTGGGGAGTCAGGAAGTGAGTTACTCACCGAGCCTCTGACCTGCTCTTGCAGCCACAGTATTTATCTGGCTAGTTGAGTTCAGTTCTGGTCAATGGTAACCCCCAGGATGATAGTGGGGGGGATTCAACGATGGGAATGCCATTGAATGTCAATGGGCGATGGTTAGATTCTATCTTTTGTTGGAGATGGTCATTGCCTGACACTTGTGTGGTGCGAATGTTACTTGCCACTTGTCAGCCCAAGCCTGGATATCGTCCAGGTCTTGCTGCATTTGGACATGGACTGCTTCAGTATCTGAGGAGTCATGAATGGTGCTGAACACTGTGCCAATCATCAGCAAACATCCCACTCCTGACCTTATGATGGAAGGAAGGTCATTGATGAAGCAGCTGAAGATGGTTGGGTCTAGGACACTATCCTGAGGGACTCCTGCAGTGATGTCTTGGGACTGAGATGATTGACCTCCAACAATCAAAACCATCTTGGTATGACTCCAACCAGCGGAGAGTTTTCCCCCCCCAATTCCCATTGACTCCAGTTTTGCTAGGGCTCCTTGATACCACACTCTGCCAAAAGCTGCCTTGATGTCAAGGGCAGTCACTCTCACCTCACCTTGGGAGCTAAGCTCTTTTGTCCACATTTGAACCAAGGCTGTAATGAGGTCAGGAGCTGAGTGGCCCTGACAGAACTCAAACTGGGCATCAGTGAGCAGGTTATTGCTAAGCAAGTGCCACTTGATAGCATTGTTGATGACCCCTTCCATTACTTTACTGATGGAGAGTAGACTGATGGGGTGGAAATTGGTCGGGTTGGATTTGTCCTGCTTTTTGTGTCCAGGACATACCTGGGCAATTTTCTACATAGCCGGGTAGATGCCAGTGTTGTAGCTGTACTGGGACAGCTTGGCTAGGGGTCCAGCAGGTTCTGGAGCACAAGTCTTCAATTCTATTGTCGGAATGTTCTCAGGGCCCAAAGCCTTTGAAGTATCCAGTGCCTTCAGCTTTTCCTTGATATCACATGGAGTGAATCAAATTGGCTGAAAACTGGCATCTGTGATGCTGGGGACCTCCGGAGGAGGCCGAGATGGATCATCCACTCAGCTGAATTGTTGCAAATGCTTCAGCCTTATCTTTTGCACTGATGTGCTGGGCTCCTCCATCATTGAGGATGGAGATGTTTGTGGAGCCTCCTCATCCCGTGAGTTGTTTAATTGTTCACCACCATTCACGACTGGATGTGGCAGGACTGCAGAGCTGAGATCTGATCCATTTTACAGAGGGTTTTAAAAGGAGGAGAGGGATAAAGAGATTGTTTTACAGAGAGTTTTAAAAGAGGGATAAAGGGGTTTAGGATGGGAATTCCAGAGTTTCGAGCCTCAGCATCTAAAAGCACAACTGCCAATGGCGGAGCGATGAAAATCAGAGATGTGGAGGGGTGCAAGGTTCAGATCTCAGGCTCAGTAGTCAGTCTGGCCTGGTTAAACTGCCTCAGCCAGGGCAAGCCAGCACTACAATGAGCCTCAGTGGCAAAGGAGAGTTTCAATCAACACGGATTCATGCTCCTGTTCACCACCCAGTGACACAACTGAGAGATAGTGTGCGGGATGGCATCAGGCTCATCTTTCCAACCTGCCCCTCACCTATCTTAGGAGCAAGACAGCCCTCAGTGGCTCAGGTCACACACAGGGAGCAAGTGGCGAGAGAAGTGGATGGCCATCCTTGTCTCCAGAACTCGGTATCTCTGGGAGACTGGCAAATTCAAACTGAGCCAATGGGAAGCAGCATAATTCTGCCCGAGAGATTCCTTTCTTCCTGAGCGATTCCATTGTGCCTATCATGCAGCAAGGACCCTCTCACACTCAACCGCACAGCTGGCTCACCTTTATCCACCTGGATCCTGAAGGCATTCCTCTTCCTGCGGCCATAGTCTGAGCTAATGTTAGGAAGGGAGAGAGGGGTGAAGAGAGAAATGTTTACATTGTTCAAACTCTCACTTCAGATACAAGGTTAAACAACACAACAGAAATGGCTTTGCACTGACATTCTCTCAGAAGCCTCCTGAATGCTCTGCCATCCAATGTGACCAGGACTGATCTTCCACCTCAATTTCACTTTACTGAACTATCCTATATCCCCTAATATCGAAAAATCCAGCAAACTGTTTTGAAAAACTCAATCATAGAGCATTTCTGGGGGTAGGGAATTTAAAAGATTCACAACTGTCTCAGTGAAGAAATTTCTCCTCATCTGAGTCTCAAGAGGAAAGATGGGAATAGGGAGGGAGAATAAGAGAGGACTGAGGGTTTGGGGGAAGGGCTTTCCCGAGAGCTGTTCGGTCATCAGGAAACAACCGAAGTGTCTGTTTCTGTTACTGAGCCACGAATAATTCTCAATATTGAAGGAGAAAGCGAGAACGACACCTGTCTCCCTGCTCCCAGCTTCGATCAACAAACAGAGGAAACTGGGGGTCAAGGCTGGGGAATTAATGAGCTCTGTGGGCACACCAGAGAATACACACACCAGACAACTCAAGGAAAGGAGGCTTCGCACAGGACAGGACTCACCTGTACAACCGCTGGAGATCAGCAGCAAGAATTCCAATATCCACATATTGCTCGCCACTATCACGGAGATACTGAGAGAGAGAGAATGGAGGAACATTAAAATATCATCACAGAGAAAGACCTCACGAGCACACCTTAACCTCACGCCTCACTCCAAACCGAACCTTTTACCCCAATCTGCAACAACTTTCCCTGGACCTGCACCTCAAACCCCCTCCCTCGAACCCGCCTCACCCCAAACCCGCCTCACCCCAAATCCCCTCCCTCAAACCCGCCTCACCCCAAACACCCTCCGCTCGAACCCGCCTCACCCCAAACCCCCTCCCTCCAACCCGCCTCACCCCAAACCCCCTCCCTCGAACCCGCCTCACTCCAAACCCCCTCCCTCCAACCCGCCTCACCCCAAACCCCCTCCCTCCAAACCGCATCACCCCAAACCCCCTCCCTCGAACCCGCCTCACCCCAAACACCCTCCCTCGAACCCGCCTCACCCCAAACCCCCTCCCTCGAACCCGCCTCACCCCAAACCCCCTCCCTCGAACCCGCCTCACCCCAAACCCCCTCCCTCGAACCCGCCTCACCCCAAAACCCCTCCCTCCAACCCGCCGCATCCCAAACCCCCTCCGCTCGAACCCGCCTCACCCCAAACCCCCTCCGCTCGAACCCGCCTCACCCCAAACCCCCTCCCTCGAACCCGCCTCACCCCAAACCCCCTCCCTCGAACCCGCCTCACCCCAAACCCTCTCCCTCGAACCCGCCTCACCCCAAACCCCCTCCCTCCAACCCGCCTCACCCCAAACCCCCTCCCTCCAACCCGCCTCACCCCAAACCCCCTCCCTCGAACCCGCCTCACCCCAAATCCCCTCCCTCCAACCCACCTCACCCCAAACCCCCTCCCTCGAACCCGCCTCACCCCAAACCCCCTCCGCTCGAACCCGCCTCACCCCAAACCTGCCTCACCCCAAACCCCCTCCCTCGAACCCGCATCACCCCAAACCCCCTCCCTCCAACCCGCCTCACTCCAAACCCCCTCCCTCCAACCCGCCTCACCCCAAAACCCCTCCCTCGAACTCGCCTCACCCCAAACCCCCTCCCTCGAACCCGCCTCACCCCAAACCCCCTCCCTCAAACCCGCCTCACCCCAAACCCCCTCCCTCCAGCCAGCCTCACCCCAAACCCCCTCCCTCAAACCCGCCTCACCCCAAACCCCCTCCCTCGAACCCACCTCACCCCAAACCCCCTCCCTCGAACCCGCCTCACCCCAAACCCCCTCCGCTCGAACCCGCCTCACCGCAAACCCCCTCCGCTCGAACCCGCCTCACCCCAAACCCCCTCCCTCCAGCCAGCCTCACCCCAAACCCCCTCCGCTCGAACCCGCCTCACCCCAAACCCCCTCCCTCCAACCCGCCTCACCCCAAACCCCCTCCGCTCGAACCCGCCTCACCCCAAACCCCCTCCCTCCAACCCGCCTCACCCCAAACCCCCTCCCTCCAACCCGCCGCACCCCAAACCCCCTCCCTCCAACCCGCCTCACCCCAAACCCCCTCCGCTCGAACCCGCCTCACCCCAAACCCGCCTCACCCTAAACCCCCTCCCTCGAACCCACCTCACCCCAAACCCCCTCCCTCGAACCCGCCTCACCCCAAACCCCCTCCGCTCGAACCCGCCTCACCCCAAACCCCCTCCCTCCAGCCAGCCTCACCCCAAACCCCCTCCGCTCGAACCCGCCTCACCCCAAACCTCCTCCCTCGAACCCGCCTCACCCCAAACCCCCTCCCTCGAACCCGCCTCACCCCAAACCCCCTCCGCTCGAACCCGCCTCACCCCAAACCCACTCCCCTCGAATCAGCCTCACCCCGAACCCCCTCCCTTCGAACCGGCCTCATCCCAAACCCCCTCCCCTCGAACCGGTCTCACCCCGAACCCCCTCCCCTCGAACCGGCCTCACCCCGAACCCCCACCCTCCAGCCAGCCTCACCCCAAGCACCCTCCCCTCGAACCAGCCTCACCCCAAACCCCCTCCCCTCGAACCGGCCTCACCCCAAACCCCCTCCCTCCAGCCTGCCTCACCCCAAACCCCCTCCCCTCGAACCAGCCTCACCCCAATCCCCCTCCCCTCGAACCAGCCTCACCCCAAACCCCCGCACTCCAGCCAGCCTCACCCCAAACCCCCTCCTCTCGAACCAGCCTCACCCCAAACCCCCTCCCCTCGAACCGGCCTCACCCCCTAGAACCATAGAGAAGTTATGACGCAGAAGGAGGTCACTCAGCTCATCATGTCTTCCTCGGCCAAACAGAAGAAACTAGCTGTTCATTTTAATGCCACTTTCCAGCCCCTGGTCCTTAGCCGTGCAGGTTACAGCACTTCAGATGCAGGTCCAGGTTCCTTTTTAATGAGTTGAGCGTTTCAGCCTCAACCACCGATTTAGGCAGTGACCCCCCTCCCCTCTCCTCTGCCCCCCTCTCCCCGCCCCTCTCCCCTGCCCCCCATCCCCTCCCCGAACCTCCCTCCCCTTGGGCACACGCCAACCCCCCTTTCCCTCCACCTCGCGCCAATCCCCTCCCCTCCCTTCCACTTTGCCTCGACCCCCCCTTCCCCTTGACCTCACCCTGACCTCCCTCCCTTCGACCATACCCCGATCCCTGACCTCACCCCGACCCCTCCGCTTTGTCTCACGCCAACCCCCTCCCCTCCTTTCCACCTCACCTCGACCCCCCCTTCCCCTCAACCTCACCCTGACCCCCCTCCCCTCGACCAGACCCCAACCCCCCTTCCCCTCGACCCGGCCTCCCCCTGCCCCCCTCCTCTCTGCACTGCTTACCTGTTTAACTCTGTGTTTCAGTCGAGTATCTCCCAGGTGTTCACCTCTGTTCCTCATACCCCCTGCAGTCCCACTTGTCCCTCACGTCCAACACTTGGCAGCAGTTCCACTCCGGTTGGCACTGTGGATATTAATGGGTTATATATAAGATTCTTGCCAAGACATTATCGTTGCAGACACATGAAGCTGCACCAAATTCCTCTCGTCTTTTCGAATTGCAAACTCTGTACACCACTCCCACAAGTGACTTCTTGCCTTTACCATCCCTCACCTCAACCCGAACCGCTTCTACATCCTGGTTTCCTGAACTTAGATCATCCCTCTCTAATGTGCTAATATGATCATTAATTAACATGGCCACCCCTCCACCTTTCCCTAACTTCCTGTCCTTCCTAAATGTCACATACCCTTCAACATTCAGGTCCCAATCTATGTCATTCTGCAGCCATGTCTCTGGAATGGCTATCAGATCGTACTTATTTCTATTTGCACTATCAGTTCATCTGTTTTATTTTGAATGCTACATGCATTCAGATACAGAGCCTTTAATTTTGACCCTTCATTATTTTTGTAATGTCTGGCCTTATCTGATTTACTCTTAGATTTGTACTCTCTGTCCCTTCCTGTCACTTTCTGTTTATCATTTCCCATGTTAGTACCTTTCTCTCTTGCCTTATCTCTACTCCTTGGTTTACCACACCTTCCCAAATTTGATCCTTTGCCCCCACCATTAAGTTTAAAGCTTTCTCCATTTCCCTGGTTATGCAGCTCGCTAGAACATCAGTCCCAGCATGGTTCAGGTGTAGACTGTTCCAACGCTACAGCCCCCACTTTCCCCAGTACGAGTGCCAGTGCCCCACAAAACGGATCCCACTTCTCCCACATCAGTCTTTGAGCTACATATTCATTTCTCTAATCTTATTTTGCCCTAGGCTAATTTGCATGTGGCTCAGGTAATAATCCAGAGATTACCTTTGTGGCTCTGCTTCTTAATTTGGTGCCTAGCTCCATATATGGCCTATGCAGAACATCTTGCCTATGTCGTTGGTACCTACATGGACCACAACAGCTGGATCCTCCCCTTCCCATTGTCAGTTCCTCTCCAGCCCTGAACAAATGTCCCGAGTCCTGGATCCGGGCAGGCAACGCAGCCATCGAGACTCTCACTTCTTGCTGCAGAAAACAGTGTCAATCCCCCTCACTATACTATCCCCAACTAGCACGACATTCCTTTTTCCTCCCTTCACTTGAATAGCTTCCTGTACTACAGTGCCATGGTCAGTCAGCTCATCCACCCTCCAGCCCCCACACTCAAACCTGCTGTATTCAATTGTGGAGGCTCACACTCCTGCACTCTGGGTCCCCTTACCTGCCTCACTCGCAGTCACAGCCTCCTGTCCCTGACCACATTCCAAATCAGAAAACCCTATCCTAAGTGGTGTGACCACCCCATGGTACAGAAATTTGGATAGGACGTGGCTATCAACCCATGGTCACTGTGTTGGGGCCAGCTATGCAGATCTATCTACTACTCTGTTCCCATTTCTCTGTCCTTTCCCCATCTCCATTTAAATCTTCAAATTCTTAACCATCTCTCTTTGAAATTGTGTTGTCATTTGTGCCTGTGCTAAATCATTCCGACAAAAAGCAGCGAGCTCACTTCCCTGATGTGACACAGTGTCTGCAGCTCAGCCTCCAGCTTAATGGAGGACTCTGAGCCGAAGCTCCTCAAGCTGCAGGCACTTACTGCAGACATGCTTGCCCTGGATAACACTGGTATCCAGGAGCTCCCAAATTCTGCAGCCATGACACATAACCTGTCCTGCCATACCCATGTGTTTTAGTTAATTACTTAATTATTTTATTCAATTATTTTATTTTCCTTTATGTAATTTATTAATCATACCACAATTTTCTGTACTATTTTGAACCAACAGCTAGCTTCTTCCCCTGTAGTCGAGCAAGAACTTGCAAGGTGAAAAAAAACAGAAAACCAAAAGGGAGTGCCTCACTCCCATCCTCACTGAACTCCCTCAGCTCACCAAACTCTCACATTCCAGTAAAGTCGCACTTGGCGCTGCTTGCACTGATAATGTCTGAATTTATACGTTCTGAAACAAAGGGACTGAGCCGAGGTACAGAACAAACCAGTTCGAGCTATTGCTCGTAATTAACCATTTCAGCTGTTGCGAATGGATAGCGTTAATCTCCCTGTTTAGGCCCTTGGTTGAGACTTAGAATTTAAACAGTACTTGCAGTTAAATGTTAAATCTCTACAATATTAGATTATTAAAAAGAGATTTAAGATACCCCCAACTAACCAATATTCTCACACTCCATTAACAGATGCACTACCTGCGGCTGGTGGCCCAGTCTTATATATTCTATAGAGAGACATTACCTGTGCCCTATGGCCCAGACCTATATATTCTACAGAGATACATTACCTGTTCCCTATGGCCAAGTCCTGTATATTCTATAGAGATACGCTATCTGTGCCCTGTGGCCCAGTCCTGTATATTCTATAGAGATACACTACCTGTTCCCTATGGCCAAGTCCTGTATATTTTATAGAGATACGCTATCTGTGCCCTGTGGCCCAGTCCTGTATATTCTATAGAGATACACTACCTGTGCCCTATGGCCCAGTCCTGTATATTTTATAGAGATACACTACCTTGCCCTAAGGCCCAGTCCTGTATATTCTATAGAGATACATTACCTGTGCCCTATGGCCCAGTCCTGTATATTCTATAGAGATACACTACCTTGCCCTAAGGCCCAGTCCTGTATATTCTATAGAGATACATTACCTGTGCCCTATGGCCCAGTCCTGTTTTTTCTATAGAGATACATTACCTGTGCCCTATGACCCAGTCCTGTATATTCCATAGAGATACACTATCTGTGCCCTATGGCGCAGTCCTGTATATTCTATAGAGATACAATACCTGTGCCCTGTGGCGCAGTCCTGTATATTCTGTAGATACACTACCTGTTCTCTCTGGCCCAGTCCTGTATATTCTATAGAGAGACACTACCTGTGCCCTGTGGCGCAGTCCTGTATATTCTATAGAGATACACTACCTGTTCCCTATGGCCCAGTCCTGTATATTCTATAGAGATACACTGCCTGTCCCCTATGGCCCAGTCCTGTATATTCTATAGAGATACACTACCTGTGCCCTATTGCCCAGTCCTGTATATTCTATACAGATATACTGCATGTCCCTATGGCCCAGTCCTGTATATTCTATAGAGATACACTACCTGTTTCCTATGGCCAAGTCCTATATATTCTATAGAGATACACTACCTGTTCCCTATGGCCAAGTCCTATATATTCTATACAGATACACTACCTGTGCCCTGTGGCCCAGTCCTGTATATTCTATAGAGATACACTACCTGTTCCCTATGGCACAGTCTTGTATATTCTATAGAGATAAACTACCTGTGCCCTGTGGCGCAGTCCTGTATATTCTATACAGATACACTACCTGTGCCCTGTGGCCCAGTCCTGTATATTCTATAGAGATACACTACCTGTGCCCTGTGGCCCAGTCCTGTATATTCTATAGAGATACACTACCTGTACCCTGTGGCGCAGTCTTGTATATTCTATACAGATACACTGCCTGTCCCCTATGGCCCAGTCCTGTATATTCTATAGAGATACACTACCTGTGCCCTGTGGCCCAGTCCTGTATATTCTATAGAGATACACTACCTGTTCCCTATGGCCAAGTCCTGTATATTCTATAGAGATACACTACCTGTGCCCTGTGGCCCAGTCCTGTATATTCTATAGAGATACACTACCTGTTCCCTATGGCCAAGTCCTGTATATTCTATACAGATACACTACCTGTTCCCTATGGCCCAGTCCTGTATATTCTATACCGATACACTACCTGTGCCCTATTGCCCAGTCCTGTATATTCTATAGAGATACACTACCTGTGCCCTATGGCCCAGTCCTGTATATTCTATAGAGATACACTACCTGTGCCCTATTGCCCAGTCCTGTATATTCTATACAGATACACTACCTGTGCCCTATGGCCCAGTCCTGTATATTCTATACAGATACACTACCTGTCCCCTATGGCCCAGTCCTGTATATTTTATACAGATACATTACCTGTGCCCTATGACCCAGTCCTGTATATTCTATACAGATACATTACCTGTGCCCTGTGGCCCAGTCCTGTATATTCTATAGAGATACACTACCTGTTCCCTATGGCCAAGTCCTGTATATTCTATAGAGATACGCTATCTGTACCCTATGGCCCAGTCCTGTATATTCTATAGAGATACACTACCTGTGCCCTATGGCCCAGTCCTGTATATTCTATACAGATACACTACCTGTTCCCTATGGCCCAGTCCTGTATATTCTATACCGATACACTACCTGTGCCCTATTGCCCAGTCCTGTATATTCTATAGAGATACACTACCTGTGCCCTATGGCCCAGTCCTGTATATTCTATAGAGATACACTACCTGTGCCCTATTGCCCAGTCCTGTATATTCTATACAGATACACTACCTGTGCCCTATGGCCCAGTCCTGTATATTCTATACAGATACACTACCTGTCCCCTATGGCCCAGTCCTGTATATTTTATACAGATACATTACCTGTGCCCTATGACCCAGTCCTGTATATTCTATACAGATACATTACCTGTGCCCTATGGCCCAGTCCTGTATATTCTATAGAGATACACTACCTGTTCCCTATGGCCAAGTCCTGTATATTCTATAGAGATACGCTATCTGTACCCTATGGCCCAGTCCTGTATATTCTATAGAGATACACTACCTGTGCCCTATGGCCCAGTCCTGTATATTCTATACAGATACACTACCTGTGCCCTGTGGCGCAGTCCTGTATATTCTATAGAGATACAATACCTGTGCCCTGTGGCGCAGTCCTGTATATTCTGTAGATACACTACCTGTTCTCTCTGGCCCAGTCCTGTATATTCTATACAGATACACTGCCTGTCCCCTATGGCCCAGTCCTGTATATTCTATAGAGATACACTACCTGTCCCCTGTGGCGCAGTCCTGTATATTCTGTAGATACACTACCTGTTCTCTCTGGCCCAGTCCTGTATATTCTATAGAGAGACACTACCTGTGGCCCAGTCCCGTATATTGTATAGAGATACACTACCTGTGCCCTGTGGCGCAGTCCTGTATATTCTATAGAGATACACTACCTGTGCCCTGTGGCCCAGTCCTGTATATTTTATAGAGATACACTACCTGTGCCCTGTGGCGCAGTCTTGTATATTCTATACAGATACACTGCCTGTCCCCTATGGCCCAGTCCTGTATATTCTATAGAGATACATTACCTGTTCCCTATGGCCAAGTACTGTATATTCTATAGAGATACACTACCTGTTCCCTATGGCCAAGTCCTATATATTCTATACAGATACACTACCTGTGCCCTGTGGCCCAGTCCTGTATATTCTATAGAGATACACTGCTTGTCCCCTATGACCCAGTCCTGTATATTCTATACAGATACACTACCTGTGCCCTGTGGCCCAGTCCTGTATATTCTATAGAGATACACTACCTGTTCCCTATGGCGCAGTCTTGTATATTCTATAGAGATACACTACCTGTGCCCTGTGGCCCAGTCCTGTATATTCTATAGAGATACACTGCTTGTCCCCTATGACCCAGTCCTGTATATTCTATACAGATACACTACCTGTGCCCTGTGGCCCAGTCCTGTATATTCTATACAGATACACTACCTGTTCCCTATGGCGCAGTCTTGTATATTCTATAGAGATACACTACCTGTGCCCTGTGGCCCAGTCCTGTATATTTTATAGAGATACACTACCTGTGCCCTGTGGCGCAGTCTTGTATATTCTATACAGATACACTGCCTGTCCCCTATGGCCCAGTCCTGTATATTCTATAGAGATACACTACCTGTGCCCTGTGCCCAAGTCCCGTATATTCTATAGAGATACACTACCTGTTCCCTATGGCCAAGTCCTGTATATTCTATAGAGATACACTACCTGTGCCCTGTGGCCCAGTCCTGTATATTCTATAGAGATACACTACCTGTTCCCTATGGCCAAGTCCTGTATATTCTATACAGATACACTACCTGTGCCCTATGGCCCAGTCCTGTATATTCTATAGAGATACACTACCTGTGCCCTATTGCCCAGTCCTGTATATTCTATACAGATACACTACCTGTGCCCTATGGCCAAGTCCTGTATATTCTATACAGATACACTACCTGTGCCCTGTGGCGCAGTCTTGTATATTCTATAGAGATACACTGCGTGTGCCCTATGGCCCAGTCCTGTATATTCTATAGAGATACACTACCTGTGCCCTGTGACCCAGTCCTGTATATTCTATAGAGATACACTACCTGTTCCCTATGACCCAGTCCTGTATATTCTATAGAGATACACTACCTGTTCCCTATGACCCAGTCCTGTATATTCTATACAGATACACTACCTGTGCCCTATTGCCCAGTCCTGTATATTCTATACAGATACACTACCTGTGCCCTATGGCCCAGTCCTGTGTATTCTATAGAGATACACTACCTGTGCCCTATTGCCCAGTCCTGTATATTCTATACAGATACACTACCTGTGCCCTATGGCCCAGTCCTGTATATTCTATACAGATACACTACCTGTCCCCTATGGCCCAGTCCTGTATATTCTATAGAGATCCTATTGCCCAGTCCTGTATATTCTATACAGATACACTACCTGTGCCCTATTGCCCAGTCCTGTATATTCTATACAGATACACTACCTGTGCCCTATGGCCCAGTCCTGTATATTCTATAGAGATACACTACCTGTGGCCTATGGCCCAGTCCTGAATATTGTATAGAGAGACATTACCTGTTCTCTCTGGCCCAGTCCTGTATATTCTAGAAATACACTACCTGTGGCCAATGGGGCAGTCCTGTATATTCTGTAGAGATACACTGCCTGTTCCCTACGGCCCAGTCCTGTATATTCTGTAGAGGTACACTACCTGTGGCCTATGGCCCAGTCCTGTATATTCTGCACAGATACACTACCTGTTCTCTCTGGCCCAGTCCTGCATATTCTATAGAGAGACACTACCCTGTTCCCTATGGGCCAGTCTTGTATATTCTGTGCAGGTACATTACCTGTTCACTCTGGCCCAGTCCTGTATATGCTGTAGAGAGTCATTACCTGTTCTCTGTGGCCCAGTCCTGTATATTGTATAGAGAGACACTACCTGTTCTCTCTGGCCCAGTCCTGTATATTGTATAGAGAGTCATTACCTGTTCTCTGTGGCCCAGTCCTGTATATTCTATAGAGAGACATTACCTGTTCCCTCTGGCCCAGTCCTGTATATTCTGTAGAGAGACATTACCTGTTCTCTCTGGCCCTGTCCTGTATATTCTATAGAGACACATTACCTGTTCTCTCTGGCCCAGTCCTGTATATTGTATAAAGAGATATTACCAGTTCTCTCTGGCCCAGTCCTGTATATTCTATAGAGACACATTACCTGTTCTCTCTGGCCCAGTCCTGTATATTGTATAGAGACACATTACCTGTTCTCTCTGGCCCAGTCCTGTATATTGTATAGAGAGACATTACCTGTTCTCTCTGGCCCAGTCTTGTATATTCTATAGAGAGACATTACTTGTTCTCTCTGGCCCAGTCCTGTATATTGTATAGAGAGATATTACCTGTTCTCTGTGGCCCAGTCCTGTATATTGTATAGAGAGACATTACCTGTTCTCTCTGGCCCAGTCCTGTAAATTCTATAGAGACACATTACCTGTTCTCTCTGGCCCAGTCCTGTATATTGTATAGAGACACATTACCTGTTCTCCGTGGCCCAGTTCTGTATATTACATAGAGAGACATTACCTGTTCTCTCTGGCCCAGTCCTGTATATTCTATACAGACACATTACCTGTTCTCTCTGGCCCAGTCCTGTATATTATATAGAGAGACATTACCTGTTCTCTGTGGCCCAGTCCTGTATATTCTATAGAGACACATTACCTGTTCTCTCTGACCCAGTCCTGTATATTGTATAGAGACACATTACCTGTTCTCTGTGGCCCAGTCCTGTATATTCTATACAGACACATTACCTGTTCTCTCTGGCCCAGTCCTGTATATTCTATACAGACACATTACCTGTTCTCTCTGGCCCAGTCCTGTATATTCTATACAGACACATTACCTGTTCTCTCTGGTCCAGTCCTGTATATTCTGTAGAGAGACATTACCTGTTCTCTCTGACCCAGTCCTGTATATTCTATAGAGACACATTACCTGTTTTCTGTGGCCCAGTCCTGTATATTGTATAGAGAGACATTACCTGTTCTCTCTGGCCCAGTCCTATATATTCTACAGAGAGACACTACCTGTTCTCTCTGGCCCAGTCCTGTATATTGTATAGAGACACATTACCTGTTCTCCGTGGCCCAGTTCTGTATATTACATAGAGAGACATTACCTGTTCTCTCTGGCCCAGTCCTGTATATTCTATACAGACACATTACCTGTTCTCTCTGGCCCAGTCCTGTATATTATATAGAGAGACATTACCTGTTCTCTGTGGCCCAGTCCTGTATATTCTATACAGACACATTACCTGTTCTCTCTGGCCCAGTCCTGTATATTCTATACAGACACATTACCTGTTCTCTCTGACCCAGTCCTGTATATTCTATAGAGACACATTACCTGTTCTCTGTGGCCCAGTCCTGTATATTCTATACAGACACATTACCTGTTCTCTCTGGCCCAGTCCTGTATATTCTATACAGACACATTACCTGTTCTCTCTGGCCCAGTCCTGTATATTCTATAGAGAGACATTACCTGTTCTCTCTGGCCCAGTCCTGTATATTCTGTAGAGAGACATTACCTGTTCTCTCTGACCCAGTCCTGTATATTCTATAGAGACACATTACCTGTTCTCTGTGGCCCAGTCCTGTATATTCTATACAGACGCATTACCTGTTCTCTCTGGCCCAGTCCTGTATATTCTATAGAGAGACATTACCTGTTCTCTCTGGCCCAGTCCTGTATATTCTATAGAGAGACATTACCTGTTCTCTCTGGCCCAGTCCTGTATATTCTGTAGAGAGACATTACCTGTTCTCTCTGACCCAGTCCTGTATATTCTATAGAGACACATTACCTGTTCTCTCTGGCCCAGTCCTGTATATTGTATAGAGAGACATTACCTGTTCTCTCTGGCCCAGTCCTATATATTCTATAGAGAGACACTACCTGTTCTGTGTGGCCCAGTCCTGTATATTGTATAGAGAGACATTACCTGTTCTCTGTGGCCCAGTCCTGTATATTGTATAGAGACACATTACCTGTTCTCTCTGATCCAGTCCTGTATATTCTGTGTGATAATTTGCCCGCTTGGAGACTTGTTTTGCCTCCACTGTCTCCATGTGAAGCAGGTCCTTTTCCGGTCCTCACATGAAGCTGTCCGTTGTATTTGCATTAGAAAACGAACGAGAATACTGAAAGATGAGTTTATATTATGACAGATTAGCTGCTGCAGGTGATGGAGGTGCGGATTGCGGCTGCATGGCAACCTCAGGCTAATACTTTTAATGTTTCACAGTTTAACAGGCACTTTTCTAAACAGCCCGCCTGCTCCACATTCAAATAACTTTATTGGTCACCAAGCCGGTAACGGAAACTGCGCACTCGCTCCCTCCGCTACTTCCGGTAGGCGGCCGCCATCTTAGTGGCTGTGACGTCACAAGATAGCACCGTCCTTGTGCGGCCATCTTAGTAAAGGTGAGATCACTGCTTGTTGATTCAGCGCATACTCCAATGTTCCAAAAGAGCTGGATAAGAATGTGCAGGATCACTGACTCATTCTGCTGCCCAGATCCAGCTCACACCAAGTCCCATTCATCCATCACCCCTGTGCTCCCCAATCTACCCAGCCTGCCATTTGCTTGATTTTAAAATTCTCATCCTTGTTTTCGTAACTCTCCAAGTCTTCCCCCCACAAAATAATGGAGATATTTGCACTGCTCCAATTTCAGCCTCTTGAGGCTTCCCTGGTTTTTATCACTCCATCATTGACAACTCTGCCTTCAGCTGGAAACACCCTAAGTTAAAGAATTCCTCCCTTAACATTTCGAAATATCGCTCCTCTTCATAGGGCTTTGAGATATTTTACTATATTGAAAGGGCTATATAAATGTTAGTTGTTTATGTTGTTGCAAGCCACTATCATATTCAGCTGGTCCTACCTGCACAAGTCACAAGAAAGCTCCCAGTTCTTTGTGCTGGGCGCTTGTGCAGTTTTCACTGGTTAAACACCCACTTCTACAGTTGGCTTGACACATAATTCTGTTGCTTTAGGTAAATGGAGTGAATGAAATGATTGTCCTGTGTATGCTGGACAAACAGAATCCTTACCTGTGTGGATTTCTCAGTAACACTATCAGGTTGAAGACTGTCAGCTTGTAAACTGCCGTGTTTCACACAGCTGGACAACCAAAATGGCACCAGCCCAGCAGAAGTCAGAATTCCATTTGCTACCTCTCTCAATTTTCCCTGTCTTCACCCAACACTTGAAATTTCCCACTCATGCCTGTGGTCATTCTGCACTCCATAGAAACATAGAAAATAGGAGCAGGGGGAGGTAATTTGGTCCTTCGAGCCTGCTCCACCATTCATTATGATCATGGCAAATCCTCTATCTCAACACCGTACTCCTGCTCCCTCCCCATACCTCTCGACACCTTTACAGTCTAAATCTATTTCCTTCTTAAATATATTCAGTGACTTGGCCTCCACAGCCTTCTGTGGCAGAGAATTCCATAGGTTCACTACGCTCTGAGTGAAGAAGTTGCTCCTCATCACAGTCCCTAAATGGTCTGCCCTGTATCCTGAGACTGTGACCCCTTGTTGTAGACCGCCCCCCCAGCCAGAGGAAACATCATCCCTGCATCCAATCTATCCATCCCTGTCAGAATTTTATATGTTCCAATGAGCTCTCCTCTCATTCTTCTAAACTCCAATGAATACAGGCCTAGTTGACCCAATCTCTCCTCAAACGACAATCCTGCCATCTCAGGAATCAGTCTGGTGAACCTTCACTGCTCTCCCTCTGTGGCAAGTATATCCTTTGAGATAAAGAGACCAAAACTCCACACAATACTCCAGGTGCGGACTCCTCAAGGCCCTGTATAGCTGCAATAAGACATCCTTACTCCCATACTCAAGTCCTCTCACAATGAAGGCCAACATACCATTTGTCACCTTAACTGCTTGCTGCACCTGCATGCTTGCCTTCAGTGATTGGTGTACAAGGACACCCAGGTCCTTTTGGACATCAACATTTCCCAATCTATCACCATTTAAATAATACTCTGCCATTCTGTTTTTCCTACCGAAGTGGATAACTTTGCACTTATCCACGTTTTGCTGCATCTGCCATGTATGTTCCCACTCATTCAACCTGTCCACATTACCTTGAAGCCTCTTAATACCCTCCTCATCGCTCACATTCCCACTGAGTTTCATGTTGTCAGCTCCTACTTCACCAAATTCTATAACTTCACCTCATCTGCAGTCTGCACTGGACTCATCCTTCTATTCTGCAACTTGCAATATTGTATGCACTACAAAATTATGATACACTATTTAAAACCACTATACAAATTCAAATCTTTCCTTCCCTCTTCATCAGCTGTTCCTTATCCTGAGACATTGTCCACCCTCACTTTGAAATATTCCATCAATCACCCCTTTGCTGTCCAAACTCACTTCTTTAAGGCTGTGGAAAGTCTCATGCGGGTCACTGTTCACGGCTACACTGAGAACACACCGCTACACTCCTCAATCACCACCCTCCTACACTCCTCAATCACCACCCTCCATTCCTGTCATCTGACTGCCCATCCAACATCCAATTCCAGGTGAGCCAAACATCCCTGCAATTCTGCACTGGTTACAACTGAGGACATCTTTCTTATTCCTAGCTGAATCGTCATGCCCCAGCTCCCAATCCTCTTCCAGTTGTTCTCAAACTTCAGATTCATACCTCACTTCCTATCTCAAACATTCCTGTTCACCTACAACCCCTGTCCACACTCGCACTGTCTCCACATATTGGCTTCCAAATCCTCAAACATGTGGTAGAGAAGCACTTTGTCCAGGTTGTTCAAATATATCTGTGTCTGTGTTGCCTCTTTCCATCTTCCTCATGAGAAGATCCAAATGTAAGTCTGTAATGAATATCAGCATCCAAAGTAGGAAGAGTCATTCTCAGCCAGGACACCACTGGGCTCAATGCCCTGAAGGAAAGGGTGGCCAGAATTCTTCCTTTTGACAACCATACAGAGGAAATGCTTCAAGTCCCACTCCAGAGACTTCAGCATCGAATCTAGACTGACACTCCAGTGCAGTACTATAAGGACCAAACAACTAAACACATGCAAAGGAATTTGATGACAGTGGGGGAAGGGTGTGTTCTGCTGCCCCCACTCTCGCGGCTGATTTTGCATGGTCCCAGAGGCAAGGAGGATCCAAGACATCGAGGTAGCTTGGTAGCTGCAGAGAATGGCCAATACAGGGTGGAAATGCCGAATGGCCAATGCAGAGTGGAAATGCCGAATGGCCAATACAGAGTGGAAATGCCAAATGGCCAATACAGGGTGGAAATGCCGAATGGCCAATACAGAGTGGAAATGCTGAATGGCCAATACAGGGTGGAAATGCCAAATGGCCAATACAGGGTGGAAATGCCGAATGGCCAATGCAGGGTGGAAATGCCGAATGGCCAATACAGAGTGGAAATGCCGAATGGCCAATACAGGGTGGAAATGCCGAATGGCCAATACAGGGTGGAAATGCCGAATGGCCAATACAGGGTGGAAATGCCGAATGGCCAATGCAGGGTGGAAATGCCGAATGACCAATGCAGGGTGGAAATGCCGAATGGCCAATACAGGGTGGAAATGCCGAATGGCCAATGCAGGGTGGAAATGCCGAATGACCAATGCAGGGTGTTTCTCTTTTTTCACCCTTTATGGCAGTCCACACTGCATTACCATTGGGTACAGAATACTTGTAGGCATCTTCATGCCACAACAGACTTAGTTTTGTGCCTCCAACATCCGTCTTTTCGCTAAGGTCGAGGTTGACAGGGTTCACCATGACATGACTTGAAGTCAGAGGCTTTAGATTCAGAGACTTCCAATCAGAGATTAGCCTCCTTTTTGCTCATGAGGCATTAGCTAGGATCCATCTGACAAACAATATGGTCGCCTCCCAATCTTTGAAGTGAGGGAGTGCTGCACTGTCGCAGGTGCCGTTTTTTGGATGAGGTGGCACAAAAGACCCCAAAGCAGTATTTTGAAGAACAGCAAGGGAGTTATCCCCAGTGTCCTGACCAATGTTTGTCCCTCAAATGAACATCACAAAAACAGATTTTCTGGTCGTTATGATATTGCCGTTTGTGGGAGCTTGCTGTGCACAAATTAGCTGTCATGTTTCCTAAATTAGTACAGCGACTATACGTTGAATCTACTTCGTTGGCTGTGAAGCTACTTAGGACATCATGAGATTGTGAAAGGCACTATATAAATGCAAATCTTTCTTTCTTTCTAAAACAAGAGATCAGGTTAATTCTGAACGGTATTGCAGTGAGAATCAGTGAGAACAGCTGGCAGTTGGGGACAGTGATTTTAAAACACAAAATGGCAACTGTTTTCAGGAATGTCTTCTTTATTTTCCAATCTGTCATTGAAATAATTTCAAGGAAATCAGAAACAGGATCTGACAGTGAAAACTGAACCCAACTTCTTCAGTAGGGTAGAAAGTGTTTAATTTTCTAATCTTCAGTGATTAAATGTTATTAAGCTTGTGAATGACAGAGGCTGGTTTCTAGCATTGATTATCAGATAGCTCTTCACTTTCCCCAAGGTACAGGGATCACATTACCAAACACACAAAAACGCTTATCTGGAATTTTCAGCTGCTCTTTTCCACAGTTCGGACAAAGTGCTGGAGATGCTCAGCCAACAGTTTAGGCTCCTCAAAGGCTGCAAAGTGGCCCCCAAGGGACATGTAGGAGTAGGTCACAATCTTCTTGTACTTCTGCTTGGCCCAAACCAGTGGGATGTGCATCAACTCATTGGGAAACGCAGCTAATCCGGCAGGAACATAGACTCCGACTCTGGAAGAGAAAAAGGAAAGAGAGAAGGGCGGAAAAAGCAGACGTGCAAACCACCATGAGATAATGAGGAGGAGAGCTTCATCAGAGCCTGAGGGACAGGGAGACAGGTTTCAGGGGAATCATAACAAGCCTCACACTTGTATAGCACCATTAACATCCCGACAAGATTCACAAGAGATTATCAAAACAAAGTTAACACCAGGGAAATTAAGGGAATATCACAACAGATGATCAAAGCTTAGTCAAAGAGGTGGGTCTTAAGGACATTCTTAAAGAAGGAAAGTGAGGTGGAGAGGTTTAGAGAGAGAATTCCAGCTTCCTTTACATTATTCCATCAAACACTCCTAGGACAGGTACAGCACAGGGTTAGATACAGAGTAAAGCTCCCTCTACACTGTCCCCATCAAACACTCCCAGGACAGGTACAGCACGGGGTTAGATACAGAGTAAAGCTCCCTCTACTCTGTCCCATCAAACACTCCTAGGACAGGTACAGCACAGGGTTAGATACAGAGTAAAGCTCCCTCTACACTGTCCCCATCAAACACTCCCAGGACAGGTACAGCACAGGGTTAGATACAGAGTAAAGCTCCCTCTACACTGTCCCCATCAAACACTCCCAGGACAGGTACAGCACAGGGTTAGATACAGAGTAAAGCTCCCTCTGCACTGTCCCATCAAACACTCCCAGGACAGGTACAGCACAGGGTTAGATACAGAGTAAAGCTCCCTCTGCACTGTCCCATCAAACACTCCCAGGACAGGTACAGCACAGGGTTAGATACAGAGTAAAGCTCCCTCTGCACTGTCCCATCAAACACTCCCAGAGCAGTTACAGTATGGAGTTAGATACAGAGAAAGGCTCCTTTCTACACTGTCCCCATTAAACACTCCCAGGACAGGTACAGCACGGGTTTAGATACAGAGAAAGGCTCCTTTCTACACTGTCCCCATTAAACACTCCCAGGACAGGTACAGCACAGGTTTAGATACAGACTAAAGCTCCCTCTACACTGTCCCATCAAACACTCCCAGGACAGGTACAGCACGGGGTTAGATACAGAGAAAAGCTCCCTCTACACTGTCCCCATCAAATACTCGCAGGGCAGGTACAGCACGGGCTTAGATACAGAGTAAAGCTCCCTCTACACTGTCCCATCAAACACTCCCAGGACAGGTACAGCACGGGGTTAGATACAGAGTAAAGCTCCCTCTACACTGTCCCCATCAAATACTCGCAGGGCAGGTACAGCACGGGCTTAGATACAGAGTAAAGCTCCCTCTACACTGTCCCCATCAAACACTCCCAGGGCAGGTATAGCACGGGGTTAGATACAGAGTAAAGTTCCCTCTATACTGTCCCCATCTCAGAATATGCACCCCAATTGCACCAGTACAATGTGGTTGTTAACAAGTCGACCAGGTGGGGCATTCACTGTTCTAGTTTTCTCCCTTTCAGCAGGTACCTGAGATTTTCAACCGTGAATAATCTGAGAGTAGCCACCACACAGGCCAATGGCATGAAACGGTGGATTGGGTTAGGTGGGAGAGTAGCACTGGGCTGGTGCCTGTTGATTGGATTTGGGCCTGAAGCATTGACCTTATCACACAGTTCATGTTCATGCAGCAGGAATTATCTCATCACTCACTTGGCATCAATCCGGTTCCTGAAATCTATCCCCATGTTCTCTTTGTACATGCGCATGGAGGAGGTAATCGAGCCCGTCACCCAGTAGATCATCACATTGGTGAGAAGCTCATCCAGAGAGAATTTTCTGGGATTGGAACAGGGGTCGGGGTGAAAGGTCAGAAAGACAAAAACAGAAGTCCAGTTTATATTAATGGATAGCTTTGCTGGGGGGTCATTATCAGGAACACGAATATGCTTCTCCTGTTCTGCTGTGTCTTTCCAGTATTTAATGTTTCCAATTCAGAACTCTAATTTCCCATATATTTTTCTTTTAAAATAGAAGTTTAGTAGGTGGGTGTGTCTTAGTTGGATTAAAGCCAGCTAGTCTACGTGCTTTGATGTGTACAAGTTTTGATATGTAAGAGAGATAGCGGCGCATTTGCATTTTTTGAATAGAGCATTCACAAAGTGGGGTGAAAACTTGATGCCTATCTAGCAGATACCAAGCCATATGTTTATATTACTAATAAAATTGGTACTACAAAAGGGGTTTCATTGTTAAAAGGTGAAGTTCAAAGAGGCTGGTGAGACAATGAGAATTTGAATTCGATCGATGGTGGTAGGTATAACTTCAGTAGTTTTCGGGTGTGGAGAGCAGAGGCAATGTGAGATCAAAGGCAGCTGTAAGCCTCTAACTGGCTCCACGGTGAAAGAACCTCACTTTGAATTCGTAAGGTGAAAATTCTCTGTCTGGTGTTTTGGTTAAGTCTACGGGTTGATGTTGCCTGAATGGAGATTAATTTGGGAAATTGTTAAAAGTTGATAGTAATTTGTAGCCATGTGTATTTATTTTAACATGTGTAAATTAATAAAATGTTTCAATTAGTTCAACGTAAAACCTTGAGAATTAGTGGCCTGATTCCTGAATTTAGAGTCGCATCTCAAACATAACACTTAAAATTATAGGTTATGACAGTTGTTTAAAGTTTCCCTCTGGGATTTTTAAATAACACCACTTTACCAACTGCTTCACTCATAACAGATGGAAGCAGAGACAATGAATGATTTCAAAAGGAAATTGGATGGGCAATTGAGGGAAGCAAACTTACTGGGCTATGGGGATAGAGTGAGGAAAATGGGACCGATTGGATTACTCTGCAAAGAGCCAGTATGGACTTGGTGGGCTGAATGGCCTTTGTGTTCAGGGTCTTGGACAGTCTGGAAAGAGGAGGTAAAGGGACAGGTGTAACACATCCTGCGATTGCATGGAAAAGTGCCATGGGAAGGGGATGAGGTATTGGGATGATAGAGGAGTGGACCATGGTGTCAGGGAGGGAACAGTCCCTTTGGAATGCTGACAGGGAGGGGAGGGCAAGATGTATTTGGTGATGGCAGCACCTATGGTACCTTCCCATGCAATTGCAGGAGGTATAACAACTGCCCTTTTACCTCCTCTCTGCTCACTATCCAAGGCCCCAAACAGGTGAAGCAGTGATTTACTTCTTTCAATTTCATTTCCTGTATTCACTGCTCACCATGTGGTCTCCTCTACACTGGGGAGACCAAACGCAGACTAAGTGGCTGCTTTGCGGAAGATCTCTGCTCACTCCACAAACCTGACCCCGACCTTCTCGTCGCTTGCCCTTTTAATTCAACATCTTGCTCACATTTCAGTCTTCTGTCTGCTACGACATTCCAGTGAAGCTCAACGCAAACTGGAGGAACAGCACCTCATCTTCCGATTAGGCACTTTACAGCCTTCTGGACTGAATATTGAGTTCAACAACTTCAGACCAAGAACTCTCTCCTCTATTTTGATCATTTATTTCCCCCAAGTGCCAGTTCGTATCTTGTTTTCATGCTTTTGCTTCCAGACAGAGCTACTCTACCACTGTACTATTAACACCTATCTGGACTAATAGTTTGTTTCTTTACTACTACCATGACCACTCCCTTTGCCTTTTTTTCCATGACACCTTTGATATTTAACCATCGCCGTTTCTAACCTATGGCATACTTCCCCCTTTCTTTCACCTGACCCACCCCCACTTTTTCAACAGCATAAGATCCATCACATTTCTACCTCTCTTCAGTTCTGATGAAGAGTCATATTGGACTTGAAATATTAACTGTTTGTCTCTCCACAGATGCTGCCAGACCTGCTGAGATTTTTTAGCATTTTGTTTCGATTTCAGATCTCCAGCATCCAGAATATTTTGCTTCTACTGCAGTTGTATGAAAGTTAATAATCTTTTAGTACTTTTAGTTTAGCTGTTCATTCTCACTTTGTATTCTTCCATTGGACCTTCACTATTCCCCAATGTCACACTCCATTACTTTGGTGTGCTACAAACTAACTGATTTGAAGTTTTTTCCCTCCCAAGCGATCAAATCCCTACTATTGGCTGGACTGAGATCAGTTAATCCAGCACAGAGCAGGGGTGGGACCTGGGGTCTTGCTACTCTGTGTAATTCAGTACCATACCAGGCAGTTCACTGGGCACTCGGGGAGATCAGTCTTGTGTCAGTCGGGTATACTTTTACTTGTCACCTATTGTCTTTAGTTCAAATATTTCACATCACCACATCTCCAAGAATCTCTGGAGGGAGCAATAAGAGCTGACAGTATATCAATCTCCCACCTCGTGAGCCCTCCATCATCAAGATCCCGGAAATCTTTGCTGGTCCAGGTTGAAAACTTCTCCAGTATATAAGCAGCCAAACCCACCGGGGAGTCATTCAGTGCACAGCCTGGTAAACACAGAGTGAAGGTAATATTGTGCCTCAATTCTGGTTATCTGTTATCCTAGATATAAACCCCCTGAGCCCCTCGATTACATTCTAGTTGTAACTCACTCCCAGGTATCTGTTATTCTATATATAAACCACCTGAACCCATGGATTACATTCCAGTTTCCAAAACTGTGACCGCTATCATCTAGAAGGACAAGGGCACTTTCAAGTTCCCTCCAAGTCACTCACCATCCTAAATTGGAAATATATTGCCATTCCTTCACCGTCGCTGGATCAAAATCTTGGAATTCCCTTCCTAACAGCACTGTGGGTGTACCTACACCACATGGACTGCAGCAGTTCAAGTAGGCAGCTCACCACCACCTTCTCAAGGGCAACTAGGGATGGGCAATAAATGCTGGCCCAGCCAGTGAAGCCCACATCCCGTGAAAGAATTTTTAAAAAGCTTGTTACTCACTCCTGAGTATCTATTATCCTAGATATAAAACCCTCAAAGCTCTCAATTAGATTTCAGCCTGTAACTCACTCCCAGGTATCCTTATTCTGTATATAAATGCCCGAGACCCTTGATTAAATGCTGGCTGTTCACCCCTGGGTCTTCATGACTTTCAAACACCTACCTGGAGTGTCCGGTTTAGTTCCCTGAATGTGCATGTAGCCTGTCTCCCTCAGCAATTCATGGACATTCCTTTCAACAAACGGATATATTCGCTTAACGTCATTCTGTGTGAATCCAACCAAGGAAGGCAAGTACTTCCCGAGGAGGAGGGAGGGAAGTATGTTCATTCCCATCCTGGAAACCGGGAAGAAATTCAAGTGGATTCCTTTAACATTCCTGTAAGTGGAGGGGCCAGACACAGTTAACAAAGGCAGGAGAAATGGACGCAGAATATAGCCAACACCTTCCATCCATCCCTGGCACCCTCCTCCATCCTGGGCACCCTCCTCCTACCCGTGGACACCTTCTACACACCAGGGCACCCTTTAACATCCCAGGCAGCCATGAGTCTTACCAGGCACACTCTACCCATTGAAGAGTACCCTCTATCAACACCAAGCACTCGCTACCCAGTTTGGGCATCGTCTACCCACCCCTTCTTCCTAGCCACTGAGCACCCTCTAGCCACCCAGAAACACCGTCTGCTCATTCCAGGGCACCCTCTAACCACCCAAGGGGCAGTCTCTACCCACACCAGGGTTAGCCTCTACCCACGCTGGGACACACTCCACCGTCCTCCTCCCCAACCTAATCCAATCTACCTAATCTAACCAAACCCAATCTACCCCAACCCAACCCAATCTACCCCAACCCAACCCAATCTACCCCAACAGGTACAGCCAGCGAGTCAGAGTCCAAAATCAACCCCCCTCACAGAATCTCACAGTGCAGAGGCAGCCCTTCGGCCCATCGAGGCTACACCGACATGTGAGAAACACCTGACCTACTTACCTAATCCCATTTACCAGCACTTGGCCCATAGTCTTGAATGTTATGACGTGCCAAGTGCTCATCCAGGTACTTTTTAAAGGATGTGAGGCAACCCGCCTCCACCACCCTCCCAGGCAGTGCATTCCAGATTGTCACCACCCTCTGGGTAAAAAGGTTTTTCCTCACATCCCCCCTAAACCTCCTGCCCCTCACCTTGAACTTGTGTCCCCTTGTGACTGACCCTTCAACTAAGGGGAACAGCTGCTCCCTATCCACCCTGTCCATGCCCCTCATAATCTTGTACACCTCGATCAGGTCACCCCTCAGTCTTCTCTGCTCCAACAAAAACTACCCAAGTCTATCCAACCTCTCTGCATAACTTAAATGTTTCATCCCGGGCAACATCCTGGTGAATCTCCTCTGCACCCCCTCCAGTGCAATCACATCCTTCCTATAATGTGGCGACCAGAACTGCACACAGTACTCCAGCTGTGGCCTCACCAAGGTTCTATACAACTCCAACATGACCTCCCTTCTTTTGTAATCTATGCCTCGATTGATAAAGGCAAGTGTCCCGTATGCCTTTTTCATCACCCCACTAACATGTCCCTCCAGAGATCTATGGACACACCCGCCAAGGTCCCTTTGTTCTTCAGAACTTCCTAGTGTCATGCCATTCATTGAATAATTCCTTGACAAATTACTCCTTCCAAAGTCTATCACCTCACACTTTTCAGGGTTAAATTCCATCTGCCACTTATCTGCCCACTTGACCATCCCATCTATATCTTCCTGTAGCCCAAGACACTCAACCTCACTGTTAACAACCCGGACAATCTTTCTGTAATCCGCAAACTTACTAATCCTACTCCCCACATAGTCATCTATGTCATTTATATAAATGACGAATAACAGGGGACCCAGCACAGATCCCTGTGGTACGCCACTGGACACTGGCTTCCAGTCACTAAAGCATCCTTCTGTCATCACCCTCTGTCTCCTACAACTAAGCCAATTTTGAATCCACCTTATCAAATTACCCTGTATCCCATGTGCATTTGCCTTCTTTATAAGTCTCCCATGTAGGACCTTGTCAGAGGCTTTGCTGAAATCCATATAAACTACATCAACTACACTACCCTCATCTACACACCTGGTCACCTCCTCAAAAAATTCAATCAAATTTGTTAGGCATGACCTCCCTCTTCAAATCCTGCCTCTATCCTTAGCCCCTCCATGCCCTCCCCTCCTCACTACTCTCCACCCAATCCACAACCCCCTTCAAGTTCCCTCCTTCATCACATCACACCCCTCCCACTATTCTCTACCCACTCCCACCTATCCAACACCTCACCAACGTCACACACTCCTCCCCAAACCGACCCCCAGACTTTCTGTTCCTCCACCCTCTTCTCCCTGTCTCCACTCCACCCCTTTCCCTCTCCAATCCCGACACTACCCTCTCCCAACGATTTCCTTCCCTAACCCCATCCCAATACCCATCATCGCCACCCTTACTCCACCCCCCCGACTTTCCCCCACCCATTCCTTTGCCCACCCACCTCGCCCATCCCAAGCCTCTCCTTTCCACCACTTAATGTTAGATGATGTGTATTTTCTTCAGTAGCTGAAAGACTTACTCTGGTTTCATCTGGGCCATGTTAGTGGAGATCAGGGCACCCCAGTCTCCACCCTGAACGTAGAACTTATGGAACCCCAGACGCCGCATGAGCTTACAAAACACACGAGCAGCAGCAATGGAGTCAAAGCCTGGAATCAGCAAATGTCACAAGACTTAATATCTCCCTGATCAAAGTCATCCAGTCGCACAAACTCAACCCACCCAATCTACCCCAACCCAACCCAACCTCCCCCAACCCAACCTCCCCCAACCCAACCTCCCCCAACCCAACCTCCCCCAACCCAACCTCCCCCAACCCAACCTCCCCCAACCCAACCTCCCCCAACCCAACCTCCCCTAACCCAACCTCCCCCAACCCAACCCAATCTCATCCAATCCACCCAATATACCCCAACCCAGCCCAATATACCCCAACCCACCCAATCTCCCCTAACCCAGCCTAATCTACCCCAACCCAGCCCAATCTACCCCAACCCAGCCCAATCTCACCCAACACATCCAATCTACCCCAACCCAAACTCAACTGATAGTGACTGCCTTTGACATCAAGGCAACATTTGACCAAGTGTATCATCAAGGAGCCTGAGCAAAACTGATAAGAATTAGGGGGAAACTCTCCACTTTTTGGAGTCATACCTAACACAAATGAAGATGGTTGTGGCTGACGGAGGTTAATCATCTCCATTTGTTTTTATTCATGGGATGTAGCGTCACTGGCCAGGCCAGTATTATTTACCCATCCCTAGTTCAGAGGGCATTTAAAAATCAATCACATTGCTGTGGGGTCACATGTAGGCCAGGCCAGGTAAGGATGGCAGATTTCCTTCCCTAAAGGACATTAGTGAACCAACAATCGACAATGGTTTCATGGTCATCATTAGGCTTTTAATTCCAGATTCTTACTGAATTCAAATTCCATCCACCATGGCAGGATCCGAACCCGGATCCCCAGAGCATTACCCTGGGTCTATGGATTACTAGTCCGGCGACAATACCACTACACCATTGCCTCCCCCACAGGACATCACTGCAGAAGTTCCTCAGGGTAGTGTCCTCGGCCCAACCATCTTCAGCTGCTTCATCAATGACCTTCCTTGCATCAGAAGGTCAGAAGCGGGGATGTTCGCTGATGATTGCACAAAGTTCAGAACCATTCGCGACTCCTCAAAGACTGAAGCAGTCCATGTCCAAATGCAGCAAGACCTGTACAATATCCAGGCTTGGGCTGACAAGTGGCAACAAAAATTCATGTCACACAAGTGTCAGGCAATTACCATCTCCAACTAGAAAGAATCTAGTCATTGTTCTGGGGGTTACCATTGACCAGAAATTGAACTGGACTAGCCATATAAATACTGTGGCTGCAAGAGCAGGTCAGAGTCCAGGAATCCTGTGATGAATAATTCACCTCCTGACTCTCCAAACCTGTCCAGCAACCACAAGGCACAAGTCAGGAGTGTAATGGAATACTCCCCACTTGCCTGGATGAGTGCAGCTTCCACAACACTCAAGAAGCTTGACACCGTCCAGGACAAAGCTGTCCACTTGATTGGCACCACATCCACAAACATTCACTCCCTCCACCACCGATACACAATAGCAGCAACGTCTACAATCTGCAAGATGCACTTGCCAAGCCTCCTTAGGCAGCATCTTTCAAACTCACGACCACTACCATCTAGAAGGACAAGGGCAGCAGACACGTGGGAACACCACCACCTGGAAGTTCAAGCCGCTCACCATCCTGACTTGGAAATTTAACACACTACCCTGAGGAAATGTCGCTGGGGCAAAATCCTGGAGCCTCCTCCCTAACAGCCTATGCCACATGGACTGCAGCAGTTCAAGAAGGCAGCTCATCACCACCTTCTCAAGGGCAATTAAGGATCGGCAATAAATGCCAGCCTAGCCAGCGACGTCCATATCCCATGAATGTCTGAAATAAAAACCCAACCCAATCTATTCCAATTCACCCAATCTACCCCAACCTAACCAACCCAATCTACCCCACCCCAACCCAAGCCAATCTACCCCAACCCAACCCAAGCTCACTCCCAATATTATATCAATGACTTGGATGAAGGGATAAAGTAAATTGTAGCCAAATGGTAGTCCAGAGGCCCAGGCTAATGCTCTGGGGACACAAGTTCAAATCCCACTGTGGCAGCTAGTGGAATTTGAATTCAGTTAATAAATCTGGAATATAAAACTATTCTCAGTAATGATGGCCATGACAACTATCATCGATTGTAGTAAAAACCCATCTAGTTCACTAACGTCCTTTAAGGAAGGAAATCTGCCATCCCTATCCAGTCTGGCCTTCATCTTACTCCAGGCCCACAGCAATGTGGTTGATTCTTAACTTCCCTCTTAAATGGCCTATCAAGCCACTCAGTTTCAAGGGCAATTAGGGATGGGCAACAAATGCTGGCCTTGCCAGCCAAACCCACATCCCGTGAATGAATAAAGAAAAAAAATTGCTGATGATACAAAGATAGAAAGGAAAGCAAGTTGTGAGGAGGATACAAAGAGTCTGCAAAGGGATAATGGGTAAGTTAAGTGAATGGGCAAAAAAATTGGCAGCTGGAGTATAATGTAGGAAAATGTGAGGTTATCTACTTTGTTAGGAGGAATAAAAAAGCAGAATATCATTTAAATGGAGAGAGACTGCAGAATGGTGTTGTACAGAGGGATCTAGGTGTCCTTGTAAATGAAACACAAAAAGTTAGCTTGCAGGTACAGCAAGCGATTAGGAAGACATATGAAATGTCTGCTTTTATTGCAAGGAGGATGGATTATAAAAGTTTTACTACAATTGTACAGGCCATTGGTAAGACCCCACCGAGAGTACTGTGTACAGATTTCTTTATTTCAGGAAGGATAGATACACTTGCATTAGAGGAAATTTAGGGAAGGTTCACGAGGTTGATTCCTCAGATGAAGGTTTTTTTTTATTACTTCGTTCACTGATGTGGGCTTTGAGACTAAGCCAGCATTTATTTCCCATCCCTAATTGTCCTTGAGAAGGTGGCGGTGAGCTGCCTTCTTGAACCACTGCAGTCCATGTGGTGTGGGTACACCCACAGTGCTGTTAGGAAGGGAGTTCCAGGATTTTGACCCAGTGACAGTGAAGGAACGGCGATATATTTCCAAGTCAGGATGGTGAGTGACTTGGAGGGGAACTTCCAGTGGTGGTGTTCCCATCTATCTGCTGCCCTTGTCCTTCTGGGTGGTAGGTGTCGTGGGTTTGGAAGGTGCTGTCAAAGGAGCCTGGGCAGAATTCCCAGACTCTGATCTGCTCTTGTAGCCACAGTATTTATAAGGCTGCTTCAGTTCAGTTTCTGATCAAGGTAACTCCAGGATGTTTGTAGTGGGGATTCAGTGATAGTAATGCCATTGAATGTGAAGAGGAGATGGTTAGATTCTCTCTTGAAGGAAGTGGTCATTTCCTGACAGTTGTGTGGTGTGAACGTTTTTTGCCACTTATTAGCCGAAGCCTGGATATTGTCCAGGTCTTGCTGCATTTGGCCATGGACTGCTTCAGTATCTGAGGAGTCGCGAATGGTGCTGAACATTGTATAATCATCAACAACCATGCCCACTTCTGACCTTATGATGGAAGGAAGGTTAGTAATGAAGCAGCTGAAGATGTTTGGGCCTCAGACACTACCCTGAGGAACTCCTGCAGTGATGTTCTGGGACTGAGATGAGTGACCTCCAATAACCACAACGATCTTCCTGAGCTAGGTATGACTCAACTCTTGGAGAGTTTTCCCCCTGATTCCCATTGACTTCAGTTTTACTAGGGCTCCTTGATGCCACACGCAGTTAACTAATGCCTTGGTGTCCAGGGCAGCCACTCTCACCTCACCTCTTGAGTTCAGCTCTTTTGTCCATATTTGAATCAAGGCTGTAATGAGGTCAGGAGTGAGTGGCCCTGCGGAACCCAAACTAAGCATCAGCGAGCAGGTTATTGCTGAGTAAGTGCCACCTTATAGCACTGTCGACAACAGTTGTCATCGCTTGGCTGATGATCAATAGTAGGCTGAATGGGTGGTAATTGGCCAGGTTGTATTTGTCCTGTTTTTCTGTGGACAGAACATACCTGGGCAATTTTCCACATCGCCGAGTAGATAGCAGTGCTGTAACTTATCTTAGGTTGTCTTATGAGGAAAAGTTCAGCAGTTTGGACTGATACACATTGGATGAGAGGTGAACTTATTGAGTTATATAAGATTCTGAGGGGCACTGAAAGGCTAGATGCTGAGAGGATGTTTCCTCTTGTGGGGTACTCTAGAACTGGGGGACACAGTTTAAAAATAAGGGGTCTCCCACTTAAGACAGAGATGAGGAGGAATTTCCTTCACTCAAAGGGTGGTTAGTCTTTGGAACTCTCTTCGACAGAAAGCAGTGGAGGCTGAGTCACTGAATATACTCAAGGCTGAGTTAGACAGGTTTTTGATCGACATGGGAGTCAAGGATAATGGGGTACAGACAGGAAAGCGGAGTTAAGGCCACAGTCAGATCAGCAACGATCTTAGTGAATGGCAGAGTAGGCTCAAGGGGCCGAATGGCCTGCTCCTATTTCTTATTTAAGATAACCCAACCTCACTTAATCCAACCCACATCACCCTAATTCAACCACCCCAATCCAACTTCATCCCAATCCAATCCCCCTCCCAACCCCAACCCAGCCTCACTTAGTCCAACCCACAACACCCTAATCCAACCCCGTCAATGTACTGGAAAGATTTACAGGTTGATAGTCAACCTGTCTGGCCACGTTGTGCACACACCTTTCGTGGCCATCAAGTCCTGAAATGGGACTTGAACCCAGAGCTTCTGTCCCAGAGGTAGGAACACTACCACTGCACCACAAGACCTCCAACTAAACCCCTATCCATGCTAATATATCACCCCTAGCACCACAAGCTCTTGTGCAGTAACCTTTCATGTGACATCTCACTCAATGCCTTTTGGACATCCAAATACATTACATCTACTGGTTCCCCTTTATCCACCTGCTTGTTACATCCTCAAAGGACTCTGATAAATTCACCAAACACAATTTTTTTTCACAAAACCATGTTGGGTCTGCTAATTGTATTATGATTTTCTAAATGTCTTGCTACCATCTCCTTAATAATGGATTCTAGCATTTTCCTAAAGACAGATGTTAGACTAACTGGCCTATAGCTTCCTGCTTTCTGTTTCCCTCCTTTCTTGAATAGCAATGTTATAGTTGTGGTTTTCCAGTCCGCTGGGACCTTTCCAGAATCTAGGGAACTTTGGAAGATTACAACCAATTCATCCACTATCTCTGCAACCTCTTCTTTTAGAACCCTAGAATGCAGACCGTCAGATCCAGGGGCTTGTCAGCCTTTAGTCTCAGTAGTTTTATTTGTATTTATGTTACAGATCAGTCACAATCTCATTGAATGGCAGAACAGACCCGAGGAGCTAAATGGACTTCTCCTATTCCTATGTACCTTGGGATAGAGCCAGAGTATATTCCAACCAATTCCTCAACAGATCCTCATACAATGCTTCCTCTCAGTTGTATTACAGCATTGAGTGTCAGAACCCAAGTGGGATAGAGATAAACCAGAGGACGAGATTCCTTTGGAAAGCATTGATGGAAGCTGGGAGCAGGTGGGCACCAAGGCATTTTTGGCTCGGGGGTCCCTGAGGGAGACTCACCTTTCTTGCCTGGCGCCTCCGAGAAGCCGTAGCCTGGGATGGATGGACAGACGACCTCAAAGGTTTCCTGCTCACTCAGGCTGTGACTGGCTGGATCAGTCAGTTGAGGGATGATCTTGTAGAACTCATAGAAAGACCCTGGCCAGCCATGGATCATCATCAGTGGTACAGCAGTCTGTCCCTGAGGCAGGTGGGGAGGCTTCACATGGACAAAATGGATATAAATTCCTGGAAAACCAAGCGATGCAGAGGTTAAAGATCAACATTGTCAGCTTTCTGCAAGAACAATTTTTATTTATATCGTACATTTAACAGAGTAAAATGTTCCAAGGTGCTTCTCAGCGACTCTCATCTCTCACTGAGCCCTCTCCCCCACTACCTTATCCTAAAATAAATCAGGTCAGTAAGCTTTGCTCTTCCCCAATATGTAGGAAATATTCAAACAAAGTTCCCACCCCAGATCGCTGGAAGACTTGAGTTTATAAGCTTGGTTGGCACTCCAGTGCCATAGAGTAAGAGCTGTGTTATTGGAGGTGCCCATTATCAGGTGAGATGCTACACTGAGTTCCTGTCTGTCTGTTCAGCTACCTGTTCTCAATTGAAGAAGAGCGGGTAGTTCTCCCTTTGTTCCTCTCTGTGACAACAGCACCAAAAGTAGATGATCTGGTCCTTGGGCTCATGAAGGAGTGGCCATTTTGCTGGGCTAACATCCACTGGCTTGTTCAAGGGGCCATTTCAAAAAGACAGACAGGAAGGAAAGGATGGTGGGGTAGCTTTGTTAGTACGAGATGGAATAAGTACGATAGCAAGAAATGATCTTGGATCGGAAGATGTAGAATCCATATCGGCGGAGGTAAGAAATGACAAGGGGAAGAGGACACTGGTGGGAGTAGTCTATAGGCCCCTGAACAGTAGCTATGCTATCGGACAGAGAATAAATCAGGAAATAATGGAGGGCCTATGTAAAAAGCGTAGTATATTAATCATGGGTGATTTTTATCTCCATGTAGATTGGGAAAATTGAATTGGCAGGAGCAAGAATTCATAAAGTGTATTTGGGACAGTTTCCTAGAACAATATGTTGTGGATCCAACAGGGATCAGGCTATTTTGGATCTGGTAATGTGTAATGAAGCAGATTTAATAAATGATCTCAGAGCAGAACCCCTAGGAAACCATAACACGGTGGAATTTGGCATTCAGTTTGAGAGTTCGGAAACATATGTGCTAAACTTAAATAAGGGTAATTACAAAGGAATGAGGGCAGGGTTGGCTGGAGTGGACTGGGAAAGGAGTTTAGCAGAAAAGATGGTTGATGAACAATGGCAGACGTCTAAGAAAATAGTTCATGACTCAAAACAAAGATATATCCCAGTGAGGAAGAAGGATTGTAGGAAGGGGATAAACCAACCATGGTTAACCAAGAAAGTTAAGCATAGTATCAAAGTGAAAGAAAAAACATACAATGTGGCAAAGGTTATTGGTAAACCAAAGGATTGGGAAAGTTTTAAAAGCCAACAGAAGATGACCAAAAAATAAATAAAGAGGGAGAAAATAAATTTTGAGAGTAAACTAGCAAGTAATATAAAAACGGACAGTAAGAGCTTCTTTAAATATATACAAAGGAAGAGAGAGGCCAAATTCAATATAGGCTCCTTAGTGAATGAGGCTGGGGAAATAATAATGGGGAACCAGGAAATGGCAGAGGAGTTGAATAAATACTTTGCATCAGTCTTCACGGTAGAAGACATTAATAGCATTTCAAAAATACTAAATAATCATGGGGCAAAACGGGGGGAGGAAATAAATAATTATCACCAGAGAAAGTACTGGAGAAACCAATGAGGCTAAAGGCCGATAAGTCCCCTGGACCTGATGGTTGCATCCTAGGATATTAAAAGAAGTAGCTACAGAGATAGTGGATGCATCGGCAGCAATCTTCCAAGAGTCCTCCAATTCTGGAAAATCCCAGAGGATTGGAAAACTGCCAATGTAACATCTTTATTCAAAAAGAGAGGGAGACAAAAAACAGGTAACTATAGGCCAGTTAGCTTAACATCCGTCGTTGGGAAAATGTTGGAGTCTGTTATAAAGAATGTAATAGCAGAGCATTTAGAAATGTATAATATAATCAAGCAGAGTCAGCATGGCTTCCTGAAGGGGAAATCATGCCTGACAAATTTATTAGAATTCTTTGAGGAGGTAACAAGCAGGATTGATAAAGGGGAACCAGTAGATGTAATATATTTGGATTTCCAAAAGACGTTCAATAAAGTACCGCACATAAAGCTATTTAATAAGGTAAGAGCCCATGGTGTGGGGGGTAGTATATTAGCATGGGTAGAGGACTGGCTAACTAATAGAAGACAGAGAGTAGGGATACAGGGGGCATTTTCAGGATGGCAACCTGTAACTAGTGGAGCGCCACAGGGATCAGTGCTGGGGCCACAATTATTTACAATATATATTAATGATTTTGATGAGGGAAATGAATGTACTATCGCCAAATTTGCAGATGACACCATAATAGGTGGGAAGGCAAGTGGTGAGGATGACACAAGGAGTCGACAGAGGGATATAGACAGGTTAAGTGAGTGGGCCAAAAACATGGCAGATGGAATATAATGTGGGAAAGTGTGAGGTTCTGCACTTTGGCAGGAAGAATAGAGGAGCTGAATATTATTTAAATGGAGAAAGACTGAAGAAAGCTGCAGCAGAGAGGGATTTGGGGGTCCTTGTGCATGAATCCCAAAAAGCTAACATGCAGGTTCAGCAGGTAATAGGGAAGACAAATGTAATGTTGGCCTTTATTTCAAAGGGAATGGAGTATAAAAATAGAGAAGCCTTGCTAAAACTATACAAGGCACTAGTTAGACCACACCGAGAATACTGTGAACAGTTTTGGTCCTTTATCTAAGGAAAGATGTACTGGCATTGGAGGCAGTCCAGAGAAAGTTCACTAGGTTGATCCCGGGTATGGAGGGATTTTCTTATGAGGAAAGGTTGAGAAGGTTAGGCCTGTACTCATTGGAGTTTAGAAGAATGAGACACAAACTTATTGAAACATAAGATTCTTAGTGGGCTTGACAGGGTAGATGTTGAGAGGTTGTTTCCCCTAGTGGGAGAGTCTAGGACCAGAGGGCATAATCTCAGAGTAAGAGAGTGTCCACTTAAAACAGAGATGAGGAGGAATTTCTTTTCTCAGAGGGTAGTGAATCTGTGGAATTCTTTACTGCAGAGGGCTGTAGAGGCTGGGTCGTTAAGTATATTCAAGGCTGAGATGGACAGATTTTTAATCAGTAAGGGAATCAACGGTTATGGAGAAAAGACAGGAAGGTGGAGTTGAGTATCAGATCAGCCATGATCTCATTGAACGGCAGAGCAGACTCTATGGGCCAAATGGCCAACTTCTGTTCCTACGTCTTATGGTATTTCTGGTCTTATTGTATACCTGGACAATGAATGTCAGCTAGACTTCTCAGGCAGGGGGCTGGAGAGATGGTCTCAGCCCAGCCCAACCAAATCCTCATCTGATGCCGACATATTCCAGCTGGGATCACGAGAAAATGATCAGGTTAGGAACTTGGTGTCACCTGAGTGACAAAACCTGACCACTAATTTCCAGGCTACCCGTGAGCAAGACCAGCTGTTGAGGTACTGTTCTTTATGGATGGGACAGCTCCGAATGTCAGGCTGCAATGTAACACTCTGGAAATCCTCTGTGCCATTTGTACACCAGCCATTCAGTTCAAGGAAAGACCCTTGGATCCCAGGTCACCAATTCTAATTGGACATATTCTTTGAGATTTCATCCATCACATCACCTGGTCAAACAGCCTTCTCACCATCTCCAATACTTTTAAAACAAGGGTTCAAATAAAATGAAAAAGATCCATTTTGTTTTAACATGGCAATGATTTCATTCACCTCCCACTTCCCTGCCTCTGGTCATGTCCAGACGATGAATCTTCAATTCCTGGAGTCGATTTTTTTACCCTGTTCAGGGTACAAGTGACCCTTGACAACTAGGATTCCCGGTTGCAACCAATATCATCTCCTGAATCCTCCCAATGTTCTAACTATGCTGGGAATCACCCAGCACCATCCCTGTACCCACCACACACTGCAGCCAAACCCACCTTCAATTCTGGTTCTGAAATGCGGGAAACGGTTTAGAAACTCCAGCTGTTTCTTCCAGTCATAGTCCTTCCTCCAATAAGAGACCACCTTCCTCAGGTAGGTGGAGTTAAAACCATAGTGAAACCTGCTGTCCTCCAATGGTGGAGTGAAGCGAGTCTTGTCCAGACGAAAGTGCAGGTCCTGAAACGTACCACATCTAAATGCATTGCATTGCATCCAATACAGGCCTGTACACTGACACACATCAGCACCAACCACCAAATCAACTTTAAGCATTTAAAATAAATCTTATGATAAAGCCGATCTGAATTCAAGCAGAAAATCAGGGTCTGAGGAAGAGTACCATATCCATCTCTAGGTGACCAGCTTTATTAATCACACTATTAGCAAACCAGTTACTGGCCCTATTACCAGTACCTTTAATTATGAGGCCTATTACAAGCACCTGCTCAGTTTCTAGTACTATTACCAGTTCCGTTACTGGCTATATTACTACCAGTTACCATGATTATTACTACCATTATGAGCAGTTCTGCTACCAGTACAGTCAGCAGTTGCCTTCCGTGCCCGGTGGGCACCGCGGGGACTGGGGTGTTTTGTTGACCCCTTTAATCACATCTTAGTTTGATGTTTTTAAGGTTCCTTTAAAAGTTTTTCCTTGATTTTACAGCTGACCTGACTTAGGGGCTGTGCTTGATTTCTCCCTTGTTTTTGTTAATTTAGTTTATTGTTTTGACTCAAAAGAGTTACAGTCAGCAGTTTTGTGGCTTGCTCAATTGCTAGTTGCTGGTCTGTAACTATTTCTACAACTGGTCTGTTGCTGGTTCTATTACAGGTCAAGTAATGGTTCTATTGCTGGTTCTGCTTCTAGTTCTATTCCAGTCTATACCGATTCTATTACTAGTCAGTAACTGGTTCCATCACTGTTTCTGTTACCAGTTTTAATACTGATCTTTGGTCAGTCGGTTCTTTACTGGTTCTGTTACTAATTTTATTACTGGTTGTGTTACTAATTTTATTACTGGTTCTGTTGCAGTTCAATAATTACCTGGATCATCTCCTCCGATGTTTCAATTGTGAATGGGTGGATTTTTTCATCCTCCTCTGTATCCTGTCGCTGGCTGGCTCCCCACCAGCCATCCCCTTCTGGGATAGACTTCGGGTTCGCAGAGAAAAAGTAGTAATAGAGGAAAGCTCCAACTGCTATGGTGAAGATCAGGAGGAACATGATGGAATGACAGAATCTGAGAGGGAGGAGAACCAAAGTTTAATGAGTGAAACAACACTTTACACATCAGCTCAAAACACAATCAGCAGCTCAGGGAAATGACCACAGATACCTCAGCAGTCACATTGAACCAGTGGCTGTCACAGCACCAGGGATAGATAAACTGACGGTAATCATGGGGAACTTTAATTTTCATACAGATTGGAAAAACCAACGTTGCGGTAAAAGTGTGCAGGGCAAGTTTATGGAATATTTCAAGATGGTATTCTTTATTAGTATGCCAAGGAACCATCTAGGGAAGAGGCTATTTTACATCTAGTATCATGCAATGAGACAGAGTTAATTAAGAACTTTGTCGTAAAACAGTCACTAGGGAAGAGTGATCATTATATTTTGCGTTGGATTTGAAAATGATTTAGTTAAGTCTGAAAATAGGATCTTGAATTTAAACAAAGCAAACTGAGGACCAAGTTGGCTAACATGGATTGGCAAACTAGATTAAAATATATGACAGTGGATAGCAATGCAAACATTTCAAGAAATAATTCATAATTCACAAATACACACTCCTTTACGGAATTAAACACCTCATGGAAAGCGTTGGCCAATTGTGGCTTATAAGAGAAGTTTGAGATAGTGCTGGATTAAAGGGAGAAGTTGATTGTGTTGTCAATGTAGTAGTCAGCATGAGGAATGGCGAGATCTTACAATTCAGCAAATGATGACCAAAAAATTGATAAAGAGAGAAAATAGAATGAGATTAAACTTATAAAAGACATTAAAAATTGTAAAAGCTTTTCTAAGTGTCCAAAAAGTAAGAGATTAACAAAAGTACGTGTGGGTCCCTACCAGGCAGAGACAGGAGCTGGGGAGTGTTGTTCTTTAGTCTGCAGTTAGGTGACTGTGACATGCTGTTACTTAGTAAACTAAGATAAAAGCAAAATACTGCAGATGCTGGAAACCTGGAACAAAAACAGAAAATTCTGGAAAATCTCAGCAGGTCTAACAGCTTCTGTGGAGAGAAAAACAGAGTTAATGTTTCAAGTCCGTCTGACTCTTCTTCAGAGCTGATCAGCTAATTAGACAGGATGGCAGTGACTGCAGCGTGTGAGATATGTGTTTGCAGGTTGAGCAACATTGGCTTAGAGTTACTAAGCTGGTGTCAATGAATTGAACCCATCTCCCCAGAGCATTAGCCTGGGCCTCTGGATTACCAGTTCAGTGACATTACCACTACACAACCGTCTTCCCCTAGAACTTTTACAAAGAACACAGAAAATTAGCATGCAGGTACAGCAAGCAATTGGGAAGATAAATGGCATGTTGGCATTTATGGCAAGGGGATTGGAGTATAAGAATAAAAAAGGCTTGCTACAATTGTACATGGCTTTGGTAAGAACACATTTTTTGTTATTCATTCATTGGATGTGGGTGTTGCTGGCTAGGCCAGCATTTATTGTCCATCCCAGTTGCCCTTGAGAAGGTGTTGGTGAGCTGCCTTCTTGCACTGCTAGAGTCCATGTGGCATAGGTACGCCCACTGTGCTGTTAGGAAGGGAGTTCCAGGACTTTGACCCAGCGACAGTGAAGGAACAGCGATATATTTCCAAGTCAGGATGGTGGGTGACTTGGAGGGAAATTTACAGGTGGAAGTATTCCCATTTATCTGCAATTATGTGAAATTTTGGTCTCCATACATAAGGATGGAGATACTCGCATTGGAAGCAGTACAACGAAGGTTCACTCGATTGGTCCCTGGGATAAAAGGGTTGTCCTACGATGAGAGGCTGAGCAAATTGGGTCTATATTCTCTGGAGTTTAGAAGAATGAGAGGTGATCTCAATGCAGCATAGTGTTGTGAAGGGGCTTGACAGGGTAAACACAGAAGCCATTCCTGCTGGCTGGGGAATCTAGAACACAGGGGCAGAGTCTCAGGATAAAGGGGCCATTGTTTGGGGCTGAGATGAAGAGAAATTTATAATTCTATATCCCAGAGGGTTTTGACTATGTCCCCTAGTACTAGATCCCTCAACCAACAGAAACAATTTCTCTTCATCTACCCTATCTGTTCCCTTAATATCTTGAAAGCTTTGATCAAAGCATCCCTTAACCTTCGAAGTTCCAGGGAATACAGCCCGAGTGTGTGTTAGCTCTCCTCATTGCTTAACACCTGGAGTCCAGGTATTCTGATGAATCTACACTGCACTCCAAGGCCAATTTATCCTTCCTAAGGTGTGGTACCCAGAACTGCTCACAATACTCCAGTCTGGGTCTAACCAGGGCTTTGTATAGCTGAAGTATGCCTCCTACCCCCTTGTTTTCGGGTCCTCTAGATATAAAGGCCAGCACTCCATTTTGATAACTTTCTGTACATATTCATGTCAGTTTATTGTTCTGTATCCTTGGATCCCCAAGTCTCTTTGGATCTCCACTGTTTCTAGCTTTTCACCAATTAGAAAATACCCTTCCCATTATCCCTTCTCTCTGTTTCCTGCTGCTCAGCCAATTTCCTAACCAAAGCAATCATTTGCCTTTGGTTCCATGAGCTTCAATTTTAGTTTACAGTTTCTTATGAGAAACTTTATCAGATGCCTTCTGGAAGTCCATATAAATCAACACCTCCTGTTCACTACTTTAGTCAAAAAATTCAACCAGTTTTGTAAGGCATGAGATGCCCTTTACAAACCCACGCTGGCTTTCTCAAATCAGCTGAAAAATTTCAGTCACCCTCTCCTATCCCTGTCCTTGGGATGGGCAGTAAATGCTGGCATAGCCCACTCCCTGGGAAAGAGGTTTTTCAGAATCACAGACTCAAGTAATTCCCGAACAACTAACTGGTTTATAACTCCCTGGTATTTTGCTACCTTCTTCTGATTTTACTAACTGCACACTGGATGTAAAGGGGCTCAGAGGCTTCCCAGCTCAAAAGAAGTGATATCTGAAAGTCAGCTGCATTGTGCAGGGAACTGGCAGCCAGACTCTGAAGCTGCCTGCAGGCTGTGTGTCAAAGAAGTGACATCATCAAGATTGCAAGGATTGCTGAGGGTGGGACCAGAGTGATGTGCTCCCACTGGACACTGGACAAGTTTCTTGAGAGGCTTATTGTAGTAAAGGCTTGATCTGCCTGTGGGTCAATGCTTTAGGACTTGGACTCCCCCAGCGAGGAGTAGAGTAGCAGAGAGACGGTGATGTGGCTACATGGGAACTGCAGCAGCTTGAGAAAGGCATTGGACACAGATGAGGAGGGTGGTGACAGAATGTGCTATCCTGCTGAAAGTGTGAACTGTTAGAGGTTGAGCTTCATCGAGATGTCCGAGCAGCAATGTCTGTGAAAATTCTCTCTCTCCGGGGAGTTGGTGCTGGAGCGGTGCAGCGCATTGGAGCAGTGCCCTGTGCCGGAGCGGTGCCCTGTGCCGAAGAGGGGCGGTGTGCCGGAGCGGGGCGGCGTGCCGGAGCGGGGCGGCGTGCCGGAGCGGGGCGGCATGCCGGAGTGGGGCGGCGTGCCAGAGTGGTGCCCTGTGCCGGAGTGGAGCGGCGTGCCGGAGTTGTGCCCCGTGCCGGAGCGGTGCCCTGTGCCGGAGCGGGGTGGCGTGCCGGAGCGGTGCCCTGTGCCAGAGTAGGGGGGGGGGGTCGTGCCGAAGCGGTGCCCCGTGCCGGAGCGGTGCCCCGTGCTGGAGCGGTGCCCCGTGCCGGAGCGGTGCAGCGTGCTGGAATGGTGCCCCGTGCCGGAGTGGGACGGCGTGCCGGAGTGGGACGGCGTGCCAGAGCGGTGCCCTGTGCCGGAGCGGTGCCCTGTGCCGGAGCGGGGTGGCGTGCCGGAGTGGTGCCCTGTGCCGGAGCGGGGCGGCGTGCCGGAGCGGTGCCCTGTGCCGGAGCGGGGCGGCGTGCCGGAGCAGTGCCCTGTGCCGAAGCGGGGCGGCGTGCCAGAGCAGTGCCCTGTGCCGGAGCGGGTCGGCGTGCCGGAGCAGAGTCCTGTGCCGGAGCGGGGCCCTGTGGCGGAGCGGGGTGGCGTGCCGGAGTGGTGCCCTGTGCCGGAGCGGGGCGGCGTGCCGGAGCGGTGCCCTGTGCCGGAGCGGGGCGGCGTGCCGGAGCAGTGCCCTGTGCCGAAGCGGGGCGGCGTGCCAGAGCAGTGCCCTGTGCCGGAGCGGGTCGGCGTGCCGGAGCAGAGTCCTGTGCCGGAGCGGGGCCCTGTGGCGGAGCGGGGTGGCGTGCCGGAGTGGTGCCCTGTGCCGGAGCGGGGCGGCGTGCCGGAGCGGTGCCCTGTGCCGGAGCGGGGCGGCGTGCCGGAGCAGTGCCCTGTGCCGAAGCGGGGCGGCGTGCCAGAGCAGTGCCCTGTGCCGGAGCGGGTCGGCGTGCCGGAGCAGAGTCCTGTGCCGGAGCGGGGCCCTGTGGCGGAGTGGGGCGATGCGGTGCGGTGCGGTGCGGTGGAGCAGGAGTTGATTACTATGGGAGGTTGCAGACACCAAATGCCTGTCATATAAAAGGTGACATTTACACTCAACTTTTTCGCCTGTGGTTTGTTCCAGGGACTGTGTGAACATCTATGTGACATCTCTCAGTCAGTGGCCCATTGCTGCAAAAAGGTGACAGATCCCATGCACCCTCAGGTTGGCCAATTAGTTAGATTTACCATTTGGTACCATCAGGCCAAGAGGGCACTCGGGTTAGGGCCTTGGCTGGATTTCTCCGGATTCAGGGGGTCATTGACTGTACTCATGTGGCCATCAAGGCTCCCTCACAACAGCCAGGCACTCCCTGAATGTTCAAGTCATCTGTGACCATAGTAAGAGGATCCGGTAGGTCGGGGGGGAGGTGGGGGGGAGAGTCGGGGTGGAGGTGGGGGGAGGAGGGAGTGGAGTCGGGGGGGAGAGAGGAGTGGAGTCGGGCTGGAGGGTCGGAGTGGAGTTGACGGGGAGGTTGGAGCGGAGTTGGGGGGAGGTTGGAGTGGAGTTGGGGGGAGGTTGGAGTGGAGTTGACGGGGAGGTTGGAGTGGAGTTGGGGGGAGGTTGGAGTGGAGTTGACGGGGAGGTTGGAGTGGAGTTGGGGGGAGGTTGGAGTGGAGTTGGGGGGAGGTTGGAGTGGAGTTGAGGGGGAGGTTGGAGTGGAGTTAGGGGGAGGTTGGAGTGGAGTTGGGGGGAGGTTGGAGTGGAGTTGGGGCGAGGTCGGAGTGGAGTTGGGGGGAGGTTGGAGTGGAGTTGGGGGGAGGTTGGAGTGGAGGTGACGGGGAGGTTGGAGTGGAGTTGGGGCGAGGTCGGAGTGGAGTTGGGGGGAGGTTGGAGTGGAGTTGGGGGGAGGTTAAAGTGGAGTTGACGGGGAGGTTGGAGTGGAGTTGGGGGGAGGTTGGAGTGGAGTTGGGGGCAGATTGGAGTGGAGTTGACGGGGAGGTTGGAGTGGAGTTGACGGGGAGGTTGGAGTGGAGTTGACGGGGAGGTTGGAGTGGAGTTGGGGGGAGGTTGGAGTGGAGTTGGGGGGAGGTTGGAGTGGAGTTGGGGGGAGGTTGGAGTGGAGTTGGGGGAAGGTTGGAGTGGAGTTGACGGGGAGGTTGGAGTGGAGTTGGGGGGAGGTTGGAGTGGAGTTGACGGGGAGGTTGGAGTGGAGTTGACAGGGAGGTTGGAGTGGAGTTGGGGGGGAGGTTGGAGTGGAGTTGGGGGGAGGTTGGAGTCGAGTTGACGGGGAGGTTGGAGTGGAGTTGACGGGGAGAGTGGAGTGGAGTTGGGGGGAGGTTGGAGTGGAGTTGGGCGGAGGTTGGAGTGGAGTTGGGGGGAGGTTGGAGTGGAGTTGACGGGGAGAGTGGAGTGGAGTTGGGGGGAAGGTTGGAGTGGAGTTGGGGGGAGATCTGAGTGGAGTTGACGGGGAGGTTGGAGTGGAGTTGGGGGGAGGTTGGAGTGGAGTTGGGGGGAGGTTGGAGTGGAGTTGACGGGGAGGTTGGAGTGGAGTTGACGGGGAGGTTGGAGTGGAGTTGGGGGGAGATCTGAGTGGAGTTGACGGGGAGGTTGGAGTGGAGTTGGGGGGAGATCTGAGTGGAGTTGGGGGGAGGTTGGAGTGGAGTTGACGGGGAGGTTGGAGTGGAGTTGGGGGTAGGTTGGAGTGGAGTTGAGGGGAGATCTGAGTGGAGTTGACGGGGAGGTTAGCTACAGAGTTGAATTGTTTTGTAATTGTAGTGATTTCTTTGTAGCCACTTTCCTCACGTTAGTTGATTGTTCTGTGATTAATTATCCTCAGAGAATCAGCACAATTTCACCATTGCTACAGTCACTCTGCCTGCTGCATGCAGGTGTAATGAAAGAAAGACAAAACCTACATTTATATAGCACCTTTCACAATGTCTTATTTCGCTTTACTGCCAATTAAATACTTTTTGAATTGTAGTCATTGGTATAATATAGTCAATGTTATCAAATGGCGGAGCAGGGTCGAGGGCCAAATGGCCTACTTCTGCTCCTAATACGTATGTTCATGTGTGATTCTGGGATGGATGAGATGATCTGAACTAGATGGACTTTGTCATCCACAATTATCTTGTGACCAGAGAGTGGAATCGTGGCTGGAGTTCTGTTTATTTTGTTGCTAATGGAAGTTTGCTGTGAGCAGGGTTTGAGGTGTGAGATTGCCAGGACAGCAGTGCTTAACGGGCTCATAGTGAATCAGTAACCTGTTTTATACTGCACATGATGTGTTGCCTGACTGGTGCCAGGGTGTGGAACACGCGCTCGGAGCTGGAGAGGAACTTACAGTGATGGGGGTGGATCCAGTCATCATGGTCCATATAGGTACCAATGACATAGGCAGGACAAAGAAGGAGGTTCTGCAGAGTCAGTGTGAGGACTCAGGCACCAAATTAAGAAGCAGAACCTCAAAGATCATAATCTCTGTATTATTACCTGAGCCACGTGCAAATTGGCATAGGACAAACCAGATTAGGGAGATGAATGTGTGGCTCAAAGACTGGTGTGGGATAAGTGGGTTCCAGTATTGGGGAAAGTGCGACCTGTACCATTGGAAAGTCTACACCCAAACTGTGCTGGGACCAGTGTTCCTGCATAACTAGGGAAATAGAGAGCATTTTAAACTAAATAGTGGGGGCAAGGGATCAAATTTGGGAAGATGTGGTAAATCAAAGAGCAGAGTCAAGGCAAAAGGAAAAGGTACTTTACGGGAAATGATAAACAGACTGTGACAGGAAAGGATAGAGGGGGCAAATCGAACAGTAAATCAACAGATGGAACTAGAGGTCACAAAAAGAATAAGAGGATAAAACTAAAGGCTCTGTATCTCAATGCACAAAGCATTCAAAACAAAACAGATAAACTGAAAGCACACATAGAAATAAATAATTACGATTTGAAAGCCATTACAGAGACGTGGCTGCAAGAGGACATGGATATTTCCTGAGTATTGAAGGGTACAGGATATTTAGGAAGGACAGGAAGTGAGGAAAAGGTGGAGGGGTAGCTCTGTTATTTAATGATGGTATTAGCACAATGCAGAGGGATGACCTAAGTTCAGGAGGACAGGATGTGGAAACAGTTTGGATAGAGATAAGAAATGGTAACGGCAAGAAGTCACTTGTGGGAGTTGTGTACAGGCCCTCGGACAGTAACCACATGGTAGGGTGGAGCATAAAGAAAGAAATAATGGGAATTTGTCAGAAAGGGACAGTGATAATCATGGGAGATTTTAATCTACATATAGACTGGAAAAGTTAAACTGGCAAAGATAGCCCAGATGAGGAGCACATTGAATGTTTTCAGGATGGTTTCTAAAAGCAGCATGTTCTGGAGCCAATCAGAGAGCAGGCTAAAAGCAAAATACTGTGGATGCTGGAAATCTGAAACAAAAACAAATTGCTGGAAAAATTCAGCAGGTCTGACAGCATGTGTGGAGAGAAAGACAGAGTCCTCTTCACCACGGACGTCCAATCCCTCTACACCTCCATCCCCAACCGGGATCATCTGAACGCTCTCCGCTTCGTCCCTGAACAGAGGCCCAAACAATCCCCATCCACCACCACTCTCCTCCATCTGGCTGAACTTGTTCTCTCACTGAACAATTTCTCCTTAAACTCGTCTCACTTCCTCCAAATAAAAGATGTGGCTATGGGTACCCGCATGGGCCCCAGTTATACCTGTCTCTTTATGGGACATTCCTTGCTCCAGTCCTACTCTGGCCCCCTCCCACAACTCTTTCTCCAGTACATCGATGACTGTTTTGGTACTGCTTCATGCCCTTGTCTAGACCTGGAAAAATGTATTACTTTTGTTTCCAATTTCCACCCCTCCATCATTTTCACATGGTCCATCACTACACTTCCCTTCCTTGACCTCTCTGTATCAATTTCTGGTGATAGACTGTCCACCAACATTCATTACAAGCCCACCAACTCCCACAGCTACCTCGACTACAACTCCTCACACCCTGCTTCCTGTAAGGACTCCATCCCATTCTCTCAGTTCCTTCGCCTCTGTCGCATCTGTTCCGATGATGCCACTTTCAAAAACAGTTCCTCTGACATGTCTTCCTTCTTCCTTAAGCGAGGTTTCCCACCCACGGTGGTTTAAGGGCCCTCAGCCGTGTCCGGCCCATCTCCCGCGCCTCTGCCCTCACACCTTCCTGCACCTTTACTTCCCCCCTCCTCACCATCCAAGGGCCCAAACACTTCTTTCAAGTGAAGCAGCATTTCACTTGCACTTCCCTCATTGAGTCTACCACATTCATGCTCCCAATGCGGTCTCCTCTACATTGGAGAGACCAAACACAGACTGGGTGACCGCTTTGCAGAACACCTTCGGTCTGCCTGCAAGCATGACCCAGACCTCCCTGTCGCTTGCCATTTCAACACTCCACCCTGCTCTCAAGCCCACATGTCCGTCCTTAGCCTGCTGCAATGTTCCAGAGAAGCTCAACGCAAAGTGGAGGAACAACAACTCATATTCCAACTAGGCACTTTACAGTCTTCCAGACTGAATATTGAGTTCAATAACTTCAGACCATGAACTCTCTCCTCCATTCCCACCCCTTTTTGATCCCCTTCTTTCAAATATTTATTTTTTAATTTTTATATATACATTTTTTTCCCACCTATTTCTATTATTGTTTTTAAAATGTATTTTCATTCATTTCCCCACCTTTTAGCCTATTTTGATCCTTGTTCCGACACTGTCCCCTCCCACCACCACAACCCCACTAGGTCCATCTGTCACTTGCTCATCCTGCTTTCTGCTCTTAATGTCACCATTAGCACCTCCTTTAGCCAGTATCACCACCATCAACACCCCTTCGACCTTTTGTTTATGACATCTTTTGCAATCTCTCCTTTGCCTCCACCTATCACTAGCCTTCGATCCAGCTTCACCTGTCCCACCCCCCTTTAAACAGTATATATTTCACCACATTTCTACTTCTCTTTAGTTCTGAAGAGTCATCTGGACTTGAAACGTTAACTCTGTCTTTCTCTCCACAGATGCTGTCAGATCTGCTGAGTTTTTCCAGCAATTTTTGTTTTTGTTTGAGAGAGCAGGCTGTACTAGACCTGCTGAGATGGGAGTAATTAATGACCTCATAGTGAAGGTGCCCCTAGGTAGCAGCAACGATAATATGATTGAATTTTACATTCAGTCTGGGGGAGAGGGGAGTGGGTCTGAGACTAAGTTTTTAAGCTTAAATAAGGGCAATTATCAGGACATGAAAGCTGAGCTGGCTAAAGAGAATTGGCAATAGGTTAAGTGATAGGTCAATAGAGATACAGTGGCAAACATTTAAGGGGGATATTTCAGAATGCATAGAATAGATACATTCCAACGAGTAAGAAAAAGTCCAAGGGATGGACACACCATCTGTGGTTAACTAGAAGGGTTAAAGATAGTATCAAACCTAAAGAAAAAGCATATAATTGTGCAAAGGTAGGTGGAAGGCCAGCAGATTGGCCTATTCCTGCTCCTATTTTCTATGTTTCTATGTTCTTTAAGGAACAGCAAAGAATGACTAAAAGACTAATAAGGAGAGAAAAATGAGAGTATGAGAGAAAGCTAGCCAGAAATATAAAAACAGATAGTAGGTGTTTTTATAAATATTTTAAAAAGAGTGAACAAAGTGAGTGCTGATCCTACAGAAAGTGAGTCTGGAGAATTGATAATGTAAAACAAGGAGATGGCAGATGAATTGAACAGGTATTTTGCATCAGTTTTCATTATAGAAGATGCAAGTAACATCCCAGAAGCAGCTCTCAACCAGGAAATGGAAGTGGGGAAGGAAGTCAGGAAAATTACAGTCACCAGAGAAGTGGTACTGAGTAAATTGTTGGAGCTGTGGGCTGACAAGAGCCCAGGTCCTGAAGGACTTCTTTTAAGACCCGAGGATGAAGTGTCTAGTGAATAGTTGATGCATTGGTTTTAATTTTCCAAAATGCCCTAGATTCAGGCAAGATCACATTAGATTGGAAAATAGCAAATGTAATTACATTATTCAAAAAGGGAGGGAGACAGAAAGCAGGAAACTACAGGCCAGTTAGCTTTACATCTGTATAGGGGAAATGTTAGAAGTTATTATTGAAGAAGCTATAGCAGGGCACTTGGAAAAGCTCAAGGTCATCAGGCAGAGTCAACATGGTTTTGTGAAAGGGAAATTGTGTTTAACCAACTTATTGGAGTTCTTTGAGGAAGTAGCATGTGTTGTGGATAAAGGGGAACCAGTGGATGTACTGTACTTAGCTTTCCAGAAGGTATTTGATAAAGTGCCACATCAAAGGTTATTGGGGAAGATGAAAGGTCATGGTGTAGGGAGTAACATATTGGCATGGTTAGAAGATTGACTGGCTAAGAGGAAGCAGAGAGGCATAAATGGGTCTCTTTCAGGTTGGCAGGATGTAATGAATGGTGTGTCACAGGGATCAGTGCTGGGACCTCAACTGTTTACAATTTATATAAATGACTTGGATGAAGGGATAGATGGGATGGTTGCCAAATTTGCTGATGACACAAAGATAGGTAGGAAAGTAAATCGCGAAGAGGACATAAGGAGACTACAAACAGATATAAATAGGTTAAGTGAGTGGGCAAACAGCTGGAAGATGCAGTATAACATGGGCAAATGTGAAATTGTCCATTTTGGCAGGAAGAATAAAGGAGAAGCATATTATCTAAATGATAATATTGTGATTGTAATAGTGAGAGATTGCAGAGATCTGAGGTGCAAAAGGATCTAGGTGTCCGAGTGCATAAATCACAAAAGGCTAGTATGCAAGTACAGCAAGTGATTAGGAAAACTAATCGAATGTTATCATTTATTGCAAAGGAAATTGAAGACAAAAGTAGCGAGGTTATGCTTCAGTTGTGCAGGGCACTTGCGAGACCACATTCGGAGTACTGTGTACAGTATTGATCACCTTATTTAAAGGAGGATGTAAATGCATTGGAAGCAGTTGAGAGCAGGTTTACCAGACAAACACCTAGAATGGGTGGGTTGTCTATGAGGAAAGGTTGGACAGGTTAGGTTTGTATCCACTGGAGTTTAGAAGAGTAAGAGGTGACTTGATTGAAAAATATAAGATCCTGAGGGGTCTTGACAGAGTGGATGTGGAGAGGATGTTTCCTCTTGTGAAAGAATCTAGAACTAGGGGTCACTGTTTAAAAATATGAGGTCACCCATTTAAAACAGAGATGAGGCAAAATCTTTTCACTCAGAAGGTCATGAGTCTTTGGAACTCTCTTCCTGAAAAGGTGGTGGAAGCAGATTCTTTGAATATTTTTAAGGCAGAGGTGGATAGATTCTTGGTAAGCAAGGGGGTGATAGGTTATCGGCAGTAGGTGGGATGCAGATTTCAGGTTACTATCAGATCAGCCATGATCTTACTAGATGGCAGAGCAGGCTCGAGGGGCTGAATGGTCTACGCCTGTTCCATGTTCATATGTATGCTCGTATGATTCTCAAGAGTCTTTTCCATTCACTTCAATCTTGACCTTTTGTCTACTTATCTATTATCCCACTCTATCTTGGTCATTTCTGAGGTATTGAATATGATGATAATGCTGTGTTGCATAATAGATACTGAAAATATATTGTAGTGAGAAGCAGTAATCAGCAGAGTCTTCAGACTTGATCAGGAAAACACATGCAATAGTAAACCATTCAGTCTTTGCCCTCTGGCCTCTAAAGGTTATGCTGTACAGAGTCACCTGAGGGCACCAACACTTTCCACTGACAGTGAAGACCTTTGCTGTTAAATCATTACATTTTGTTGCTCAGGAGTCATTAGATCTTTCTACCCGGTGAGATTACTGACAAATAGAATCCAATCACACACCTTGTGTGAAATAATTATATTGAATAATATCATGCACCCAGTCTTCTACAGAATGGAAAAGATCTTTGCAGTTACAGGAATGAAAACAGACGGACCACCCAGCATCAACCGAGGCACTGGAAAAGACAACGGCAATCTCAGCCCTGTCGATCCCGCAAAGTCCTTCTTACTAACATCTGGGGGCCAGTGCAAACATTGGGACAGCTGTCTCATAGACTAGTTAAGCAACAGCCTGACATAGACATGATTCCGTGAGGATGACTAACAGATAACGTCACAGACACCACCATCCCTGGGTATGCCCTGTCCCACCGGCAGGACAGACCCAGCAGAGGTCCGGCACAGTGGTATACAGTCGGGAGGGAGTTGCCCTGGGAGTCCTCAACATTAACTCCAGACCCCATGAAGTCTCATGGCATCAGGTCAAACATGGGCAAGGAAACCTCCTGCTGATTACAATGTACCACCCTCCCTCAGGTGATGAATCAGTGCTCCTCCATGTTGAACACCACTTGGAGGAAGCACTGAGGATGGCAAGGGCATAGAATGTACTCTGGGTGGAGGACTTCAATGTCCAACACCAAGAGTGGCTCGGTAGCACCACTACTGACCAAGCTGGCAGAGTCCTAAAGGACATAGCTGCTAGACTGGGTCTGTGGCAGGTATTGAGGGAACCAACAAGAGGGAAAAACACACTTGACCTCAATCTCACCAACCTGCCTGCCGCAGATGCATCTGTCCATGACAGTATCGGTAGGAGTGACCATCGCACAGCTCTTGTGGAGATGAAGTCCTGCCTCTGCAATGAGGATACCCTCCATCGTGTTGTGTGGCACTGCCACCATGCTAAATGGGATAGATTTCGAACAAATCTAACAACTCAAGACTGGGCACCCATGAGGCGCTGTGGGCCATCAGCAGCAGCAGAATTGTACTCGCACACAATCTGTAACCTCATAGCCTGGCATATTCCTCACTTTCCAATTACCAACAAGCCAGATCAACCCTGGTTCAATGAACAGTGCAGGAGGGCATGTCAGGAACAGCACCAAGCACACCTAAGGCACTGGGTACTGCAAAGGCTATGGGCCCTGACAATATTCCAGCAATAGTACTTAAGACTTGTGCTCCAGAACTTGCCACCCTCCTAGCCAAGCTGTCCTAGTACAGCTGCAACACTGGCATCTACCTGGCTATGTGGAAAATTGCCCAGGTATGTCCTGTACACAAAAAGCAGGACAAATCCAACCCAGCCAATTACCGCCCCCATCAGTCTACTCTCCATCATCAGTAAAGTGACGGAAGGGGTTATCAACAGTGCTATCAAGCAGCACTCGCTTAGCAATAACCTGCTCACTGACGCTCAGTTTGGGTTCCACCAGAGTCACTCAGCTTCTGACCTCATTACAGCCTTGGTTCAAACATGGATAAAAGAGCTGAGGTGAGGTGAGAGTGACTGCCCTTGATATCAAGGCTGCACCCGACCGAGTGTGGCATCAAGGGGCCCCAGCAAAACTGGAGTCAATGGGAATCAGGGGAAAAACCCTCCATTGGTTGAATTCATAACTTGCACAAAGGATGATGGTTGTGGTTGTTGGAGGTCAGTCATCTCAGCTCCAGGACATCAGTGCAAGAGTTCCTCAGGGTAGTGTCCTCGGCCCAACCATCTTCAGATGCTTCATCAATGACCCTACTTCCATCATAAGGTCAGAAGTGGGGATGTTCACTGATGATTCCCCCAATGTTCAGCACCATTCGCCACTCCTCAAATACTGAAGGAGTCCATGTCCAAATGCAGCAAGACCTGGACAATATCCAGGCTTGGGCTGACAAGTGGAAAGTAACATTCGCACCACACAAGTGTCAGGAAATGACCATCTTCAACAAGAGAGAGAATTAAACGATCGCCCCTTGACATCCAATGGCATTACCATCACTGAATCCCCCACCATCAACATCCTGGGGGCTACCATTGACAGGTACTGCCATTGAACATCAAAGGGCGATGGTTTGAGTCTCTCCTGTTGGAGATGGTCATTTCCAGAAACTGACCTGGACTAGCCATATAAATATTGTGGCTACAAGAGCAGGTCAAAGGCTAGGAATCCTGCAACAACTAACTTACCTCCTGGCTCCCCAGAGTATGTCCACCAGACAAGGCACTAGTCAGGAGTGTGATGGAATACTCCCCACTTGCCTGGATCAATGCAGCTCCCACAACACCCAAGAAGCTTGACACCATCCACCAAAGCAGCCCACTTGATTGGGGTCTACAAGATGCACTGCAGCAACTCACCAAGGCTCCTCTGGCAGCACCTTCCAAACCCACAACCAGTACCATCTAGAAGGACAAGTGCAACAGATAGATGGGAACACCACCACCTAGAAGTTCCCCTCCAAGTCACTCACCATCCTGACTTGGAAATACATCACCATTCCTTCACTGTCGCTGGGTAAAAATCCTGGAACTCCCTTCCTAACAGCACTGTGGGTGTACCTACACCACATGGACTGCAGCAGTTCAAGAAGGCAGCTCACCACCACCTTCTCAAGGGCAACTAAGGATGGGCAATAAATGCTGGCCCAGCCAGCGAAGCCCATATCCCCTGACTGAATTAAAAAGAAATTTTAAAAATATGCTCACTTTAGCATTTCTGCCAGCAGAACACAGCAATTGGAGGAGTTCTGTGACTTTGTTGAAGTGCAGAATGCAACATATTGAGGCACATTGTGAGCAATGGCTTTCTCTGTCAGCTATTATAAAGATTGTTGAAATGCTGGAAATCTGTAACAAGCTACTTTCAGGCTGGAGATCAGGAAGAGAGCCCCAAAATACTACAGGGATGCTTCAGGGGTGAGGGGGGCTGCCCATGAAGTGGCTGACTTTTACTTTCAGCAATGGTCCCAAACTATTCATTGACTGTAATGAAGCTTCAGTGGCCATGTTGTTCAGGGCTCTCTCAGTGTACAAACTGATGAGCGACTTGAATAGGAAGAGATTTGGGATAAATGGCAGACTAAACCAATTAACACCAACTGTGACAGGAAAATGTGAGAAAGACTTGATCTTTCTACAAAAGAGTCAAGAAGTATTTGAGTGACAGATATGACTTGTCTGAAAACAGTTTCCATACCAGAATGTTCAAATTAGCCTATGCAAACAAATGCTGTGTCCTTTGAAGAATTTTGAGACGGTTTTGAAGTGTGCAATCTTAAACAGATTGACACGGGTGTGCTGTGTGAAGAATTTGGCATTCTGAAGAAAGTTCAATCCTCCTGAGGTGAAGCATTGCCAGAGCAGTGAGGAGAGATACCTGAAACTTTTTAATAAAGCCCAGGGGAAAAAAATCACTGAGATGAAGAAAACCAGCTCCTTTATATTCTCCATGCCATGCAGCAAAGCTTATACAGAACTTAAGACCATAAGACCTTAAGATATAAGAGCAGAAATTAGGCCATTCGGCCCATCGAGTCTGCTCCGCCATTCAATCATGACTGATAAGTTTCTCAACCCCATTCTCCCGCCTTCTCCCCGTAACCTTTGATCCCCATACCAATCAAGAACCTATCTATCTCCGTCTTAAATACACTCAATGACCTGGCCTCCACAGCCTTCTGTGGCAATGAATTCCATAGACTCACCACTCTGGCTAAAGAAGTTTCTCCTCATCTCTGTTCTAAAAGGTCTTCCCTTTACTCTGAGGCTGTGCCCTCGGGTCCTAGTCTCTCCTACTAATGGAAACATCTTCCCCACGTCCACTCTATCCAGGCCTTTCAATATTCTGTAAGTTTCAATCACATCCCCCCTCATCCTTCTAAACTCCATCGAGTATAGACCCAGAGTCCTCAAACGTTCCTCATATGTTAAGCCTTTCATTCCTGGGATCGTTCTCGTGAACCTCCTCTGGACCCTCTCCAGGGCCAGAACATCCTTCCTGAGATACGGGGCCCAAAATTGCTCACAATATTCTAAATGTGGTCTGACCAGAGCCCTATAAAGCCTCAGCAGCACATCCATGCTTTTATATTCTAGCCCTCTCGAAATAAATTCCAACATTGCAGTTGCCTTCCTAACTACCGACTCAGCCTGCAAGTTAACCTTAAGAGAATCCTGGACTAGGACTCCCAAGTCCCTTTGCACTCCAGATTTCTGAATTCTCTCCCCATTTAGAAAATAGTCTATGCCTCTATTCTTCCTACCAAAGGGCATGACCTCACACTTCCCCACGTTGTATTCCATCTGCCACTTCTTTGCCCATTCTCCTAACCTGTCCAAATCCTTCTGCAGCCTCCCTGCCTCCTCAATACTACCTGTCCCTCCACCTATCTTTGTATCATCTGCAAACTTAGCCAGAATGCCCTCAGTTCCTTTATCTAGATCATTAATGTATAAAGTGAAAAGTTGTGGTCCCAACACTGACCCCTGCGGAACTCCACTAGTCACCGGCCGCCATCCTGAGAAGGACCCCCTTAGTCCCTCTCTCTGCCACCTGCCAGACAGCCAATCTTCTATCCATGCTAGTACCTTGCCTCTAACACCACGGGCTCTTATCTTACTGAGCAGCCTCCTGTGCGGCACCTTGTCAAAGGTCTTCTGGAAGTCCAAGTAGATAACATCCATTGGCTCTCCTTTGTCTAACCTGCTCATTACCTCCTCAAAGAATTCTAACAGATTTGTCAGGCATGACCTCCCCTTGATGAAACCATGCTGACTTTGCCCTTTTCTGTATTCTGAAGTATTCTGAAATCTCATCCTTAATAATGGACTCTAAAATCTTACCAACGACCAAGGTCAGGTTAATCGGCCTGTAATTTCCCATCTTTTGCCTCACTCCCTTCTTAAACAGGAGGGTTACATTAGCGATTTTCCAGTCCTCTGGGACCTTCCCTGACTCGATTCCTGAAAGATCACCACTAACGCCTCCACTATCTCTTCAGCTATCTCCTTCAGAACTCTGGGGTGTAATCCATCTGGTCCAGGTGATTTATCCACCTTCAGACCTTTCAGTTTTCCTAGCACCACCTCCTTAGTAATAGCCACCATACTCACCTCTGCCCCCCGACTCTCTTGAACTTTGGGGATGTTACTCGTGTCTTCCACTGTGAAGACTGACGCAAAGTACCTATTCAGTTCCTCCGCCATTTCTTTGTTCCCCACTACTACTTCTCCAGCGTCATTTTCCAGCGGCCCAATGTCCACTTTTGCCTCTCTCTTACCCTTTATATATCTAAAAAAAACTCTTGCAATCTTCTTTTATAATACTGGCTAGTTTACCCTCATATTTCATCTTCTCCCTCCTTATTTCTTTTTTAGTTGTCCTCTGTTGGTCTTTGTAGGCTTCCCAATCCCCTGGTTTCCCATTGCTCGTCGCCGCATTGTATGCTTTCTCTTTAGCTTTTATGCTGTCCCTGACTTCCCTTGTCAGCCATGGTTGCCTCGTCCTCCCTTTAGTATGCTTCTTCTTCCTAGGGATGAATTTTTGCTGTGTCTCCCAAATTACTCCCAGAAACTTCTGCCATTGCTGTTCCACTGTCTTTCCTTCTAGGCTCATCTCCCAGTCAATTCTGGCCAGCTCCTCCCTCATGCCTCTGTAGTTGCCTTTATTCAACTGTAATACCGTTACATTTGATTCCAGCTTTTTCCTCTCAAATTGCAGGGTAAATTCTATCATATTGTGGTCACTTCCTCCTAAGGGTTTCTTCACCTTAAGCTCCCTTATCAAATCTGCCTCATTACACATCACTAAATCTGGAATTGCCTGTTCCCTAGTGGGCTCCACCACAAGCTGCTCCAAAAAGTCATCTCAAAGACATTCCACAAATTCCTTTTCTTGGGATTCACTACCAACCTGATTTTCCCAGTCTACCTGCATATTGAAATCCCCCATGATCACTGTAACCTTACCTTTCTTACACACATTTTCTATCTCCTGATGAATCTTGTGCCCCACATCCTGACTACTGTTCGGAGGCCTGTACATAACTCCCATTATGGTTTTTTTAACCTTTGCAGTTCCTCAACTCTACCCACACAGATTCTACATCATCTGACCCTATGTCGTTTCTTGCTATCGATTTAATTTCATTTCTTACTAACAAAGCAACCCCACCCCCTCTGCCAACCTGCCTATCTTTTCGATAGGATGTATATCCTTGGATATTTAGCTCCCAGTCCTGATCTCCTTGCAACCATGTCTCTGTGATGCCCACCACATCATACCTGCCAATTTCAATCTGCGCCACAAGCTCATTTACCTTATTTCGTATACTGCGTGCATTCAGATACACCTTCAGTCCTGTATTTCCCGTCCCCTTTCTCATTGTCGTCCCTTTATCTGATATGCTTAAAGTTAGATTCCTAGCCCTTTCCAAACACTCTGTCCTATTTTGTGTTCTGGAGATTTTCATAGCCTCTCCTGGGCTCTCCTTTCTTTTCAGTTTTTTCATGATTTTCCATGAAGTTGATTTCCCCACCCCCCCCACCCCGCCCACATGCTAACCTGCTGCTTTGTTTCCCATTAGTCATACTTCTTGGAGTTTTACCCTTCCTTTCCCCCCCATTTTCTAGTTTAAAGTCCTGTTGACCACCCTATTTACCCTTTTCGCTAGAACATTGGTCCCAGATCGGTTCAGGTGGAGACCATCCCAACGGTACAGATCCCTCCTGTTCCAATACTGATGCCAGTGCCCCACGAAATGGAACCCCTCTTTCCCGCACCACTCCTTTAGCCACGTGTTTACTTCCCTTATTCTCGCGTCCCTATGCCAATTTGGACGTTGCTCGGGTAGTAATCCGGAGATTATAACCCTTGAGGACCTGTTCTTTAATTTAGTTCCTAGTTCCTGATAATCCCCAAACAGGTCCTCTTTCCTAGTCTTACCTATGTTATTTGTCCCGACGTGGACCACAACAACTGGACCACCCCCCTCCCTCTCCAATATCCTTTCGAGCCGGTCAGAGATGTACCTCACCCTGGCACCAGGCAGGCAACACACCATGCGGTACTCTAGATCCTGCTTACAAAGGAAGCTATCAATTCCCCTAATTATAGAATCCCCTACAACTACCACTTGTCTTTTTGCTCCCCCCTCTTGAATGGCCTCCTGTGCCACAGTGCCGTGGTCAGCTGGCTCATCCTCCCTACAGCCCTGTTCCTCATCCACACAGGGAGCAAGTACCTCGTACCTGTTGGACAAGGTCAAGAGCTGAGGCTCCTCTGTTCCTGAACACAGGAGCCCTCTACCTGCCTCACTTGCAGTCACACCCTGCTGACCTTGACCACTGACTGAACTTGAGGTACTTAATCTACCGGGTGTGACCGCCTCCTGAAACAAAGCGTCCAGGTAACTCTCCCCCTCCCGGATGTGCTGCAGCATCCGGAGCTCAGTCTCCAGCTCATCAATTCTAAGCTGGAGTTCCTCCAGCAACCAACACTTGCTGCAGATATGGTCACTGCGGCTTGCAATGGGATCTGCCAGCTCCCACATCATACAGCTACAGCACATCACCCTCCCAGCCATCTCAACTTAGTTAATGAATTTATTAATTAGCTTTGCAGTGTTTATTTTTTCAAATTTGGTGCAGATTTCCTACCAACCAATCAGGTCACAGCTTTCCTGTGACGTCACTTTTATCAGTTTTGGCTTCAGTTACTCTGTACCCCGAGGTCACCGCTCTGGTGCTCCTCCCTCCGAGTCTGCTCCCTGGAGACAAGGCCGCGAATCCCCGAGGTAAGCTAGATTTATACTCACCGCTCCGGTGCTCCTCCCTCCGAGTCTGCTCCCTGGAGACAAGGCCGCGAATCCCCGAGGTAAACTAGATTTATACTCACCGCTCTGGTGCTCCTCCCTCCGAGTCTGCTCCCTGGAGACAAGGCCGCGAATCCCTGAGGTAAACTAGATTTATACTCACCGCTCTGGTGCTCCTCCCTCCGAGTCTGCTCCCTGGAGACAAGGCCGCGAATCACCGAGGTAAACTAGATTTATACTCACTGCTCCGGTGCTCCTCCCTATTTGTTCCAAGAGTAGTTTACAGTCATGTTGTCTGTAGACCTTCAGGTTACCAGCTCATCCAAAAGACTCCTTCAGTAGTGCACCAAAATAACAGCCTAGAGTGTGCTTAAGTCCTGAATGCAACTTGAACCCACAACTTACTGACCTAGAGATGAGTGCACTCCCATTGGGCCAAACTGAGACTATGCTTCTCAACTCTCCTAACTTTTTTTATTCTTTCATGGGATGTGGGCATTACTGGCAAAGCCTGCATTTGTTGTCAATCCCTAACTGCCCTTGAACTAAACATTTCAAAGGAGAGTTAATAGTGGGTCTGGAGCCACATGCGTGCCAGATTGGGTAAGGATAGCAGATTTCTTTGCCTAAAGGACATGAGTGAACCAGATGAGTCTTTACAACAATTGATGATAAGTTTCATAGTCACCATTACTGAGCTTTATATTCCAGATTAATGAATTGAATTTTTAAATTAATAAGTTTAGTATAAATTATGTAACTTGAATATTGCTGAGACTTTTTTTTGTCAAAGCTTTTTATCTTGCACTCATCAGGACAACTGGCAAGAAAATAGCAATGTCAGGGGAAACAACATATTTATACTATGAGAAGACAGTGCTGATTGGTTGGCAAGTGGACTCTGCTGGAGGCATTGCCGTGGAAAATGCACAAGTGGATGGTGACTTGACAGTTAACTGAAACCAAGCAGCTGACTCGGATTGGTCAAAACATAGCCCTGGGAAATGAACCAGCAAATGGCTGTTGTTTTGTAATGTTTCCACATGTTCTTTCTGTCTGCAAACAGAGTCCTGTGTATTGATATTGCGAGCCCAACTGACAATCTTAAATTTATTGTCGGCGTAATTCTTAGCACACTGAGGATTAGTTAACAAATGTTGTCCAATCGTGAATCACATTTAATGTTGGACACCTATGATTTCAGTTTTGAAAGCACAGGCTGGTTGGGTACAGTCCATACCTTGCTCGTTGTATCAAACAGCATGCCCCTTCCATTGTTTGCAATGGGATGCTATGCATCACATACTGACCAATTATTAAATCCATAGTGGGATTAGAACCTGTGTCTCTAGAGCATTACCTGGGCCTCTGGAATACTAGTCCAGTTACACTACCACAACACCACCATCTCCTCCCTCAATCAATCAATGATTAATTTATTTATTTTGGAATACAACAATTGCAGCAAGACTCTAATCTAAAGTCACTTCTTCAGCCTCCAAGAATGAATTATAATTCACCACCACTCAGCTCAAAACACACATTATGAGCATGGACAGCATCAGTAAAAGATTTGACAACACAGAAACTGGCCTTAATATAGATCCTATATTGGATTTGTAGTGTACAAAGATGCAGAATTTTCCCACTTCTCGCATACTACTTACAGAAACAAAGGATGTAACTCAATAACAAAAGGAACACAGGAATCTGGAGCAGGAGTAGGCACCAAAATCATGGCTGATCTGATTGTGGCCTCAACTCCACTTTCCCGTGTGCCCCTTGACTTCTTGTCAATCAAAAATGTAACTTAGCCTTGAAGATATTCCATGCCCCAGCCTCCAATGCTCTCTGGAGATGAGAATTCCACAGACTAACAACCCTCATAAATTCTCATCTCAGTCTTAAATGGGAGACCCTGAATTTTTAAACTGTGTCCCCCAGTTCTAGACTCCCTCAAGGGGAAACATACTTTCAGCATTCATCTTGTCAAGTCCCCTTAAGATTTCAGATGTTTCAGTAAGATCACCTCTCATTATTCTAAGATCCAATGGGTATAGGCCCACCTGTTGAACCTTTCCTCATAAGAACCATGGAAAAGTTATGGCACAAAAGTGGCCATTCAGCCCATTGTCTGCACCAACCCAAAAAGAGAAAAAAAACTAGCACCTCATTTTAATCCCACTTGCCAGCACCTGGTCTGTAGCCTTGCAGGTTACAGCACTTCAGATGCAGATCCAGGTACCTTTAAATGAGTTGAACGTTTCAGCCTCAACTATCAATTTAGCACGTGAATTACAGACACCCACCACCCTCTGGGTGACAAAGCTTTTCCTCATGCCCCCTTTAATCCTTCTACCAATCACCTTAAATCTATGCCCCTTGGTAGGTGGCCCCTCAGCAAGGGGAAACAGCTCTTTCCTGTCTACCCTATCTAGGTCCCTCATCATTTTGTACACCTCAATTAGGTCACCCCTCAGCCTCCTCTGTTCAAAGAAAAACAAACCTAGGACAACCAACCTCTCCTCACAGCTGCAATTTAAGCCGGGGCAACATTCTTGTAAATCTCCTCTGTACTCTCTCCAGAACAATTATGTCCTTTCTGTACTGTGGTGACGAGAACTGCACACAAAATTCCAGCTGTGGCCTAACCAGCCTTTTATACAGTTCATCATTACATCCCTGCTTTTGCATTCAATATCTTGCCAGTAAAAGGAAAACATTCCAAATGCTTTCTTTAGCACCTTGTCCACCTGTCCAGATACCTTGAGGGACCTGTGGACATGCACTCCAAGATCTCTCACTGCCTCACCCTCTCAATATCCTCCTGTTCATCGAGTATTCCCTTACTTTGTTTGCCCTCCCCGAATGGAGCACCTCACTTTTACAGATTGAATTCCATTTGCCGCTTTTCAAGCCACTCAACCAAGCCATTGAGAGCATTCTGGAGTAACTGCTATCCTCTTCACTATCAGCCACACCGCCAACTGTTGTCATATGCAAATTTCCCAACCATGCCTCCTACATTTAAGTCCAAATCATGAATATATCCAACAAACATCAAGGGCCCCAACACTGAGCCATGTGCAACGGCACTGGAAACAGTTTTCCATTCGCAAAAACTGACCATTACAATTTCTTTCTGGTCACTGAGCCAATTTTGGATCCAACTCACCATCTTCCTGTATCCCAAGAAATCTCACTTTTCTGTGCAGTCTACCATGTTGGACCTTGTCAAATACCTCATCAAATATAAAAAACACCTTCATCCCAGGAATCACTGCATCCTTCTCAAATAGTATTTCTTTCTCAGTGGAGCATATTTTTGCTGAGAGTTATGAAATATCTCCTTAAATGTCTGTCATTACTTCTCTACTGCCCTACCTTTTAACCTGGTCTCCCTGTTCACTTTGGCTAACTACCTTCATACCCTTTTAACTTCCTTTAAGATAGCAGTCTTAGACCCACACTTCTCATCCTCAAACGGAATGTAAAATTCTACCACGTTATCATCGCTGTTGCCTCGAAGCACCTTTATTATGAGATCATTAATTCCTGTCTCAATGCACATGACCAGGTCTAAAATAGCCTAGTCCATGGTTGGCATGAAAACATGCTGCTTCAAGAAACTAAAGTGTGAATTTACACAGGAGCTTTCCATCCCTCACATATTTTCTCCCATCCAGTCCTTCTTTGAAGTTCCCAACTCTTGCCACCTCACAATTCTGGCATAGGCATCAACAGTTATGATCTGAATTGTACACACAATAGACACTTCGGGCATAAAGGCTTGCTTATAATAGTTCCTTTGATGGTACAAAATGATTGACAGTACAAAATGATTGACAGACAATGAAATGCCAAGTATAATCCTTGCTCCAACATGTGGAAAAGCAGCATCCAATCTGCACACAGCAAGGTCCCACAAAACACCAATGAGATGCATGAATTTAATTAGTGGTCGAGATAAAATGTTTACCTGTACAAACATAACTTCACTTCTATGGAGAATATCAATGTAAATTTTATGTCCAATGCGATCCTTTACATTTTTATGGGACCTGACAATATTCCGACAACAGTACTGAATACTTGTGCTCCAGAACTTGTCGCACTCTGAGCCAAGCCTTTCCAGTACAACTACAACACTGGCATCTACCCAGCAATGTGGAAAATTGCCCAGGTATGTCCTGTACAGGAAAAGCAAGACAAATCCAACCCAGCCGGTTCCTGCCCTATCAGTCTGCTCTCCATCAGTAAAGCGATGGAAGGTATCATCAACAGTGCTATCAAGCGGCACTTGTTTAGCAATATCCTGCTCACTGATGCTCAGTTTAGGTTCTGCCAGGGCCACTCAGCTCCTGCTCTCGATACAGCCTTGGTTCAGACATGGACAAAAGAGTTGAGCTCCAGAGGTAAGGTAAGAGTGACTGCTCTTGACATCAAGGCAGCTTTTGACTGAGTGTGGCATCAAGGAGCCCTAACAAAACTGGAGTCAATGGGAATCAGGGAAAACTCTCCACTGTTGGAGTCATACCGAGCACAAAGGAAGATAGTTGTCGTTGTTGTCAACTCAGATCCAAGACATCATTGTAGGAGTTCCTCAGGGTAGTGTCCTCAGCCCAACCATCTTCAGCTACTTCATCAATGACCCTCTTTTCACCATAAGGTCAGAAGTGGGGATGTTCGCTGATGATTGTACAATGTTCAGCACCATTTGCAACTCCTCAAATATCAAAGCAGTCAATGTCCAAATGCAGCAAGACCTGGATAATATCCAGGCTTGGGCTGACAAGTGGCAAGTAACATTCATGCTACACAAGTGCCAGGCAATGACCATCTCCAACAGAGAAGCTAACCATTGCCCCTTGATATTCAATGGTATAACCATCACTGAATCTCCCACTCTCAACATTATGGGGTTACCATTGACCAGAAACTGAACTAGCCATATAAATACTATAGCTGCATGGGCGGGTGTCATGAAACTATTAATATATGTAGTATTATTGGAAAATATTTTTCTTTTAAAATAGAGGTTTAGTCTGTGGATCTGTCTTAATTGGATTAAAGCCAGCTAGTCTGGGTGCTTTATGTACTGGTTTTGAGATGTTAACAGAGATGGAGTGTATTTGCATTTTTTTTTGAACAGAGCATTAAAGAAGTGGGGCGAGAACTGACGCCTATCTAGCTGATGCCAAGCAATATTATTTTGCTAATAAATTATATATTACTAATAAAATTGGCACGATGAAAGGGGTTTTATTGTGAGAGGGGTTTAGTTCAGAGGTTGCTGATACAATGAGAATTTGTATTCAATGGAGTGGTAGGTATAACTTCAGCAGCGTTGTGTGTGTGGGGCAGAAGCAATGTGAGATCAAAAGGCAGCTGCAAGCCTCCAACTGGTCCAACTGGCTCCACAGTGAAAAGAACCTCATTGAATTTGTAAGGTGCAAATACTTTGCCTGATGTTTTGCTTAAATCTATGGATTGCTGTTGCCTTAATAGAGATTAGTTTGGGAATTTGTTAAAAGTTATGATAGTAGTAATTTGAAGTCACGTGGGTATATATTTTAACATGTGTAAATTAATGTTTCATTTAGTTTAATGTAAAGCCTCAAGACTGGTGGTCTGATTCCTGAATTTAGAGTCACATCTCAAACATAACACTTAAAATTATAGGTTATGACAGTTGTTTAAAGTTTTCCTCTGGGATTTTTAAATAACTCCACTTTACCAACTGCATCAGTCATAACAGCAGATCAGAGACTAGGAATCCTGTGGCGAGTAACTCATCTCCTGGCTCCCCAAAGCCTGTCCACCATCTACAAGGCAAAAGTCAGGAGTGCGATGGAATGCTCACCACTTGTCTGAATGAGTGTAGCTCCAAACACACCCAAGAAGCTTTACACCGTCCAGGACAAAGCAGCCCACTTGATTAGCACCCCTTCCACAAACATTCACTCCCTCAACCACCAACGCACAGTGGCAGCAACGTGTACCATCGACAAGATGCACTGCAGGAATTCACCAAGCTTCCTTCGACAGCACCTTCCAAATGCGCGACCACTACCATCTAGAAGGACAAGATCAGCAGACACATGAGAACACCACCACCTGGAAGTTCCCCTCCAAACCACTCACCTTCCTGGCTTGGAAATATATTGCCATCCCTTCACTCTGTAACTGGGTCAAAATCCTGGAATACTCACCCTAATGCCACAGGGACTGCAGCAGTTGAAAAAGGCACCTCATTACCACCTTCTCAAGGGCAATTAGGAACGGGCAATAAATGCTGGCCTAGCATAAAATGAATTTTAAAAACTGGGAGGGCAGACCGAGCCTCTGTTTAACATGCCATCTAAAATACAGCACCCTTTCAGTCTCCAACCATCAGACCAGATGATGGGCTCAAGTCCAAGAGCAGAGTTAAACCCACACTCTTCTGACAGAGCGAGTGTGCTCTCTTGTTAAGGTACTGGAGAACCGATTAAGTCGTAACCAAGCCTGACCCGATCTTCACTCAAACATCACACATTCATTGTACAGCAAAAGTCAGCGGACTGCAATCAGGAGCAGAAATTGTAATTTCAGTTCAGGATGCTGAGGCCTATTGCAACATTCTACATCACTGCTATTCCTGCTGATATCAGCCAAGAGAAAAGGTCCAGCCTAATATCCCTTGAATGCTGATCACCGATTTACATGTACTCGTGCAATTGAAACTCCATAAGCAACAGCTGGGAAGAGCACAAGTACACTGTAAGCTTTCTTCTATAATAAGAATACATTCTCTGGTCATTAGGCAAGTACCCTGGAGACAGCTGCAAGTAGGAGCTTTCATGCCCAAAATAAGAATGACAACAGATTTGCAAGCTATCCACAACCAACATTTTTAACTGAGCTGTCACCTATATGTATGATGGAAATGCCTTCACAAAAGGTCCACCACAAAGAACTTGTGCTACTTTAGGACAACGTTTTCGGTTCAAGTTAGCAGGAAACTGTAAACAAAGCTGCTGGCAAAAAGAAATTCTTTCAAACAGCCCAACGCATCCAGAGATAGCCCCAAATAGTTGTTTTAAATTTTAAAAATCCTTTGAGCAATTAAGTGCATTTCTGATGCTATTTCCAAAAGTTTGACTATTTAAACGTTCACGGTTTTTAAAGCTTAGTTCCACAATATTTCAGGCACAATACCACTTGTGGTAATTAGCATTCAATGAAGATTTACTAATAGTATGATTTAACAACACCCAGCTTCAAAATTCTTACAAGAGCTAAAAAAAGAGTGACTGGCAAATGACACCAATATACAAAAAAGGTCAGAAAAGCAAAACTCTGAAAAGACTAACAGCACCTTTACACACAGTTCAGAGATGTGGAAATGCTGAGTTCTCAGAGGGTTGTGGCAGGATATAGAAATATAAAATATATATTTCTGGAAAGAGACATATTGCTGAAGCTTTTATCTTGCACTCATCAGAACAAATGCAAGAATGCCAAATTCCAAATGATCACCACAATTTATACAGTCATCAATATACCAGAAAAAGAAATGAGGCAGGAGGCTGGATAAGACGAGAAAAATGAATGTTCCACAAAGGGCAGGTATAACTGAGATTGTTGCGGCTACCCATAGCAACACCTTTTATTTGAATATTGCTGAAAAAAGAAACATGTCTAAACTTTTCATTTTACACTCATCAGGACACTTTGCAAGACTACCAATATAAAGGAGAAAACAACAATTTATACTGTGTGTGAAGATTGGTTGGCAAGTGGACTCCGGTAGAGGCATTGCCATGGGGAATGCACCAGTGAGGGTGACTGACAGTTAATTGCCAAGCATTGTTTGAAATTTAAACCAGGCAGCTTGACCCTGATCAGTCAAGGCATTACCCTGAGGAATGAGTCAGCAAATGGCTGTCACTTAATTTGTTTAGCTGAAACAGGCACAATGTGTGTACATGTTCTTTCTGCCTGCAAAGAACAGGGTCCTATGCATTGACATATGTAGCTTCCACTACACGCAAATGCGCCACACTGCAAGCCCGACTGACAACCTTAAATTGGTTGTCTGCGTAATTCTTAGCGCACTGAGGATTATTTAGCAAATGTTGTCCAATCGCAGAATCACATCTAATGTTGGGCACCCTTTTGAATTTTGTAAGCACAGGTTGGTTGGGTACAGTCTATACCTTGCCTGTTGCGAACAACAGCTCGGACGTGCTGTTTCACACATTATGCCACTTTTTGGGATGTACAGTCTACGTATCGAGCATCACACTGGCACTGAAATTCATACACCAATTTACTCATGTGTGATAGGTAGAACGAACGCCTTTTTGGCTTGACCGCAGCATCCTGTTAGTGGCGAATACCACTCCTGTTATGACTGTAGAGCAGCAATGTGAAACAGCAAGTTATACCTGTTGCCTAAATTTTTGAGATACCTTGCCCTTCCAGGGGAATCTGAGATAGACTGGGCATTTTTCAGGGCCGAAAGTGACAGCCTTTGAGTTCATGAGTTGGCGTGATATACAGCGCGAAATAATGTGATCAGGGTAGCCATTATCCTGCAGGGTGCCTTTAATGTGCCCTATTTCAGTTGGTATTCTTCATGATGAAGACGGTGTACAGTTAATTGTTGGTAGTTATTAGTTACTATAGTAACTATATTAGTTATTATACTACACATAGCGATTGTTGGTACAGTTATGATCGTTAATTATTACTTCAGCTTAATCAATAAAGTGATGAATGCAATTACAGCAACAGCAATGCTCTGTGCTTGTTTGAATTCATTGTTTTGGCTGGCCAGTCAGACCTTAGCTTGCCTCCGAGCTGTCTGTGTGTCTGTGCATGTGCGCCAATTGGCAAGCCAAGGGAGGGGATGTGGTTTTTGTGCAGTGTTTCTGGCCTCCTCCACTGGCTATCCTATTTATGGGGAACAGGCACGAAAACGGAGTTAAGGTCATGATCAAACCAAATCGAGGGCCTGTACTCCTGCTCCCATTTCTTACGCTGTTTAGTCTATGCAGTGGATTCTAATGCTTCAAATGGCCGTCAAACGCAGTGAAAAGTTATTGCACCACAGCCCTCAACTCCTGAGGAACTGGTCAGCAGAAACCCAGCCACAGATTCTAAAGTCCAGAGATTATGAAGGTTTGCCAAATCTGCCCAAAATGTCCTGCATATTTCCTGCATCTTCTAACTTCACATCTAGCTCTGCAAAACTTATAGACAACATTTAAAAACTTCCACAAGACACTTACTGTCCCCTTTGTCTGGTCGTTTCTTGGCCTTTTGGCTAAGATCAAGTGAATACAAGTTTAAATTAGAAACACAACAACAAAGCAGAATGTGATGGGAACCACAACCTCTCGGTCTGCAACCAGGTCCTGACTGTTCCTCTTCCAGCTGAGAGCTCATCACAAGGAATCCTGGGATTTGGAGTCCAGGCAGGAAATGCAGAAAATTCATTCACAGTGCCTCAACAGGCCACAGAAAACAGTGCTCATACAGGATTGGGAAACTAGTGGCGAAATATCCCAGGAAAACTGTCCAAACAGGCCTGGGAAAACACAATCCATATATGCCAGGAAAACAGGGTTCAAATCATCCTGGAAAACAGTGTCCAACTATCCCAGGAAAGCAGTGTCTATAAATCCCTGGAAAAGTGTCCAAATGTCCCTGGGAAAAAATGCCCAGCTGTCCCAGGAAAACAGGGCCAGGAAAACAGTCTCCAAACATCTCAGGAAAACAGCTCAGCTCAGTCACTTCATTGGCAGCCCCCCTCATCCCTGAAGCATCTCCACAGTAAGTTGGGGCTCTCTTCCTGATCTCCAGCCTGAAAGTAGCTTGTTACAGATTTCCAGCATTTCAACAATCTTTATAATAGCTGACAGAGAAAGCCATTGCTTGCAATGTGCCTCAAGGTGTTGCATTCTCCACTTCAACAAAGCCTCAGAACTCCTCCAATTGCTGTGTCTTGCTGACAGAAATGCTAAGTGAGCATATACCTTGAGAACAAAAACAGAAAACGCTGGAAAAACTCAATAAGTTTAGCAGCATCCGTGGAGAGAGAAACAGAGTCAACACTGAGTCCGTATGACCCTTCTTCAGAGCTGAAGGGAAGCACTTTTGCTTTTCTATACCTTGAGAATACTGTTTTCTGCACCATCAAGGTTTCCGACAGTGTGCCTTGTTGCGTTATGAAAAATATGAGTAAACAGTTGGCTGCAACAATGTCCTTTTGAGTGCCTTTCAGTTTTCTGTAAGCACTGTTATGCTTTCCATAATTAACACATGTGTTGTCAGCTGAATACCTGAAATTCCTGCTTGGCTGATTGAAGACACTGAGTTTGGATAATATTTCTGCTGCGATTGCTTCCGACAAATCCTGCCTATCACTATGGAAAGCTGACAGTGGCCGAAGGCTGGCATCTGTGATGCTGGGGGCCTCAGGAAGAGGCCAAGATGGATCATCCACTAGACACTTCTGGCTGAAGATTGTTGCAAATGCTCCAGCTTTATCTTTTTCACTGATGTGCTGGGCTCCTCCATCATTATGGATGGGGATATTTGTGGAGTCTCCTCCTCTGTTTACTTGTTTAATTGTCCAGCACCATTCACCATTGGATGTCGGACTGCAGAGCTTAAATCTGATTCATTGGTTGTGGGATTGCTTAGCCCTACCTATCACTAGCTCCTTTGGGCACGCAAGTAGTCCTGTGTTATCGCTTCACCAAGTTGACACCTCATTTTTCGGTACACCTGGTGCTGCTCCTGGCATGCCCTCCTGCAGTCTTCCTTGAACCAGGATTGATGGTAATGGTTTTTTTTTAATTCACGGGATGTGGGCTTATCTGTCTGGGCCAGCATTTATTGCCCATCCCTAGTTGCCCTTGAGATGGTGGTGGTGAGCTGCCTTCTTGAACCGCTGTTGGCCAGTGAGGCTGGTGGAACACATTGAGCATGGTGGCAATAGAATGCAAGACAGGTCCTATAGGACCTATTCTCATGGGCACACTCTCTGACCCGGAAAAGATTACAAGGGGGATGGGCCGACATTTAGCCTTTTGGAGATACCCAGTCTCTAATTGTTTGATTTTTTGCTATCATTCATTTCTGATTCATCACGACATTAGTCAGCGAGTGCCTCCAAATTGAACAGGCCTTCCCTGGGCTGGGCCACACGGCTTTATGAATAGTGCAAAGCAGCAAGCTTTTGAAACACCAGACTGAAGGCCGTTTTCTACTGAAATTAGCCACGATGTAGTGAAATCCAGACTCTCTGGTACAAAACTGCCTGCCTGGCCTCACTATCCATGTCCTTTGACACCCTTGTAGATCTAAAATTTGTCTAACTCAGCTTTGAATATATTCTATGGCCCAGCCTCCATTGCCCTCTGTGGAAGAAAATTCCAAAGGCTAACAATCCTCAAAGAAATTCCTCCTCATCTCCATCTTAAATGGGAGACCCCTTATTCTGAACCTGTGCTCCCTCATTCTAGATTCCCCCGCATCTACCCTGTCAAGCCCCCTGAGAATCTTACATGTTGAATAAGATCACCTTTCATTCTTCAAAACTCCAATGAGTATAGCACCAATCCCTTCATCCCAGGAATCAATATAGTGAACAAGTTCCCATTCTATCTTGATTTATACTCTGTCCTACGGTGACTTTATTGTTATAGAGGCTAAAAACTACTCCCACCAATCACTTCTTTCCATGCTATTTCTTACATCCACCAGGGAGAGAAATCATGGGCCCCAGTACTCCTCCTGTTTCTGGGCCCCTTATTCCTCCATGCCCCACCCCAGGGCCAGGGAGAGAAATCATGGGCCCCAGTACTCCTCCTGTTTCTGGGCCCCTTTGTCCTTCATCCCCCTCACTTTCACCCTCCCCCTTAATCATTCATTATATTTTTTTCTCCTTTCAAGACTCACCAATCAATTCGCCAAACAATCACAGAAAGCTCCTCATAAAATGATGATGCCCATTGTTGGCATCTGGTTACAAATGTCATCCAATATATGCAGAATGGGTCATTAATATTAAGAGCTGCAACAATATAATGCAGTGTTAGTTTGTGCGCTCCCTATAGGTAATCCCACCGTGACAAACCTTGAAGTACAATTTTACGTTAACAGCATTGTGCAATATTGTTAACGACAGGAAAATATCCCATTAATTTTTTATAACACTGTGCAAACGATAACACTGATCTCGGTGACTAACTCAGCACCCGTTAACGTGTTTGGCATATTGCACTTTATGGACAATAAATTTATATTTGGGGGAAAGATTCAATACCTGCAACCCAGATAAACTGTAAAGATATTTTCCATTCTGTAGAAGGCTTGGTGCATGATATTATTCAATATAATTATTTCACACAAGGGGTGTAATTGGATTCTATTTATCAGTAATCTCACACTGTAGAAAGATCTAATGACTCCTGAGCAACAAAATGTAATGATTGAAAAGCAAAGGCCTTCACTGTCAGTGAGAAGTGTTGAAGCCCACAGGTGTCTCTGTGCAGCATAACTTTTAGAGGCCAGAGGACAAAGACTGAATGGTTTACTATTGTTTCTGTGTTTTCCTGATCAGCAAGTCTGAAGACTCTGATTACTGCTTCTCACTACAATATATTTTCAATATTTACTATGCAACACAACATTATCTTGATATTTCAAAACCTCAAAAAACATAAAAAGTACCTGTGGGAGAACAAAATACATATACAGGATAACAAAGGGTTAAGTGGTCAAACTATAGTGGAATTCTACAACAAAGTGTCCTTGCACCAGTACATCAAGTAATAGACAAACCTGAGCTGTCGGCTATTGTGGAGGAATGAAAACAAGTATAATGAACAAACTACCAAGCGCCCTTGAAACAAAGCTAGTATGTCTGTTATCAGCTCATGGGATAGGGCCTAGTCACGCTATCTGTTGTCGGTCCAGATAACTAACCACCAGATGGGCTACTCAAGGTTTTTGTGTAATTATAAACTAAGAAAGAACATTTGTATGCATGCCAAACATAAGATTTCGATGTTATTAATTACTAAGGGTCAAGCAGCTTTGTAACTTGCATCACCTCTGTCACGTACGCTTTTACTATAACTATGTGTGTACTCTGATGCTTCTCAGAGTGCCGGCTAGCTCCATTGTATGCTGCTGGGCTCTCCGTGACATCACGATTTAATAAAGGCTTCCGAGACAAACCTCCTGGGTCCGAATGTTCACTCCGTTTTCCGCGACAGTTCCAAAATCGAGTGAGATAATGGGTAAGTAGACAAAAGGACAAGATTGAAGTCAATGGGAAAGGCTCCTTGAGAATCATGTGCAGTGTAAAACAGGTTACTGATTCACTCTGAGCCCTGTCCTGGCAATCTCACACCACAAAGCCTGCTCACAGTAAACTTTCATTAGCAATAAAAAAACACAGAACTCCAGCCACGATTCCACTCTCTGGTCGTAAGATAATTGTGGATGACAAAGGCCATCTAGCTTAGATCATCTCATCCATCCCAGAATCACACATGAACATACATATTAGGAGCAGAAGTAGGCCATTTGGCCCTCGACCCTGCTCCGCCATTTGATAACATTGACTACATTATACCAATGACTACAATTCAAAAAGTATTTAATTGGCTGTAAAGCGAAATAAGACATTGTGAAAGGTGCTATATAAATGTAGGTTTTGTCTTTCTTTCATTACACCTGCATGCAGCAGGCAGAGTGACTGTAGCAATGGCGAAATGGGAGGCCCAATGCTGATTCTCTGAGGATAATTAATCACAGAGCAATCAACTAATGTGAGGAAAGTGGCTACAAAGAAATCACTACAATTACAAAATAAAAAAGGGGGGAAGGTGGTGGTGGTGGCACAGTGGTATTGTCACTGGACCAGAGACCCACGGTAATGCTCAGGGGACCCGGAATCAAATCCCACCATGACAGATGGTGAAATTTGAATTCAATAAAAATCTGGAATTAAAAGCTTGATGATGACCATGAAACCATTGCCAATTGTTGCAAAGACCCATCTGGGTCACTAATGCCCCTTCAGGAGAGGAAATTTGCCATGGTCTGGCCTGCACGTGACTCTTAATTGCCTCTGAACAAGGGCAATTCAGGATGGGCAATAAATGCTGGCCTAGCCAGCAGCAACCATGTCCCATGAACAAATAAAAAAAAATTCAATTCAACTCTACTCTAACTAACCTGCCCCCAGTGCCCTCTCCAACATCCCCACCAAATCCCCCCTCTCAGCTTCACCAGGCCAGGGAAACCATTTCCAAATATCCACAGAGCCCCACAAAGCATCTATCAATCCCATTAGCCAATAAGCTGAGGACACAGATTGACACAAGGCAGCTATTACAGAAACTTGCCTTAAGGAGGGAACAAAAATGTCAGCTCAGCACCCCTCAATATCGGGTTTTCAGGCAGGTTAGTGAGAGGAGGGAGGGGTCGGGGGTTAAAGAATCAATTCCAGATGTACAGAGGGACAATGTACTCAAATGAGGCCATATGGGTTGAGCTCAGGAATAAAAAGGGGCAGTCACACTGCTAGGAGTGTGCTATAGACCCCTAAATAGTGGAAGGGTAATATGTAGACTGATATCTGAGTGCAAAAACAATAGGGCAGTAATCGTTGGGATCTTCAATCACCCTAATATCAACTGGGATACGAACAGTGTGAAGGGCACAAAATTCTTGAACTGCATTCAGGAAAACTTTTTTAACCAGCATGTAACAAGCGCAACAAGAGGGGTGCAATTCTAGATTTAGTATTAAGAAATGAAGCTGGGCAAGTGGATGAAGTAGCAGTGGGTGACCATTTTGGAGATAGTGACCATAATATAGTTAGATTTAGCATCATTATGAAAAAGGACAAAGATAGAACAGGAGTGAAAGTTCTAAATTGGGGGAAGACAAATTTTACAAAGCTGAGAGATGAGCTGGTGAGAGTGGACTGCATACAGCATTAGAAAAAAAACCTGGGTCAAATTAATGGGAGGCATTCAAAGGCGAGATTCTATGGGCACGGTGCAGACATGTCCCCACAAAGACAAAGGAACATAGAAATTACAGAGGTGAAGTAAAAATGTAAATTAGGAAAGGGAAAGAGACGATACGAGAAAGTATCGGCAGGTGAAATCAAAGAAAATCCTAAAATGTTTTACCAGTAATTAAGAGCAAGAAAATAATTAAGGAAAAGGTAGATCCTATCAGAAATGTACATGGTAACTTGTGGGCTGATGCAGATGATGTGGGCAGGGTTCTCAATGGGTACTTTGTGTCTGTCTTCACTAAGGAGAGAGATGATGCAGACATTCTAGTTAAAGAGGAGGAGTGTGAAATATTAGATACAATAAGCGTAGTGAGAGAGGAGGTAGTGGAGGGACTGGCATCCTTGAAGGTGGATAAATCACCAGGGCCAGATGGATTGTATCCCAGGCTGTTGAAGGAACCCAGGGAGGAAATAGCGGATGCTCTGGGATAATTTTCCCAACAGAGATAGGAAAATGGCGTCCAACATGGACGGGGAACCTGTATTTTAATATCCCGGAAAACAGCATCGAAATATGCTGGGAAAAGGTGTGTCCAACAGGGTCAGGAAAATGGTGTCCAAAAGTCCCAGGAAAACAGGGTCTGAAGACAAAGTTCCCCCAGTAAGGCACGGAAACTCGCTCCGGTTAATCCTGCAAATTAATCGCACAAATCTGAAACATTACTCCCAGTGAATGCTATAAATCGCCCCCAGTGACCCCCAAACATCAGTGCCTCCCCCGGCTGGCGCCCCGCCCCTCCCCTCCCCTCTCCCCCTGCATCTCTCCCCTCTCCCCCCGCATCTCTCCCCTCTCCCCCCGCCTCTCTCCCCCCCCGCCCCGCCTCTCTCCCCCCCCCGCCCCGCCTCTCTCCCCCCCCCGCCCCGCCTCTCTCCCCCCCCCGCCCCGCCTCTCTCCCCCCCGCCCCGCCTCTCTCCCCCCCCCGCCCCGCCTCTCTCCCCCCCGCCCCGCCTCTCTCCCCCCCCCGCCCCGCCTCTCTCCCCCCGCCTCTCTCCCCCCGCCTCTCTCCCCCCCACCCCTCTCTCCCCTGCCCCGGCCGGTGCCCCGCCCCTCCACCCTGGCCGGCGCTCCACATCCCCCCCACATCTCCCCCGCCCCGGCCGGCCGGCGCCCCGCCCCTCTCCCCCACCCTGGCCGGCGCCCCGCATCCCCCCCGCATCTCCCCCGCCCCGCCCCTCTCCCCCCCACCCCGCCCCTCTCCCCCCCACCCCGCCCCTCTCCCCCCCGCCCCTCTCCCCCCGCCCCTTTCCCCCCGCATCTCGCCCACCCTGGCCGGCGCCCCGACCCTCACCCCCGCATCTCCCCTGCCCCTCACCCCCCACCCCCCACCCCCGCATCTCCCCCGCCCCTCACCCCCGCATCTCCCCCGCCCCTCACCCCCGCATCTCCCCCGCCCCTCACCCCCGCCCCTCACCCCCGCCCCTCACCCCCGCCCCTCACCCCCGCCCCTCACCCCCGCCCCTCACCCCCGCCCCTCACCCCCGCCCCTCACCCCCGCCCCTCACCCCCGCCCCTCTCTTCCCCCGCCCCTCTCTTCCCCCGCCCCTCTCTTCCCCCGCCCCTCTCTCCCCCGCCCCTCTCTCCCCCGCCCCTCTCTCCCCCGCCCCTCTCTCCCCCGCCCCTCTCTCCCCCGCCCCTCTCTCCCCCGCCCCTCTCTCCCCCGCCCCTCTCTCCCTTCGCCCCTCTCCCCCCGCATCTCCCCCGCCCCAGCCGGCGCCCCGCCCCTCTCTCCCCCACCCCGCCCGGCCGGCGCCCCGCCCCTCTCTCCCCCACCCCGCCCGGCCGGCGCCCCGCCCCTCTCTCCCCCACCCCGCCCGGCCGGCGCCCCGCCCCTCTCTCCCCCACCCAGCCCGGCCGGCCGCCCTCAAGTTGATGGGTAAACTGAACTAGTTGTGTTTTAGGGTATGGATAGTGATTTTTGCACAAGCTGATGTTTACACAGGGTTGGAGGGGGAAGGACTGGAGATTGCCCAGTCGAGCATTGGAAGAATTGAAGCAGGAGCTAACCACGGTATGGCTAAGGATTGGAAGTTTGAAACTGGATGATTTTCAGAGATGGAACGGAGTGCTCACCAGAGTAGCAATGATTTGAATAATTAGCTGAGGCTGTGAACAATTTGGTTCAGTGTGATACGCAGAAGTAGACAGCGAGTGCACTTGTTTCTGCCTGCGAGAGGAGGGACTGAGGTGGGAATTTTTCTGATTCTTACCCCCAAGCCTCTGACCAACAAGCAGACTTTAGGGAGTTTGGTAGGAAATTGAAAAGGACTTCAAAAGGTAGCAATCTCCGGATTATTTCTGGTGCCACACAGTAGCGAGTATAGGAATAGGATGATAGAGCAAATGAATGCTTGGCTGGAGAGATTGTACAGGAGGGAGGGCTTTAGATTCCTGGGGCATTGGGACCGTTTCTGGGGGAGCTGGGACCTGGGACCAGTACAGGGCAGACGGGTTACATCTGAACAGGAACAGGACCAACATCCTCGCGGAGAGGCTTGTTAATGCTGTTGGGGTGGATTTAAACTAAATTGGCAGGGGGATGGGATCCTGAAAAGTAGTTCAGAGGGGAGAGAAGCTGAGATGAAATTAGAAGTTAAAACACTAGGAAATGAGTCTGGAAGGCAGAGGGAACATAGGCTAGATAAGAAAGAAGTGAGTTTAGTAAGGCTAAATGGAATATATTTTAATGCAAGGAGCCTGAGGAATAAGACAGATGAGCTAAGGACACAGATAGGCACGTGGGAGTGTGATATCATAACAATGACCAAGACTTGGCTGAAAGAAAGGCAGGATTGGCAGCTCAACATTCCTGGTTATAGGGAATTGAGACAAGATAGAGAGGGGAATAGAGGAGGAGGGGGTGTAGCAACATTTATCAAGGAATCAATTCTAGCACTGAGGAGAGATATCTTCTTGGAAGGATCATCAAATGAGGCCATATGGGTAGAAGTAAAAAACACAAAAGGGGCAAACACACTATTGGGTGTGTACTATAGGCCCCAAACAGTCAGGGAGAGATCAGGGATCAAATATATAATCAAATTTCAGAGAAATGTAAGAATAAGCAGTAATATTAGGGGATTTTAACGACCCAAATATTACCTGGGATAGTTTTAGTGTGCAAGGTAGGGAGGGAGCAAAATTCTTAAGTTGCATCCAGGAGAACGTTTTTAGCCAGTGTGTAGAAAGCCCAGCAAGGGAGGGGGCAGTTCTGGACTTAATATTCGGAAATGAGCCAGGGTAGGTGGAAGGCGTATCAGTAGCGGAGCATTTGAGATAGTGACCACAACTCAGTTAGATGTAGGGTAGTTATGGAAAAGGATAAGGTTGGGCTGGGAATAAAAGTTCTAAATTGGGGAAAGGTGAATTTTACTAAGATGAGATGCAATTAGGCCCAAGTGGACTGGGAGCAGATACTTGCAGATAAAACTGTGACAGAGCAGTGGGAGGCATTCAAGGAGGAAATAGCAAGAATACAGGGCAAATATGTTCCCGTAAAGACAAAGTAGGGACCAAGTCCAGAGAACCCTGGATGTCAAAAGGACAAAGGTTAGGATTAAGAAAAAAAGAAGCTTCTGGCAGACACTGAGGGCTCAATATGGCAGAATCCCTCAGGGAATATAAAAAGTGCAGGGGGGAATTTAAAAAGGAAATTAGGAAAGCTAAGAGAGTGCATGAGAAAGCATTGGTGGGTAGAATAAAGGAGAACCCAAGGGTTTTTAAAAAAAATATATAAAGAGCAAGAGAATAACTAGGGAAACAGTAGGGCCAATTAGGGACCATAGAGGTAATCTGTGTGTGGACGGACCCAGAAGACGTGGGTACTCAATGAATACTTTTCCATTGTGAAGACCGATGCAAAGGATGACGCAGGTATCAACATCAGGGTGGAGGACTGTGAAATATTAGAGGAAACTAAGAGAGAGGGGGGAGGTACTAGCGGGTTTAGCAATCTTAAAAGTGGAAGGCAAGGGAAGAGATATCAAAAGCCCTGGTAGTAATTTTCGAATCCCCTCTGGCCACAGGTGAGGTGCCAGAGGACCGTAGGACTGCAGGACTGCTAACATTGTGCCATTATTAAAAAAGGGAGGACGGGATAGACCAGGAAATTACAGGCCAGTCAGTCTAGCCTCAGTGGTGGGGAAGTTACGAGAAAGAATTCTGAGGGACAGAATATATCTGCACTTGGAGAGACACGGATTAATCAGGGATAGTCAGCATGGATTTGTTAAGGGAAGGTCGTGTCTGACAAATTTGATTGAATTTTTTGAGGTGGTAACCAGGAGTGTTGATGAGGGTAATGCTTTTGATGTGGTCTACGTGGACTTTAGCAAGGCTTTTCATAAGGTCCCTCATAGACTGGTCAAGAAAGTGAGTCCATGGGATCCACAGCAAAGTGGCATGTTGGATCCAAATTTGGCTGAGGCTTGAGGCAGAGGGTGATGGTAGAGGGATGTTTCTGTGACTGGATGTCTGTTTCCAGTTGGGTTCCACAGGGCTCGGTGCTGGGGCCCTTGCTGTTTGTGGTTTACATAAATGATTTGGACTTAAATGGAGGGGGTATGATCAAGAAGTTCGCAGATGACACGAAAATTGGTAGGGTGGTAAATAGTGAGGAGGATAGCCGTAAACTGCAGGAGGATATCAATGGATGGGTCAGGTGGGTAGAGCACTGGCAAATGGAATTCAACCCAGAAAAATGTGAGGTAATGCACTTGGGGAGGGCTAACAAAGCAAGGGATTACACTATGACTGGTAAGACCCTGGAAAGTACTGAAGATCAGAGGGACCTTGGTGTGCATATCCACAGATCCCTGAAGGTAGCAATGCAGGTAGATAAGTTGGTTAAGAAGGCATATGGGATACTTGCCTTTATTAACTGAGGTATAGAATATAAGAGTGGGGAGGTTATGCTGGACCTGCATAAAATGCTGGTTGGGCCACAACTGGAGTACTGCGTGCAGCTCTGGTCACCACATTATAGGAAGGATGTGATTGCACTGGAGAGAACGCAGAGGAGATTTACCAGGATGTTGCCTGGCCTGGAGGGTCTGAGCTATGAGGAAAGATTGGATAGGCTGGGGTTGTTTTCCTTGGAGCAGTGAAGGTTGAGAGGGGACATGATAGAGGTGTATAAGATTATGAGGGGCATAGATAGGGTGCATAGGAAGGCACTTTTTCCATTAGTGGAGTCAATAACCAGAGAGCAGAGATTTAAGGTAAGAGGTAGAAGCTCAGAGGGAAGTTGAGAATTTTTTTCACCCAGAGGGTGGTGAGAGTCTAGAACTCACTGCCTGAAAGGGCAGTTGAGTCAGAAACTCCTGTAACATTTAAGGAGTATTTAGACATTCACTTGCGTTGCCACAGCATCCAGGGCTTTGGGCCAAGCACTGGAAAATGGGATTAGTGTCGTCAGATCTTTGTTGACAGATGCAGACATGATGGGCCAAATGGCCTCCTTCTGTGCTGTAAGTGTCTATGAGTCTATAACACTGGCCATTTACTCATAACCTAGTTCTCAGGCAGGTGAAGGCACATACCAAACCCATGGGCAAACACGGTTCCCCAGCAAAAGCAAGCTTATAAGGCTCAATCAGACCAGAAAATCTAATGGCAACTAAACAGGGTATAGAACTCCAAGTTCTGGCTAGCTCAAATCCATAAGGAGCAACAGCACCTAATGAATGAACTCAGCCAACATTTCCTGATAAGAGAAACACATAAGGGAGAGTAAAGCTGCTGACCAAGGCCCACAAGTCACCCCAATGGAGCTAACTAAGGTGCAGGAGAGAGAGAAAATAAAAGATGAGGCAGGTTCAGCCAAGGATAATTTATTTTAGCATCCAGCTCTGATACTAACTGGCAGCTTCCCCCAGGAATCTCAAACCCATGAGGATTATGCAAAGGAAAAGGAGTTTGCCTTGACTGCAGATATATAACATGATACATGACCAGATTTCACAGAGGTCACAGCCTTGCCGGCTGAACCAATTCCGGTCCATCCATCAAGAGGAGTTTATTCGAAGCTCCAATAAACTCAAGCTCCCACCGCAGCCTCCTCGGGGAAACTTTATCCAGTCTCCACTGTCCTGTTCTTCAGGAGACCCACTACCCCCCTCTTAAATTTGTACCAGTCTTTCAACCTTGAGTTGCCAATAGGTTCTATACACAGAAGAAAAGTTCTCTTTGTCCCCTCCAATTGTGGGCTTGGCAGCAGACACTGCGTTTTAGTCCATCTCCATCATGTTGCTCCGAGATTCCCGGGAAACCATGAGACGCATCAACTGGTTCTGCAATTTCTCAAACTTCTTGACATCTTGAGCTTGGTCCGTCTTGTATTGCAGGCACTGGGAAGGGTGCAGGGGAAGGGAAGGGAGAAAGAGAGAGAGAGGGGTAAGGAAAGAGAGAGAAAGAAATGAGTGTCCCTTGTTGAGCTGTAACAATGCAGTCACCAAGGCACATGGCCTCAGCACAGTGTGTAAGGCACAGAAACAGGCCATTCAACCCAACTGGTCTATACCAGTGTTTATGATCCACACACACTTCCTACCACCCTTTTCATCTCACCCCAGCAATATATCCTTCTATTACTCTCTCCAACATATTTATCTAGTGTCCCCCGACCCCACATAAATGCATCCAATCTATTTGTCACAATGACTCCACGTGGGAAGGAGCTTCACATTCTCACCACTCTCAGGGTGCTTTTCGCCAATTCCCTATTGAATTTATTAGTGACTACCTTATATTTATTTTCCATCACCCTCAAATGCAAACATCCAGGTCTACCTTAATATCCTTAAAGTTCCTAAAAGAGTTTATCAGCTCATCATAAGTATCTCCAGCCTGTTCAATCTTTCCTGACAGATCGAATAGATCTGAGATCTGATATCATCTTTGGGAACCCATGCACCTTCTGCAGTGTCTCTTAACCATTTTAGAATATGGAGGCTATAACTTTGCACAGTACTCCATGTGGTCAAACCAAGCTTATGATAATTTCTCCAACACTGGGACACGCCTGGCCTGTTTGATATCATTGAGGAAGTTTAGTTTTCGGTCAGTGTAGCCAGGGAGACTGCATCGTCACTTGACAATATGGGTAAACTCACCACCATAAGTGAAACCCTAGCCCAACCCAGGATGACTGAGATAGAGGAGTTACGTTAAACTTGTAGCAAACTTTGGATGGACCAAACTTTTAGTATTGCAAACCATTCCAGTTACCATTATATGGAAGGGAACAGATGAACAGGCTGTATCTCTGCTCTCTTGAAAAGAGAAGGCAAAAGGATGACCTAGTGGAGGTCTTAAAAATTCTGAAAGGTTTTGATAGAGTGGATACTGAGAAAATGTTTCCTCTTGCGGGAAAGAGCATAACCAGAGGCCATTAATATAAGATAGGAATCCAATAGGGAATCCAGAAGAAACCTCTTTACCCAAAGAGTGGGGAGAATGTGGAACTCGCTAACAGAGTAGTTGAAGTGAATAGTATCAATGCATTTAAGGGGTAGCTAGACAAGTATGAGAAGAGAATGGTGGGTAGATTTAGATGAGAAAAGGTGGGTGGAGGCTCGAGTGGAGCACGGACACCAGCACGGACTGGCTGGGCTAAACAACCTGTTTCTGTGCCATTTATCTGATATAACACAGGGATAGCAACTCCCAAAATCCCAGCCCCTGCTTTCTACAGTCAGCTTGAAGCAGCAGCTCATCTACAGACAGATGTCTGGTGATGAGAGAAAAGGCAGATTGCAGCAATGAGCCACTGCTGCTGGTCCTAACTCAGTGAACACTCCACCTTCCAGTTCCTGCTCCCCTTCAAGTGCTTCACTTTCAGGGGAACAATCCACACCCTGGGACAGAGAGTCACCAGAAACCCAGGCTCAGAACAATCCACACCCTGCTGGGGCAGTCACCAGAAACCCAAACCAATAAGAATTACAAAGTCCCAGCTGAAAGCCAGCACTCAGGTCAAACACTCAAGTGCATACTCACCACAACATCATCAGTCACTTTCATGGAGAGAAGCCCAGCACAGTGTCGATACTTAATGACCACACGAACCTGGAGCACAACAAGGACAGTATGCAGTCAGCCACAGACGCAGCAACAGATATACTGGAGGGGGGTGGGAGATGTAGCAGGTAGGGCAGGCATATTGGTGGCGGGGTGGGGGTGGGGGGGGGTGGAGAGAGAGAGAGAGAAAGAGAAAGGTGGTGGGAAATAGAGAGGGGGAAGTAGCAGTGGGGTAATTGGAAGGGGAGATATATCAGGAGTGAAAAAATGTTTTAAAATCTTTCATGGGATGTGGCTGTTGTTGGCTAGGCCAGCATTTATTGCCCATCCCTAATTGCACTTGAGAAGGCGGTGGTGAGCTGCATTCTTGAACTGCTCCAGTCCCTGTGGTGTAGGTACACCCAGAGTGCTGTTAGGGTGTTCCAGGATTTTGACCCAGTGACAGTGAAGGAACAATGATATATTTCCAAGTCAGGATGGTGAGTGACTTGGAAGGGAACTTCCAGGTGGTGGTGTTCCCACCTATCTGCTGCCTTTGGCCTTCTAGATGGGAGTGGTCATAGGTTTGGAAAGTGCTGCCTAAGGAGCCTTGGTGAATTCCTGCAGTGCATCTTGTAGAGGGTACACACAGCTGCTACTGTGTATCGGTGGTGGAGTGAGTATTTGTGGATGTGGTACCAATCAAGCAGGCTGCTTTGTCCTGGACAGCGTCCAGCTTCTTGAGTTTTGTCGCAGGTGCGTTCATCTAGGCAAGTGGGGATATTCCATCACACTCCTGACTTGTGCCTTGTAGATGGTGGTCAGGCTTTGGGGAGTCAGGAGGTGAGTTACTCGCCACAGTTTTCCTGGCCTCTGACCAACTCTTGTAGCCACAGTAGTTATATGGCTAGTCCAGTTCAGTTTCGGGTCAATGGTAATATGTACCCTCTTAGGAAGGGAGTTTCAGGATTTTAACCCAGTGACAGTGAAGGAACGTTGAGAAATTTTCAAGTCAGGATGGTGAGTGACTTGGAGAAAAACTTCCAGGTGGTGGTAAATGGATGTGGATAACTGGGAGATGGTATATTTTGGACAGAGAGAGGTCAGATACAGGAAGATATCAGTAATGGGGACATATCACAGGAGAAATGTTGTGGGGGGTGGAATATGAGCAGGTGACATCAGGAATAGGCAGCTGTCAGTAGAGGTGGTATCAGGGGGAAGGAGGAATCATGTTTATTGGGGGAAAGGGGATATCAGGGGTGTGGATATGGGGAGGGGGAGGGTCGGTATCACGGTGGGGGAAGGGGATATCAGGGGTGTGGATATGTGGAGGGGAGGGTCGGTATCACAGGGGGGAGGGGATATCAGGGGTGTGGATATGGGGAGGGTCGGTATCAGGGTGGGGAGGGGGGACATCAGGGGTGTGGATATGGGGAGGGGCGGTATCAGGGTGGGAAGGGGGAGATCAGGGGTGTGGATATGGGGAGGGGGAGGGTCGGTATCGGGGTGGGAAGGGGGAGATCAGGGGTGTGGATATGGGGAGGGGGAGGGTCGGTATCGGGGTGGGAAGGGGGAGATCAGGGGTGTGGATATGGGGAGGGGGAGGGTCGGTATCGGGGTGGGAAGGGGGAGATCAGGGGTGTGGATATAGGGAGGGGGGAGGGTCGGGATGGGAAGGGGGAGATCAGGGGTGTGCATATGGGGAGGGTCGGTATTGGGGTGGGAAGGGGGAGATCAGGGGTGTGCATATGGGGTGGGGGAGGGTCGGTATCGGGGTGGGAAGGGGGAGATCAGGGGTGTGGATATGGGGAAGGGGAGGGTCGGTATCAGGGTGGGAAGGGGGAGATCAGGAGTGTGGATATGGGGAGGGTCGGTATCGGGGTAGGAAGGGGGAGATCAGGGGTGTGGATATGGGGAGGGTCGGTATCGGGGTGGAAAGGGGGAGATCAGGGGTGTGCATATGGGGAGGGTCGGTATCGGGGTGGGAAGGGGGAGATCAGGGGTGTGGATATGGGGAGGGGGAGGGTCGGTATCGGGGTGGGAAGGAGGATATCAGGGGTGTGGATATGGGGAGGTGGGAGGGTCGGTATCAGGGTGGGGAGGGGGATATCAGGGGTGTGGATATGGGGAGGGGGGAGGGTCGGTATCGGGGTGGGAAGGGAGAGATCAGGGGTGTGGATAAGGGGAGGGGGAGGGTCGGTATCGGGGTGGGAAGGGGGATATCAGGGGTGTGGATATGGGGAGGGGGAGGGTCGGTATCGGGGTGGGAAGGGGGAGATCAGGGGTGTGGATATGGGGAGGGGGAGGGTCGGTATCGGGGTGGGGGAGGGTCGGTATCGGGGTGGGAAGGAGGATATCAGGGGTGTGGATATGGGGATGGGGGAGGGTCGGTATCAGGTTGGGGAGGGGGATATCAGGGGTGTGGATATGGGGAGGGGGGAGGGTCGGTATCAGCTTGGGGAGGGGGATATCAGGGGTGTGGATATGGGGAGGGGGGAGGGTCGGTATCGGGGTGGGAAGGGGGAGATCAGGGGTGTGGATATGGGGAGGGGGAGGGTCGGTATCGGGGTGGGAAGGAGGATATCAGGGGTGTGGATATGGGGAGGGGGGAGGGTCGGTATCAGGGTGGGAAGGAGGATATCAGGGGTGTGGATATGGGGAGGGGGGAGGGTCGGTATCAGGTTGGGGAGGGGGATATCAGGGGTGTGGATATGGGGAGGGGGGAGGGTCGGTATCGGGGTGGGAAGGGGGATATCAGGGGTGTGGATATGGGGAAGGGGAGGGTCGGTATCGCGGGGATATCAGGGGTGCGGATATGGGGAGGGGGAGGGTCGGTATCGGGGGGGATATCAGGGCTGTGGATATGGGGAAGGGGAGGGTCGGTATCGCGGGGATATCAGAGGTGTGGATATGGGGACGGGGTAGGGTCGGTATCGGGGGGATATCAGGGGTAGGGATATGGACGTGGGGGGTGGGCGGCTGTCACCACGCTCCCGGCCTCCCTCCGCCTCCAGCCACCGGTACCTTCATGGTCTCGGTCAGACACAGTTTCTCAGCCGCTTTGACGAAATCCTCCCAGTTCTGGATGTAAGTCATGGTCACTCAGACAGGCACCGGCCTCACTCCTCAGGACCCCCGGCTCCGTCAGCAACAACCAATCACATAGCACGATACTAAAGTACCGGCTAGATTACCAATCACATAGCACGATACTACAGTACCGGCTCGATAACCAATTATATAGCACGATACTAAACTACCGCAAAATAACCAATCACAGTGGACCTGCGGCGGGCTATACAGCCAGTCACCGACTGCGATACTCATCATTGTGGGACAATCACCCACCAGGCAGACGCCTGGTCCTGAGAAGAGCCTATCAGGGAACCGAATACGCCTACCTGGCCGTAGGTAATCACCCAATAACAGGACAGACAGTAAGCGAGAAGGATGATAAAAACGCTCGAACAAATCATCGACACCAACGACCATCCAGGACCCTCCACCCCATCTTCTAATCCCAGCCCCAGCCGTGTATTCACTGTACCGCCTGACCTTCCCAATAAGAGAATCTTATTGAATGGTGAAGCAGGTTTGAGGGACCATGAAGCTCATTATGAGGAGAGGCAATATGAACTAAATGGTACAATTTAAAGGGGGTTCAAAGAAAGAGGCCTGGGATTGTACATACACAAATCTTTGAAGGTGGCAGGACAAATTGAGAATGCAATTTTTAAAAAAGCATATGGGATATGTGGTTTCAGTAATAGATGAATAGAATACAAAAGCACATTTATGCTAAGTGGTTAGGCCAGTGTTTAATTCTGGACACCACACCTTCCAAAGAATACCAATGACTTGACCTCTTTATCTATCTCTATCCTTTTAAGTTGCTCCTTAAAACCAAACTCTTTAACCAAGCTTTTGTCACCTGTTCTAACACCACCCAAGATCCCCTCTAAGACACTTGGAAATATATCACCGTTCCTTCACTGTCACTGGGTCAAAATTTGGAACTCCCTCCCTAACAGTACTGTGGGTGTACCTACACCACGTGGGCTGCAGCGGTTCAAGAAGGCAGCTCGCCACCACCTTCACAAGGGCAATTAGGGATGGGCAATAAATGCTGGTCTTGCCAGTGAAGCTCATATCCCATGAGCAAATTTAGAAAAAAACTTTATGTGGCTCTGTGTCAAATATTGTTTGACAAAGCTCCTGTCAAGGACCTTGAGACTTTTTATATGTTGAGGACACTATATAAATACAATATAAATGTTGTCATGAAAGGACTCTTGGTAAAACATGGGAATAGCCAGTGGAAAGATCACTGACAGCACAATGCTGCCACTGGATGGCAGGAAACAGAACAGCTCCAACAGAAAACTCCCAAATAATGTCCCTCCAACTCTTCTCGCTCTCTGTGCTAATTTTCTGCATTATATGTAGATGTAATTCTCAGCCTTGCAGCAACAACCACATCCTAAGAATAACATTTTATGCTCCATTCTATTTCACTCCACTCCAGATGCCAGAGGATGACAATTGTAAGATATCTTCACAAGACTTGTGGTCCAGAATTTGCCATACCCCGAGCCAAGCTGTTCCAGTACAGCTTTAACACTGGCATCTATCTGGCAACGTGGAAAATTGCCCAGGTATGTCCTGTACACAAAATGCAGGACAAATCCAAACTGGCCTATTACCGCCCCATAAGTCTGCTCTCCATCATCAGTAAAGTGATAGAAGGGGCCATCAACAGTGCTATCAAGCAGTTGCTTAGCAATAACCTGCTCACTGATGCTCAGTTTGGGTTCTACCAGGGTCACTCAACTCCTGACATCATTATAGCCTTGGCTCAATAATGAACAAAAGAGCTGAACTCCAGAGGTGAGGCAAAAGCAAAAAACTGCGGATGCTGGAAATCCAAAATAAAAATACCTGGTAAAACTCAGCAGGTCTGACAGCATCTGCGGAGAGGAACACAGTTAACGTTTCAAGTCCACATGACTCTTCAACAGAACTAAGGAAAAATAGAAAAGAGGTGAAATATAAGCTGGTTGCGGGGGGTGGGACAGGTAGAGCTGGATAGAGGGCCAGTGATAGGTGGAGATTGCCAAAAGATGTCATAGACAAAAGGACAAAGAGGAGTTGAAGGTGGTGATATTATCTAAGGAATGGGCTAATAGGTGACAGTAAGGGTAGAAAGCAGGACGAGCAAGGTACAGATAGCCCTAGTGGGGGTGGGGTGGGGGGAAGGGATCGAAATAGGCTAAAAGGTACAGATAAAACAATGGATGGAAATACATTTAAAAATAATGGAAATAGGTGGGAAAAGAAAAATCTGTATAAATTATTGGAAAAAAGGGGGATCGGAAAGGGAGTGGGGATGGAGGAGAGAGTTCATGATCTGAAGTTGTTGAACTCAATGTTAAGTCCGGAAGGCTGTAAAGTGCCTAGTTGGAAGATGAGGTGCTGTTCCTCCAGTTTGCGTTGAGCTTCACTGGAACATTGCAGCAGGCCAAGGACGGACATGTGGGCATGAGAGCAGGGTGGAGTGTTGAAATGGCAAGCGACAGGGAGGTCTGGGTCATGCTTGCGGACAGACCGAAGGTGTTCTGCAAAGCAGTCACCCAGTCTGCGTTTGGTCTCTCCAATGTAGATGAAACCGCGTTGGGAGCAGCGAATGCAGTAGACTAAATTGAGGGAAGTGCAAGTGAAATGCTGCTTCACTTGAAAGGAGTGTTTGGGCCCTTGGACGGTGAGGAGAGGGGAAGTCAAGGGGCAGGTGTTGCACCTTATGCGGTTGCATGGGAAGGTGCCGTGGGTTGAGGTGTAGGGGGTGATGGATAAGTGGACCAGGGTATCCCGGAGGGAACGATCCCTGCAGAATGCCACCAGGGGGGGTGAAGGGAAGATGTGTTTGGTGGTGGCATCATGCTGGAGTTGGCGGAAATGGCGGAGGATGATCCTTTGAATACGGAGGTTAGTAGGGTGATAAGTGAGGACAAGGGGGACTCTATCATGGTTCTTGGAGGGAGAGGAAGGTGTGAGGGCGGATGTGCGGGAGATGGGCCGGACACGGCTGAGGGCCCTGTCAACCACCGTGGGTGGAAAACCTCGGTTAAGGAAGAAGGAAGACATGTCAGAGGAACTGTTTTTGAAAGTAGCATCATCAGAACAGATGTGACGGAAGCGAAGGAACTGAGAGAATGGGATGGAGTCCTTACAGGAAGCGGGGTGTGAGGAGCTGTAGAGGTAGCTGTGGGAGTCGGTAGGCTTGTAATGGATATTGGTGGACAGTCTATCACCAGAAATTGAGACAGAGAGGTCAAGGAAGGGAAGGGAAGTGTCAGAGATGGACAATGTGAAAACGATGGAGGGGTGGAAATTGGAAGCAAAATTAATAAATTTTTCCAGGTCCAGACAAGAGCATGAAGCAGCACTGAAGCAATCATCGATGTACTGGAGAAAGAGTTGTGGGAGGGGGCCGGAGTAGGACTGGAACAAGGAATGTTGCACATACCCCATAAAGAGACAGGCATAACTGGGGCCCATGCGGGTACCCATTGCCACACCTTTTATTTGAAGGAAATGAGAGGAGTTTAAGGAGAAATTGTCCAGTGAGAACAAGTTCAGCCAGATGGAAGAGAGTAGAGTTGGATGGGGATTGTCCGGGCCTCTGTTCGAGGAAGAAGCGGAGAGCCATCAGACCATCCCGGTGGGGGATGGAGGTGTAGAGGGATTAGACGTCCATGGTGAAGAGGAGGAGGCTGGGGCCAGGGAACTGGAAATTGTTGATATGATGTAGGGTGTGAGAGGAATCACGGATGTAGGTGGGAAGGGACTGGACAAGGGGAGAGAGAATGGAGTCAAGATAACAAGAAATGAGTTCCGTGGGGCAGGAACAGGCTGACATGATCGGTCTGCCAGGACAGTCCTGTTTGTCGATTTTGGGTAGGAGGTAGAAGCGGGCCATCCAAGGTTGGGAGACTATGAGGTTGGAAGCTGTGGAAGGAAGATCTCCAGAGGAGATGAGGTCAGTAACAGTCCTGGAAACAATGGCTTGATTCGGTGGTGGGGTCATGGTCCAGGGGGAGGTAGGAGGAAGTGTCTGAGAGTTGACGCTCAGCCTCTGCGAGGTAGAGGTCAGTGCGCCAGACAACAACAACACCACCTTTGTCAGCAGGTTTGATGACAATGTCAGGGTTGGACCTGAGAGAACGGAGTGCAGCAAGTTGAGAGAGAGACAGGTTAGAGTGGGTGAGAGAGAGGACTAGAATATAAAAGCAGGGATGTGCTGCTGAGGCTTTATAAGGCTCTGGTCAGACCACATTTAGAATATTGTGAGCAATTTTGGGCTCCGTATCTCAGGAAGGATGTGCTGGCCTTGGAGAGGGTCCAGAGGAGATTCACAAGAATGATCCCAGGAATGAAAGGCTTAACATATGAGGTATGTTTGAGGACTCTGGGTCTATACTCGATGGAGTTTAGAAGGATGAGGGGGGATCTGATTGAAACTTACAGAATACTGAAAGGCCTGGATAGAGTGGACGTGGGGAAGATGTTTCCATTAGTAGGAGAGACTAGGACCGAGGGCACAGCCTCAGATTAAAAGAAAGACCTTTTAGAACAGAGATGAGGAGAAACTTCTTTAGCCAGAGAGTGGTGAGTCTATGGAATTCATTGCCACAGAAGGCTGTGGAGGCCAGGTCATTGAGTGTATTTAAGACCGAGATAGATAGGTTCTTGATTGGTAAGGGGATCAACGGTTACAGGGAGAAGGCGGGAGAATGGGGTTGAGAAACTTATCAGCCATGATTGAATGGCGGGGCAGACTAAATGGGCCAAATGGCCCAATTTCTGCTCCTATGTCTTATGGTCTTATGGAGAGGAGCAGAGAAATTGAGACGGCTGATGTCACGCCGACAGTTCTCAATGAAAAGATCAAGAGAAGGTAAGAATCCAGAGGGAGGGGTCCAGGTGGAGGGAGAATATTGGAGGCGGGTAAAAGGATCCGTTGAACGGGGAGAGGACTCCTGCCCAAAGAAGTGAGCACGGAGACAAAGGCGGCGGAAGAAGAGTTCAGCATCGTGCCGAGCCCGAAATTCATTGAGATGAGGGCGCAAGGGTATGAAACTGAGTCCTTTGCTGAGCATTGAACATTCAGCATCAGAGAGGGGAAGGTCAGGGGGTATAGTGAATACCCGGCTGGGGCTGGGATTGGAAGACGGGATGGGGACAGAGGGACGGGCAGGGGTGGAGGGTCCTGGATGGGCGTTGGTGTCGATGAGTTGTTGGAGCTTGCGTTCCTTTGCACCTGAAAGAAAGAGACAAAGTTTCTTGTTGAGGCGTCGGATGAGACGAAGAATAAAATGAAACTGGGGGCACGCGCAGCTTTGAAAAAGGGTGCGGCGGTGCTGCTGGAGGGAGAGGTCGGGTGTGTTCAGATGGCAGCGCATGGCACTGAGTGTGGATCTCAGGATGCGACGAGAACAGCAGTCCGAGGAGCGTTGTATGTCCCGGAGATACCTGTAATCCTGGGTGGGTTCAAAACATGAGGGATGGAACTTCAGTTGAAATCCACGTGGGGTAAGTCGGAGACAGAGACAGTCACTGAGGAAGGAAATATGGCTGTGAAAGCGAGTTTTAGTAAACACCTTGTCAAACAACAGGAGAGAAATGGAAAGCAATGAAGATGAACAAGGCAAAAGAGAGAGACGGAAATCCTGTCAGAGACAAGGGCAATACTTCTTCAAGGTAGGCATTCCTTGAAGAGAAGTGGCAGTCAATTAAACACTAAGATAAAAGCAAAAAACTGCGGATGCTGGAAATCCAAAACAAAAATAAAAATAGCTGGAAAAACTCAGCAGGTCTGACAGCATCTGCGAAGAGGAACACAGTTAACGTTTCAAGTCCGTATGACTCTTCAACAGAACTAAGGTAAAATAGAAAAGTGGTGAAATATAAGCTGGTTGATGGGGGTGGGACAAGTAGAGCTAAATAGAGGGTCAGTTATAGGTGGAGCTAGCCAAAAGATGTCACAGACAAAAAGCCGAAAAGGTGTTGAATGTGGTGACATTATCTACAGGAATGTGCTAATTAAGGGCAGAAAGCAGGACAAGCAAGGTACAGATAGCCCTAGTGGGGGTGGGGTGGGAGGAAGGGATCAAAATAGGCTAAAAGGTACAGATAAAACAATGGATGGAAATACATTTAAAAATAATGGAAATAGGTGGGAAAAGAAAAATCTGTATAAATTATTGGAAAAAAGGGGGATCGGAAAGGGGGTGGGGATGGAGGAGAGAGTTCATGATCTGAAGTTGTTGAACTCAATGTTAAGTCCGGAAGGCTGTAAAGTGCCTAGTCAGAAGATGAGGTGCTGTTCCTCCAGTTTGCGTTGAGCTTCACTGGAACATTGCAGCAGGCCAAGGACGGACATGTGGGCATGAGAGCAGGGTGGAGTGTTGAAATGGCAAGCGACAGGGAGATCTGGGTAATGCTTGCGGACAGACCGAAGGTGTACTGCAAAACGGTCACCCAGTCTGCGTTTGGTCTCTCCAATGTAAAGGAAACCGCATTGGGAGCAGCGAATGCAGTAGACTAAATTGAGGGAAGTGCACGTGAAATACTGCTTCACTTGAAAGGAGTGTTTGGGCCCTTGGACGGTGAGGAGAAGGGAAGTAAAGGGGCAGGTGTTGCACCTTCTGCGGTTGCATGGGAAGGTGCCATAGGTGGGGGTTGAGGTGTCGGGGGTGATGGAGGAGTGGACCAGGGTGTCTCAGAGGGAACGATCCCTGCGGAATGCTGCCAAGGGGGGTGAAGGGAAGATGTGTTTGGTGGTGGCATCATGCTGGAGTTAGCGGAGGTGAGGCCCTTGACTTGAAAGCCACATTTGACCAAGTGTGGCATCAAGGAGCCCTAGCAAAACTGGAATCAGGGGGAAAACTCTCCACCTAGCACAAAGGAAGACGGTGGTGGTTGTTGGAGATCAGTCATCTCAGTTCTAGGACATCACTGCAGGAGTTCCTCAGTGTAGTGTCTGAGGCTGATCTTCAGCTGCTTCATCAATGAACTTCCTTCCATCATAAGGTCAGAAGTGGGGATGTTCGCTGATGATTTCACAATGTTCAGCACCATTCGCAACTCCTCAGATACTGAAACAGTGCATGTCCAAATGCAACAAAACCTGGACAATATTCAGGCTTGGGCTGACAAGTGGCAAGTAACATTCGCACCACACAAGTGTCAGGCAATGACCATCTCCAACAAGAGAGAGAATCTAACCATCGCCCCTTGATGTTCAATGGCATTACCATCACTGAATCCCCCACTATCAACATCTTCGCCATTTCAATACTGTGGCTACAAGAGCAGGTCAGAGGCTAGGAATCCTGCAGCGAGTAACTTAACTCCGGACTCCCCAAACCAGACTCCCGAAGCCTGTCCACCATCTACAAGGAACAAGTCAGGAGTGTGATGGAATACTCCCCACTTGCCTGGATGAGTGCAGCTCCCACAACACTCAAGAAGCTTGACACCGTCCAGGACAAAGCAGCCCGCTTGATTGGCACCTCATCCACAAATATTCACTCCTTCCACCACCGACGCACAGTAGTCGCATTGTGTACCATCTACAAGATGCATTGCATGAATTCACCAAGGCTCTTTAGACAGCACCTTCCAAACCTATGAGCACTACCATCTAGAAAGACAAGGGCAGCAGATAAATGAGAACACCACCACCTGGAAGTTCCCCTCCAAGTCACTCACCATCCTGACTTGGAAATATATCACCGTTCCTTCACTGTCGCTGGGTCAAAATCCTGGAACTCCCTTCCTAACAGCACTGTGGGTGTACCTACACTGCATGGACTCCGGTGGTCCAAGAAGGCAGCTCACCACCATCTTCTCAAATGTAATTAGGGATGGGCAATAAATGCTGGCCCAGCCAGTGAAGCCCACATCCCATGAATGAATTTTTAAAAATGAGGAGGGAAAAGAACTAACAAAAGAACAGACATTGAATGTACAAACATTAAAGGCAATGAGCAGTGACCTCCCTGCTCATCAGGTTTGAAGACAGGACTGCAGTCAGTGACTGTAATTGATCTTACGCACATCATTATGTAACTATCCTCTACTCACTGCATTTTACTGGAAGAAAACACTCTGCTTTAATCAGATGTTTCTGCAGCTTTGGTCAGGAGTTCTGTTTGCTGTCATTTGTATAGTTTTTTTTCAAATAGACTGGAGTCCTCCCCTATCCTCAGTTCATTGGCACACAATGGTGTTAATCAGCACAGCTAATACTTTATATATCCCTCCCAACTGAGTGGCTTGATACACAGTTACATTGTTGTGGCACGAGAGTCACATGTAGGCCAGACCAGGTAAAGAGCTGGCTGAAAGGACACAAATAATCACAGAATCAATGAACAGTGAGATTTTTATGACAATCCTCCAGTATTATGGTGACTTTTACAGATACCAGGTTTTAATTTAATATCTGGAATTTTTTTAAACCCTAAGTCATGTTTTAAATCATGTTTGACAAAGCGACTGGAGTTCTTTGAGGATGTAACAAGCAGAATAGATGTGGGAGAACTGGTGGATGTGGTGTATTTGGATTTTCAGAAAGCTTTTGATAAAGTCCGACATAAGAGGTTAGTGTGTAAAATTAAAGCACATGGGATTGGGGGTAATATATTGGCGTGGATTGAAAATTGGTTAGCAGTCAGGAAGTAGAGAGTAGGAATAAATGGGTATTTTTTGGAGTGGCAGGCAGTGACTAGTGAGGTACTGCAGGGATCAGTGCTTGGGCCCCAGCTATTCACAATGTATATCAATGATTTGTATGAGGGAACAAAATGTAATATTTCCAATTTTGCTGATGACATGAAACTCGGTGGGAATGTGAACAATGAGGAGGGTGTTAAGAGGCGTGAAATCAATTCAGACAGGTTGAGTGAGAGGGCAAATACATGGCAGATGCAGTATGATGTGGATAAGTGTGAAGCTTTCAACTTTGGTAGGAAAGACAGAATGGCAGAGTATTTTTTAAGTGGTGATAGATTGGGAAATTTTTATGTACAAAGGGACCTGGGTGTCCTTGCACACCAATCACTGAAAGCAAGCATGCAGGTACAGCAAGCAGTTAAGAAGGTAAATGGTATGTTGGCCTTCATTGTGAGAGGACCTGAGTACAGGAGCAAGGATGTCTTACTGCAGCTGTACAGGGCATTGGTGAGACCACACCTGGAGTATTGTGCGCAGTTTTGGTCTCCTTACCTAAGAAAGGGTAAACTTGCCCCAGAGGGAGTGCAGCAAAGGTTCACCAGACTGATTCCTGGGATAGCTGGATTGTCATATGAGGAGAGATTGGACCTACTAGGCCTGTATTCACTGGAGTTTAGAAGAATGAAAGGAGATATCATTGAAACATATAAAATTCTGACAGGGCTGGACAGACTGGATGCAGGGATGAGCTTTCCTCTGGCTGGGGCATCTAGAACAAAGGGTCACAGTCCCAGGATACAGGGTGGGCCATTTAGGACTGAGTTGAGGAGAAACTTCTTCACTCAGAGGGTGGTGAACCTGTGGAATTCTCTACCACAGAAGCCTGTGGAGGCCGGGTCACTGACTATATTTAAGAAGGAAGTAGAGAGATTTCTGGATTCTAAAGATGTCAGGTGTATGGGGAAAGCGTGGGAGTATGGCATTGAGATAGAGAATCAGCCTTGATCATATTGAATGGCGGAGCAGGTTTGAAAGGCCAAATGACCTACCCCTGCTCCTAGTTGCTATCTTTCTATTTCATTCTGTTTACACCTCTGGAAAAGCACTTTGCCCCAATTCACTGACAGCTGAACTTTCAAAACTCCAACTATCTGACCTTTGGCCTCCACCCATGATGACATTTCTGCAGCTACTAATTTGTTCAATCGCATCTTTACTGACACCTTTGGACGCCTGGTCCCCATTAAAACCATTACTCTCCCTCATATTGGCCATTCTCCCTGGTTTCTGACTCTTCTTCTGTTTGGGCATAAAATCCAGCCTAGAACGTCATGTCTGACAATGGCAAAAGCTGTTTTGGTACTGTGGTAGAGATAAAAATCGGATGGGAGGAATTCAAATATGAAGTTCCAGGAAAGATGTGCACAGATTTGGGAGGGGACAACTCATTCAACGGCCTTGTAGAGGAAAGGGATGTTGAAGCTTTGCAAAGACAGAGGGGTGAAGGGTTTTTCTTTTGAAGCAAGGGGTGATGATGGGACAGTTCCCTCAAAGTCATGGTATGCAGACTTGAACAGATATGGTGGACAACTGGTTTAGCCATCGATTGCCAGAACACAGGAAACACTGCCGGGTCCAGCTCTCAGCTGCCAAAACTGCTGATCATTCCAGGGTCAACCTTATTCACTGCAGGGCATCTTCTTAAATCTCTCTCCCCGTCTCCTTCACTCTCACCTCCACCAATGGATCATGGATTTCTTTGCCTTGAAGATTGAGACAATGTGATCAGTTGCCTCTGTCACTTCAGTCCCTTCCGTAGCCCACTGGGACAAACTTCCTCTAAACTTACCTCCCGAATGGTTTCCTTTTCGAGCTTAGAACCATAGAACTACAGAAAAATTACAGTGCAGAAAGAGGCCATTCAGCCCAACGTGTCCGCACCAGCCAAAAAGAGAAAACAGGAAACTAGCCGCTCATTTTAATCCCACTTTCCAGCCCCTAGTCTGTAGCCTTGCAGGTTACAGCACTTCAGATGCAGATCCAGGTACCTTTTAAATGAGTTGAGCATTTCAGCCTCAACCACCAATTTAGGCAGTGAATTCCAGACACCCACCAGATTCTGGGTGACAAAGATTTTCCTCATGTCCCCTCTAATCCTTCTACCAATCACCTTGAATCTATGTCCCCTGGTAATTGACCCCTCAGCTAGGGGAAACAAGTCTTCCCGTAACTAGGCCCCTCATAATTTTGTACACCTCAATTAGGTCATCCCTTAGCCTCCTCTGTTCTAAGGAAAACAACCTGAGCCTACCCACTCTCTCCTTCTAGCTGCAATTTTCAAGCCCTGACAACATTCTTGTAAATCTCCTCTATGTCCCCTCATGCCCTCGCCACATTGTCCATGAGATTGACCTCTTGCTCTCTCAACCTTATTCTGAATAAATTGTAGACCTCCTGCCAATTTCCCCTCTTGATCCCCATATTGGCTATAATGTGAATTATTTTCTCTTCCCTGATATTGTTCCCCTCTCCTACAAATCTCCCATCATCACCCCTTGCTTTAAAAAAAAACCCTTCACTCTTCTGTCTTTGCAAAGCATGCCCAGCTTCAACATCCCTTTCCTCACCAAGGCCGTCAAATGAGTTGTCCCCTCTCAAATCCATGCACATCTTTCCTGGAACTTCACATTTGAATCCCTCCCATCCAATTTCCATCTCTACCACAGTACCAAAACAGCTCTTGCCATCATCAGAAATGACATTCTGGGCTGGATTTTATGCCCCAAACAGAAGAAGAGTCATACAGACTCGAAACGTTAACTTTGTTTCTCTCTCCACAGATGCTGTCAGACTTGTTGAGTTTTTCCAGCATGTTCTGTTTTTTTCTTTGGGGACTGCCAACTATCCCAGCGGCAGCCACTGCTCTCGATGGCACTGTTGAGAGCAGAGGCCTGCTGGACGTTTGATTGGCCAGCAGCTCTTGGAGGAGGACCTCCTCCCCAGCTGGGGGCAGAAGGCCCACCTTAAGCCAACTGACGGACAGATGGTTGCTAAATGGCTACAGGGAGAGTCGGCTAAGTGCAGGCGGATTCATCTTGTGCCCTGACCTTTACCCCGGTGCGGGGGGCAGGAACCATGCCTCCCCCCTGTAAAATCCACACCTCTATGTGACTGTGACAAAGGTAAAATCCCCTGCTCATCCTTCTCAACCTGTCTGCAACCTTTAAAAGTGGTTGTTCACACCATTCCCCAATGCTTTTCCACTGTAGTGAAGATGGGTGGAACTGTTCTCAACTACCTCCATCCTTACCTATCCAACTGTAGGCAGAGAATTTTTTGGAATCAAAATACAATTTCTAAATTGACAGATGACACCAAATTCTGGAGGAATAGTCAATACTGAGGAGGAATACAACAAATTACAGGAGGATATCAATAAACTTGCAGAAGGGGAAAATAATTGTCAAAGAAGTTCAACACAGATAAGTGTGAGGTAGTAGATTTTGACAGGAACAGCATGGAGGTAATTTGTTACTTGGAAGATGTGAGTCTAAGTGGGGCAGAGGAACAAAGGGATCTCAGAGTACATATACATTGATCACAAATGTTGTGCCACAGGTTAATAACACCTTCAAAAAAGCAAACTAAACACCAGGCTTTATTTCTAGTCTGGTAAGATTGCAGTTACATAAGAACATAAGAACTAGGAGCAGGAGTAGGCAATTCAGCCCCTCGAGCCTGCCCCGCCATTCATTACGATCATGAGTGATCTCATTTCTGCCTCAACTCCAATTTCCTGCCCTCTCCTCATAACCTTTAAACCCATTACTAATTAAAAATCTGTCGATCTCCTCGTTAAATTTATTCAGCGTCCCGGCATCCCCTGCACTCTGAGGTAGTGAATTCCACAGATTCACGACCCTTTGAGAAAAGTAATTCCTCCTCATTTCTGATTTAAATCTACCACCCCTTAATCTAAAACTATGGCCTCTCATTCTAGAATGCCCCAGAAGGGGAAACATCCGCTCCACGTCTACTTTGTCTATCCCCTTTAGCATCTTATATACCTCAATAAGATCTCCTCTCATCCTTCTAAACTCGAGCGAGTATAGGCCTAAACTGCTCAATCTCTCCTCATAAGACAAGCCCCACATCTCTGGAATCAATCTAGTGAACCTCCTGTGAACCACCTCCAATACAACTACATCCTTCCTCAAGTAAGGGGACCAAAACTGTGTACAGTACTCCAGGTGCGATCTCACCAATGCCTTGTACAGTTGCAACAACACTTCCCTATTTTTATACTCTATTCCTTTAGCAATAAATGCCAAAATTCCATTTGCCTTCCTTATTACCTGCTGTACCTGCATAGTAGCTTTCAGTGATTCATGCACGAGGACACCCAGATCCCCCTGCACTGAAGCATTCTGAAGTTTCTCTCCATTTAAATAATAAGTCGCCTTTTTATTCTTCCGATCAAAATGGATAACCTCACACTTATCCACATTAAACTCCATCTGCCAAATTTTGGCCCATTCACCTAACCTGTCCATATCCATTTGTAAATTTCTTATTTCTTCATTGCAACTTACTTTCCCACCTATTTTGATGTCATCTGCAAATATAGTGCCTTCTATCCCTGAATCCAAGTCATCAATAAAGATTGTAAATAGTTGGGGCCCAAGGACCGAACCCTGTGGCACCCCACTAGTTACAGTTGCCATCCAGAAAAAGACCCATTTATCCCGGCTCTCTGCTTTCTGTTGGTTAGCCAATCCTCTATCCAAGCTAATATATTGTTATCCTCTTCAGAAGGATAAATTATTTGTGCAATTTCCCCAGATCAATAAAAGGTTGGAAAGCAATGGTAAACAGGGAAGATCTTAAAGTATCCATTTACTTTTCAGATCAAAGGACAGGTTTGGGAACTGAAATCAATTAGTTGAAATCCCTATCTGAGACATCCCAGGTGTACCACATTGTCATGGGGATTGCAAGGAGGTACCCTTCTGTTTCAGCATTTATCAGAGTGATTTTTCACAGAAAACAGGCAATTTACATCTGGAGTTCAAACAACTTGGACAAAGGCAGAGAGGGAACACTTCCAGCAGCTTGGAAGCAGCTGACCAATATCAAAGGTCTATCAGAAGAAGGGATGTTTTCTAATTTTGGAGTCAGTCAGCAAGAAAGAAGTACTTGAGCCGGGGAGTCCACAATCATACGGTGCTGAAGGAGGGTTGGAGAGTCGATTAGCAGGATGTTAGCGGAAAGACCCCAAAAATCTCATTCCTCGGAGAATAGTGGGATCACTGAGGAGAATCAGAACATTCCTCAGAGCTGTAGCAGACTTTGGTTTGGTCCAAGGGGAGTGAAGGAACCATCAAGATGCTGTAACATTTTTAAAAATTCATTCATGAGATGTGGGCTTCGCTAGCTAGGGCAGCATTTATTGCCCATCCCTAATTACCCTTGAGAAGGTGGTGGTGAGCTGCTTTCTTGAACTGTTGCAGTCCATGTGGTGTAGGTGCACCCACAGTGCTGTTAGGGAGGGAGTTCCAGGATTTTGACCCAGCAGCAGTGAAGGAACGGTGACATATTTCCAAGTCAGGATGGTATGTAGCTTGGAGGGGAACTTCCAGGTGGTGGTGTTCCCATCTATCTGCTGCCCTTGTCTTTCCAGATGGTAGCAGTCATGAGTTTGGAAGGTGCTGTCTAAGAAGTCTTGGTGAGTTCCTGCAGTGCATCTTGTAGATGGTACACACTGCTGCTATTGTGCATCATCGTGGAGCAATTCCTAGCCTCTGACCTGCTCTTGTAGCCACAGTATTTATATAGCTAGTTCCAGTTTAGTTTCTGGTCAATGGTAACCTCCAGGATGTTGATAGTGGAGGATTCAGTGATGGTAATGCCATTGAACATCAAGGGGCAATGGCTAGATTCTCTCTTGTTGGAGATGGTCATTGCGGGCACTTGTGTGGTATGAATATTACTTGCCACTTGTCAGCCCAACCCTCGATATTGTCCAGGTCTTGCTGCATTTGGACGGGGACTGCTTCAGTATCTGAGGAGTCATGAATGGTGCTGAACATCGTGCAATCATCAGCAAACATCCCCATTTCTGGCCTTATGATGGAAGGAAAGTCATTGATGAAGCGGCTGAAGATCGGCCTAGGACACTACCCTGAGGAACTCCTGCAGTGATGTCCTGGAGCTGAGATGATTGACCTCCAACAACCACAACCGTCTTCCTTTGTGCTAGGTATGAATCAAACCAGCAGAGAGTTTTCCACCTGATTCCCATTGACTCCAGTTTTGCTAGGGCTCCTTGATGCCACACTCGGTCAAATGCTGCCTTGATGTCAAGGGCAGTCACTCTCACCTCACCTCAGGAGTTCAGCTCTTTTGTCCATGTTTGAACCAATGCTGTAATGAGGTCAGAAGCTGAGTGACCCTGGTGGAACCCAAACTCAAATCAGTGAGCAGGTTATTGCTAAATAAGTGCCGCTTGATAGCACTGTTGATGACCCCTTCCATTACTTTACTGCTGATCGAGTGTAGACTGATGGGATGGTAATTGGCTGGGTTGGATTTGTCCTGCTTTTTGTGTACAGGACATACCTGGGCAATTTTCCACAGTTGCCGGGTAGATGCCAGTGTTGCAGCTGCACTGGGACAGCCTAGCTAGGGGCGCGGCAAGTTCTTGAGCGCAATTCTTTAGTACGATTCGCTGGAATATTGTCAGGGCCCATTGCCATTGCAGTATCCAGTGCCTTCAGCCATTTCTTCATATCACGTGGGGTGAATCAAATTGGCTGAAGGCTGGCATCTGTGATGCTGGGGACCTCCGGAAGAGTCCGAGATGGATCATCCACCCGGCACTTCTGGCTGAAGATTGTAGCAAATGCTTCAGTCTTATCTTTTGCACTGATGTGCTGGGCTCCTCCATTGAGGATGGGGATATTTGTGGAGCCTCCTCCTCCAGTTTAATTGTCCACCACCATTCATGGCTGGATGTGACTTAGAGTTCTGTATTTTTTAAATTCATTCACGGGATGTGGGCTTCGCTGGCTGGGCCAGTGTTTCTTTCCCATCCCTAGTAGCCCTTGAGAAGGTGGTGGTGAGCTGCCTTCTTGAACTGCTGCAATCCATGTGGTGTAGGTACACCCACACTGCTGTTAGGGATGGAGTTCCAGGATTTTGACCGAGCGACAGTGAAGGAACGGTGATATATTTCCAAGTCAGGATAGTGTGTGGCTTGGAGGGGAACTTCCAGGTGATGGTGTTCCCATCTATGTGCTGCCCTTGTCCTTCTAGATGGTAGAGGTCGAGGGTTTGGAAGGTGTTGGAGTTCTAGCGCCATATTTTTAAAAAGATATAGAGACACTGGAGAGAATGCAGAGAAGATTTACAAGGATGCTTCCTGGGCGTAACATATCAGGAAAGGATTGACAAACTGGGTCATAAGAACATGAGAATACAAGAAGTAGGAACAGGAGTAGACCATTCGCCTCCTCGAGCCTGTTCCGACTTTCAATAAGATCATGGCTGATCTTGTGTTTCGATTCCCACATTCCCATCTAACCCCGATAACCTTTGATTCCCTTGCCTAACAAGAATCTATCTACCTCTGCCTTAAAAATATTCAAGAACTCCACCTCCACCACCTTCTGAGGCAGAGAATTCCAAAGTCACACAACCCTCTGAGAGAAAACATTTCTCCTCATCTCTGTCCTAAAAGGACGACCCCGAACTTTAAAACAGTGCCCCCTAGTTCTGGACTTACCCACAAGAGGAAACATCCTTTCGATGTCCACCTTGTCAAGGCCGTTCAGGATCTTGTATACTTCAATCAAATCACCCCTCACTCTTCTAAACTCCAGTGGAAACAAGCCCAATCTGTCTAACCTTTCCTCATAAGACAGCCCACTCATTCCAGGTATCAATCTCGTAAAATAAAAGCAAAATACCGAAGATGCTGGAAATCTGAAACAAAAACAGAAACTGGTGGAGAATCTCAGCAGGTCTGACAGCGTCTGTGGAGAGAGAAAAAAACGGTTAATGTTTCGAGTTGGAACTCTGAAGAAGAGTCATACGGTAAATGGTATGCGATAAAGAAGGCAAATGGTATGTTGGCCTTTGTAGCAAGAGGATTTGAGTACAGGAGCAGGGACATCTTGCTGCAGTTATACAGGGCCTTGGTGAGATCACATCTGGAATATTGTGTGCAGTTTTGGTCTCCTTATCTGAGGAAGGATGTTCTTGCTGTAGAGGGAGTGCAGCAAAGGTTTACCAGACTGATTCCTGGGATGGCGGGACTGACATATGAGGAGAGATTGAGTGATTTAGCATTATATTCGCTGGGGTTCAGAAGAATGAGGGGGGATCTCATAGAAACCTATAAAATTCTAACAGGACTAGACAGGGTTGATGCAGGAAGGATATCCCCGATGGTGGGGAGTCCAGAACCAGGGGTCACAGTCTGAGGATACGGGGTAGACCATTTAGGACTCAGATGAGGAGAAATTTCTACGCCCAAGGAGTGGTGAGCCTGTGGAATTCGCTACCACAGAAAGTAGTTGAGGCCAAAACATTGTATGTTTTCAAGGAGGAGTTAGATATAGCTCTTGGGGCGAAAGGGATCAAAGGGTATGGGGAGAAAGCGGGAGCAGGCTATTGAGTTGGATGACCAGCCATGATCATGATGAATGGTGGAGCAGGCTCGAAAGGCCAAATGGCCTCCTCCTGCTCTTAGTTTCTATGTTTCTGTAATAAAGCAGAGCATTCCATGAGCCTTCTTAATTACTTGCTGTACTTTGGTCACTTTTCTCTTGAGAAAAGAAGGCTGAGGAGTGACGTAATGAAGGTCTTTAAATTATTTTCATAGAGTGGATACAGAGAGAATATTTCCACTTGTGGGAAAGAGCAGAACGATAGGTCATCAACCTGGAAGTTCCCCTCAAGTCACTCACCATCCTGATTCGCTGTTCCTTCACTGTTGCTGGGTGAAAATCCTGGTACTCCCTTCCTGACAGCACTGTGGGTGTACATACAGGACATGGACTGCAGCGGTTCAAGAAGGCAGCTCACCACCACCTTCTCAGGGGCAATTAGGGATGGGCAATAAATGCTGGCCTAGCCAGCAACGCCCATGTCCTGTGAAAGAATACATTAAAAAAAAGATAGTCATCAAGAAATCCAATAGGGAATTCGGAAGTAACTTCTTTACCCAAAGAATGTGTTATCCTATGTTATCCTCTGCTATCTAATGTAATCACCTGCAATTGATACTCTTTCCATTCCCACACCTTTACCTCTGGTATCCCCAAGGATCTATCCTTGACCCCTTCTTGTTTCTCATCTAAGTGTTGCACCTTGGCAGCATCATCCAAAAACACAGCGTCAGTTTTGTACACCGACAACACCAAGCTCCAGCTCACCACCACCCCTCTAGACTCGCTCTAAAATGTCCGACGGCATGTCCGACATCCAGTACTGGATGAAAAGAAATTCCTTCCAATTAATTACTGGGAAGGTTGAAGCCATTGCCTTCGGTCTCCACAACACTCTCTATTCCCTAGCTATTGACTCCATTCCTCACCTGTCAACTGTCTCAGATGAACCCAGATGGTTTCCACCTTTCTGCCTCAGCTGTAATTATTTGATAATATCCAAACTATCTTGAAGACTGCCCATTTCTGACACTGTAACATTGCCTGTCTCCACCATGCCTCAGTTCATGTGCTGTTGAAACCCTTCTAAATGCTTCTGTTACCTCTTGATTTCTGGCTGGTCTACAAAATTCTATACTCCATAAAACTGAGGTAATCCAAAACTCTTTTGTCTATGTCCTTAATCACACCATGTCCTGTTCACCCATCACCCCTGTGCTCGCTAACCTACATTGGCTCCCAGTCATCAAGCAATGTTTTGATTTTATAATTCTCATCCTTGTTTTCAAATCCCTCCACAACCTCACCCTTCACTATCTCTGTAATCTCTTCCAGCCTCACAACCATCTAAGATATCTGTGCTCATCTAATTCTGGCTTCTTGAGCTTCTCTGGTTTCAATTGCTCCACCATTGGTGACCATGCTTTTGGCTGCCTGACATTAAGTTCTGGAATTCCATCCCTAGACCTCTCTTGACCACTCTTTCTTCCTTTAAGGCACTCCTTAAAACCTACCTATTTGACAACATACCCCAAACCCACTGAAGTAATGTTGTACATTGTATCATGAAGATGTCTAGAGGCTTGTATGGTTGAACAATAACTGTTTATTAATAACACAAGTATATATATATATACACACACAGGATACAGTCCTGACAAGGTGCTAGCTTCATGCCAACTTCTACCAGACTCACTCCTACACTCTACAACTCCCATGTGACCCTCTACATCATAATGTAGGCGGTAATGTTGCCCCAGTCCCACATTAACCCTTACAGTAGCAAACACCCTAATACTACACCTCCCCCCAAGTCTTCACCCAAATGTATTTACAATAATATTTACATGCAACCCCTTCTCCTCCCAAGTTCCTGATTTTACAGATTCCGATGGTCTGGAGGCTGTACAACTCTTCCAGATCTCATCCTTTTCAACTTTGGAGAAGTGGTAATCTCAACTGTTTTGGGCTGACTTTGTTGGTCTAGAGTTGAAGTTGTTGTACTTGGTGTTTCAAATCCTCAGGTGTCAACATCTTCTACACTTCTTGTGCTCCTTCGTGTTGTATTTTTCTTTGTTGACGATCTATCTTCCTTGGTCTGATGCCATGGACTTACCCCTCCCACTCCTTCCAGGGGGAATGTTCACTCTGTTCATTCATAGAGTGAGCGCAGGTTTACTTTTTCAGTGGGATTCACTATGTTCTTCCTGGAAGTGGAACATTTACCTCCATTATGTTTGTGTTGCTCCTCATCCTTGAGCTCAACCTACAGTCCCGAACACCATATTACTACACCCATGACCACCGCCATCTAGAAGGACAAGGGCAGCAGATAGATAGGAACACCACTTGGAAGTTCCCTTCCAAGTCACTCACCATCCTGACTTGGAAATATATCGCCGTTCCTTCACTGTCGCTGGGTCAAAATCTGGAACTCCCTCCCTAACAGCATTGTGGGTGTACCTACACCACATGGACTGCAACGGTTCAAGAAGGCAGCTCACCACCACCTTCTCAAGAGTAATTAGGGTTTGGCAACAAATACTGGCCTAGTCAGCGATGCCTACATCACATGAAAGAACTAAAAAGAAGCTATTTTTCATCTGCTCCAACATTGCCTTTCAGGGCTTGATGTCAAATTTTGCTTTCGACTGTTCCTGTGACAGGCCTTGTTCTATTTTGTTACGTTAAAGGGGTTGTATAAATACAGGTTACTGTCGTTGTAAACCTAATCAAAATTCTCAAACTGCCATGGGGGAATTTTAATTATGTCTCCAAATGATTAATCCATTCACATAATTACTACACTGCTGCACCATACACAGCTGAGCCCAAAAATCACTTCTCACAATGTTTGGATCCGAGGGCAAACTGTAGGTACAACATGTGTTCTCGTGTGTTAGCTTGTCCCAATGATAGCACCTACACACGAGTCCACAGGTTGTCAGTTCAGGCTAACATATCACAGCAGATTGGGGAGCATGGTATTGTTAGGAACTGCTTCTTGCAGGCGCGACATGAAACTGAAGCTCCGTCTGCCTGTTCAGGTGAATGTAAAATATCCCACGGCACTATTTGACGAACAGGGAATTGTCCTAGAAACATTTCAGCTTGAACTTAAAGATCTTATTTTGTTATTAATCTCATTTCACTTCAGTCCCCTGGGTTCTGTGCACACTCTCCAAGTTAAATAAGCACATGGTTCATGCCTCTTGATATTCTAATAGTATGTGTTACAATCATGTCTGAAAATCCTTCTCCCTCAAGAAAACAAGTCTCTCTTCATCACACAATTATTTAAACACTATTTTATTTCAGGTCTGTGCTTACTGAGCCAATTTTGCTGCAGTCTGTGTTCATGCTGCCATTTGCCTGAGATTATCTGAGGCCACAGAGAGGAGATAACTGTCCAGTATCACCCCTGTTAAAATATACATGTGTGAGAGCTTTTCTGAGCATGTTTGCCTGTGCCCACGTGTGCTTGTATACATGCCTACATGCATTTGTCTGCAAGCTTGCAAGTGCACATTTTTCTCTTATTTCATTTCTGGGCCATCTCTGGCTAGGCCAACACATTGACCATCCCTCGTTGCCCTTGAGAAGGTGGTGGTGAGCTGCCTTCTTGAGCCGCTGCAGTCCATGTGGTGTAGGTACATCCATAGTGCTGTTAGGGAGGGAATTCCAGGATTTTGACCCAGCGACAGTGAAGGAACGGCGATATATTTCCAAGTCAGGATGGTGAATGGCTTGGAGGGGAACTTGTAGGTCGTGGTTTCACAGTATCACACAATTTTTACAGTGAAGAAGGAGGCCATTTGGTCCATCGAGTCTGCACTGGGTCTCTGAAAGAGCATTCTACCTAGCCCCACTCCCCTGCCTTATCCTCGTAATCTTGCACATTCTCTCTTTTCAGGTAGCAATCCAAGTCCCTTTTGAAACCTCATTCGCACCTGCCTCCACCACCCTCTCAGGGAGTTTATTCCAGACTCCAACTACATTTACTCCTGTTGCCAATTATTTTGAATCTGTGCCCTCTAGTTCTTGATGTTCTCTTGAGTGGGAATAGTTTCTCACAATTTACCCTGTCCATACCTCTCAACATCTTGAATACCTCAATCAAGTCTCCTCTCTGTCTTCTTTTCTCCAAGGAAAAGAGTTCCAGGCTCTCCAATCTATCCTCATAGCTACAGTTCTTTATCCCTGGAATCATTCTTGTGAATCTCCTCTGTACTCTCTCCAATGCTTTCACATCCTTCCTTAAGTATGACACCCAGAACTGGACGCAGGACTCCAGATGAGGCCTAACTAGTGTTCCCATCCACCTGCTACCCTTGTCCTTCTAGGTGGTAGAAGTCATGGTTTGGAATGTGATGTTGAAGGAGCCTTAGCGAATTTGCTATAGTGCGCCTTGCCAGATTGTACACGCCGCAGTCACTGTGTGCTGGTGGTGGAGAGAGTGAATATTAACATGGTGGATGGTGTACCAGTCAGTTGGGCTGCCTCATCTTAGATGACGTTAAGGTTATTGATTGTTGGAGCTGCACTCATCCAAGCAAGTGGAGAGTATTCCATAATACAGTGATGGTAATCCTGTTGAATGTCAAGGGGAGGTGATCATTGCCTGGCACTTGTGTGCCACAACTGTTACTTGCCACTCATCAGCTTAAGCCTGAATGTTGTCCAGGTCTTGCTGTATTTAAACATGGACTGCTTCAGTATCTGAGAAGTCGTGAATGGTGCTGAACATTGTGCAAATGCCTGCGAACATCCCCACTTCTGACCTTATGATGGAAGGATGGTCGCAGCTGAAGATGGTTGGGTCTAGGATACTACCCTGAGGAACTCCTGCAGTGATCTCCTGGAGCTGAGATGACTGACCTCCAACCACCACAACCATCTTCCTTTGTGCTAGGTATGACTCCAACCAGCAGAGAGTTTTCCCCCTGATTCCCATTGACTCGAGTTTTGTGAGGGCTCCTTGATGCCACACTCGGTCAAATGTTGCCTTGATGTCAAAGGCAGTCACTCTCACCTTACCTCTTGAGTTCTGCTCTTTTGTCTGTGTTGTACTGAGGTCAGGAGCTGATTGGCCCTGGCAGAACCCAAACTGAGGATCAATGAGCAGGTTATTGCTGAGTGAGTGCCATCTGATAGACGACACCTTTCAGCACTTTGCTGATGATCAAGAGTTGACTGATGGTGAAATAATTCACTGGATTAGATTTGAGTGTTGCTGAAAAAAGAAACATATTGAAGCTTTTTATCTTGCACTCATCAAGATACTACACAAGAACACCAATATAAGGGGAAAACAACAATTTGTACTGTATGAGAAGAGAGTGCTGATTAGTTGGCAAGTGGACTCTGATTGGCAGAGGCATTGCCATGGAGAATGTATCAATTGGTGATGACTGACGGTTAACTGGCAAGCATTGTTTGAAATTTAAACCAGGCAGCTTGACCCTGATTGATCAAGGCATTACCCTGAGGAATGAGCCAGAGAATGGCTGTCACTTATTCAGTTTAGCTGAAACAGGCACAATGTATGTTTGTGTTTTTTCTGTCTGTAAAGAACAGGGACCTGTGTATTAATAATATGTAGCTTCCAGTACACGCAAATGCGCCACACTGTGAACCCAACTGGCAATCTTACATTGGTAGCTGGCTTAATTCTTAGCACACTGAGGATTATTTAACAAATGTTGTCCAATCGGGGAATCTCATCCAATTACTTTTTATTCATTCACGGGATATGGGCCAGCATTTATTGCCCATCCATAATTGCCCTTGAGAAGGTGGTGGTGAGCTGCCTTCTTGAACTGCTGCAGTCCATGTGGTGTAGGTACACCCACAGTGCTGTTAGGAATGGAGTTCCAGGATATTGACCCAGCAACAGTCCAGGCAAGTGGGGAATATTCCATCACACTCCTGACTTATGCATTGTAGATAATGGACAGGCTTTGAGGAGTCAGGAGGTGAGTTACTTGTCGTAGGATTCCTAGCCTCTGACCTGCTCTTGTAGTCACAGTATTTATATGGCTAGTCCAGTTCAGTTTCTGGTCAATGGTAACCTCCAGGATGTTGATAAAGAGGGATTCCCCACTTCTGACCTTATGATGGAAGGATGCTCGCAGCTGAAGATGGTTGGGCCGAGGACACTACCCTGAGGAACTCCTGCACTGATGTCCTGGAGCTGAGATGACTGACCTCCAACAACCATAACCATCTTCCTTTGTGCTAGGTATGACTCCAACCAGTGGAGAGTTTTCCCCTGATTCCTATTGACTCCAGTTTTGCTAGGGCTCCTTGATGCCACACTTTGTCAAATGCTGCCTTGATGTCAAGGGCAGTCACTCTCACCTCACCTCTTGAGTTCAGCTCTTTTATCCATGTTTGAACCAAGGCTGTAATGAGGTCAGGAGCTGAGTGGCCCTGGCGGAACTCAAACTGGGGATCAGTGAGCAGGTTATTGCTAAGCAAGTGCCGCTTGATAGCACTGTTGATGACCCCTTCCTTTACTGATGATCAAGGGTAGACTGATGGGGCAGTAATTGGCCGGGTTGGATTTGTCCTGCATTTTGTGTACAGGACATACCAGGGCAATTTTCCACATAGCCGGGTAGATACCAGTGGTGTAGCAGTACTGGAACAGCTTGGCTAGGGGCACAGCAAGTTCTGGAGCACAAGTCTTCAGTACTATTGTCGGAATATTGTCAGGGCCCATAGCCTTTTCAGTATCCATTGCCTTGAGCTGTTTCATGATACCAGATAGAGTGAATTGAATTGGCTGAAGGCTGGCATCTGTGATGAAGAGGAGGTCGAGATTCACTCAGCACTTCTGGTTGCAGATTGTTGCAAATGCTTCAGCCTTATCTTTTGCACTGATGTGGAGGACAAAGAGGACTGGAGAACAGCTAATGTGGTTCCACTATTTAAGAAGGATTGTAGAGATAAGCCAGGGAACTACAGGCCAGTGAGTCTCACATCAGTGGTAGGGAAACTATTGGAGAAAATTCTGAAGGAGAGAATCTATCTCCACTTGGAGAGGCAAGGTGTGATCAGGGTTAGTCAGCATGGCTTTGTCAGGGGGAGGTCATACCTAACAAATTTGATTGAATTTTTTGAGGAGGTGACCAGGTGTGTAGATGAGGGTAGTGCAGTTGATGTAGTTTATATGGATTTCAGCAAAGCCTTTGTCAAGGTCCCACATGAGAGACTTATAAAGAAGGCAAATGCACATGGGATACAGGGTAATTTGATAAGGTGGATTCAAAATTGGCTTAGTTATAGGAGACAGAGGGTGATGTCAGAAGGCTGCTTTAGTGACTGGAAGCCAGTGTCCAGTGGTGTACCACAGGGATCTGTGCTGAATCCCCTATTATTTGTCATTTATACAAACGACATAGATGACTATGTGGGGGTAGGATTAGTAAGTTTGCGGATGACACAAAGATTGTCCGGGTGGTTAACAGTGAGGTTGAGTGTCTTGGGCTACAGGAAGATATAGATGGGATGGTCAAATGGGCAAGATAAGTGGCAGATGGAATTTAACCCTGAAAAGTGAGAGGTGATACACTTTGGAAGGAGTAATTTGACAAGGAAGTATTCAATGAATGGCATGACACTAGGAGGGTCTGAGGAACAAAGGGACCTTGATATGTGTGTCCATAGATCTCTGAAGGTGGAGGGGCATGTTAGTGGGGTGGTGAAAAAGGCATATGGGACACTTGCCTTTATCAATCGAGGCATGGATTACAAAAGTAGGGAGGTCATGTTGAAGTTGTATAGAACCTTGGTGAGGCCACAGCTGGAGTACTGTGTGCAGTTCTGGTCGCCGCATTATAGGAAGGATGTGATTGCACTGGAGGGGGTGCAGAGGAGATTCACCAGGATGTTGCCTGGGATGAAACATTTAAGTTATGAAGAGAGGTTGGATAGACTTGGGTCGTTTTTGTTGGAGCAGAGAAGACTGAGGGGCGACCTGATCGTGGTGTACAAGATTATGGGGGGCATGGACAGGGTGGATAGGGAGCAGCTGTTCCCCTTAGTTGAAGGGTCAGTCACAAGGGGACACAAGCTCAAGGTGAGGGGCAGAAGGTTTAGGGGGGATGTGAGGAAAAGCTTTTTTACCCAGAGGGTGATGACGGTCTGGAATGCGCTGCCTGGGAGGATGGTGGAGGTGGGTTGCCTCACATCCTTTAAAAAGTACCTGGATGAGCACTTGGCACATCATAACCTTCAAGGCTATGGGCCAAGTGCTGGTAAATGGGATTAGGTAGGTAGGTCAGGTGTTTCTCGCGTGTCGGTGCAGACTTAATGGGCCGATGGGCCTGTTCTGCACTGTGACATTCTGTGATGTGCTGGGCTCCTCCATCATTGAGGATGGGGATATTTGTAGAATTTCCTCTTCCAGTGAGTTGTTTAATTGTCCACCACCATTCATGACTGGATACGGAAAGACTGCAGAGTTTACATCTGATCCATTGGTTGTGGGATCAATTAGCTCTGTCTATCACCTGCTGCTTATGCTGTTTGGCACACAATTAGTCCTGTGTTATAGCTTCACCAGGTTGACACCTCATTTTTAGGTATGCCTAGTGCTGCTCCTGGCATGCCCTCCTGTACTCTTCTTTGAACCAGGGTTGATCCCCTGGCTTGTTGGTAATGGTAGAGTGGGGGATATGCCAGGCCATGAGGTGACAGATTGTGTTTGAGTACAATTCTGCTGCTGCTGATGGCCCACAGTGCCTCATGGATGCCCAGTCTTGAGTTGTTAGACCTGTTTGAAATCTATCCCATTTAGCACGGTGGTCGTGCCACACAACACGATGGAGGGTATCCTCAACGTGAAGGGAGGACTTCGTTTCCACAAGGACTGTGCGGTGATCACTCCTACCGCTACTGTCATGGACAGATGCATCTGCGGCAGGCATGAGGATGAGATCAGGTACGATTTTCCCTCTTGTTGGTTCCCTCACCACCTGCCACAGAGCCAGTCTAGCAGCTATGTCATTTAGGACTTGGCCAGTTCAGTCAGTAGTGGTGCTACTGTGCCAATCCTGGTGATGGACATTGAAGTCCCCCACCCAGAGTATATTCTGTGCCCTTGCCACTCTCAGTGCTTCCTCCAAGTAATGTTCAACATGGAGGAGCACTGATTCATCAGCTGAGGGAGGGCGGTGTGTGGTAATCAGCAGAAGGTTTCCTAGTCCATTTTTGACCTGATTCCATGAGACTTCATGGGGTCCGGAGTCGATGTTGAGGACTCCCAGGGCAACTCCCTCCCAACTGTATACCACTGTGCCGCCACCTCTGCTGGGTCTGTCTTGCCATTTGGACAGAACATACCCAGGGATGGTGCTAGTGGAGTCTGGGACATTATCTGTAAGGTATGATTCTGTGAGGATGACTATGTCAGGCTGTTGCTTGACTAGTCTGTGAGATTACTCTCCCAATTTTGGCACTAGCTCCCAGATGTTGGTAAGGAGGATTTTGTTGGGTCGACAGGGCTGAAATTGCCGTTGTCGTTTCCAGTGTCTAGGTCGATGCTGGATGGTCCATCCGGTTTTATTCCCAATGTTGGGCAGTGTGTTTTGAGGTTTGCTTCAATTGATGACCGCACTATGAATAGTACCCATTTGGAAACCGTCCACACCATAAACTCATTTAAGCAGAAGTGGTTTGGCAATGCAATTAATGACGCCACTAAACATGTAGCAAGTCTCTCTGACCATGTGCTCTCAGAAAGCAAGGAGTTTGTTCTTGCACATGGTTTCAATTTTAGTGTGCCTTCATCCCAGATCAAATGGGAAGAGGTATTTGCTGAATTCAAACTCCTCTACCCCAACTATCCTGCCACAATCCAGCATCCACTGAAGACACTTTGGTCTCAAGGCTCGCTGCGTCTGCGTGTGTATGGGCTGCCCAAGATGCACAAAGTGATGTCCATTTATGCCCCATCTTATCTATGACCTGTCCTGCACATCATGAATTGGCCAAATGGTTGGGCGAATTGTTACAACCAGTTTTGAGCAAGTTTTCCACATACACAGTGAAGGACTCCTTCACATTTGTGAAGGCCTTACAGAACTTGCATATCGATAGCAGCACTGTGTCCATGTGCTCATTTGACATTGCTAGCCAATTCACCAATGTTCCACTTAAGGAACCATAGATATTTGTGCTGCAGCACGATATCATGGCGATCTAGATCCGCCACCATTGTGCGAATCAGTATTCATTGAACTTATGAACTCAGCAACTCTCACAGTTGAGTTCAATTTTAATGACACCATGTATGCCCAAATATATGGTGTTGCCATAGGATCCCCTCTAGGCCCAGCTCTTGCAAACATCTTTGTTGGGTTCCATGAGAAACATGTACTCGATGGAATGACACCTAACCTCCTACTCCTCACATATTTCTGATATGTGGATGATATGTTTGCTATATTTAAATTCGCAGCTGCATGTAACAATTTCCTTACATGTCCTGATGGGCTCCATCCTGTGCTCAAATTCAGTTTTGAAATGGAGCAATCACATGAACTCCCCTTCTTTGATGTACTTGTCGAGAAATCTGCCGGGGGTTCTCTACCATTGTCTACCGCAAGTCTAACTTCACTGTTCAATTTATGCATTGGGATTCTTGTGGTTCCACACACTATAAGATTGGTCTAATTGGCAACCTGGTAAATAGAGCATGATCCATTTGCTCATCATACAAGCTTGACGCTGAAACAGGGCACATCAAACACATCCTGCGGATTAATGGCCACAGTGATCATTTCACACTGTATATCACGCAAAGTCTAAGGCTGTCATTTTCGGCCTTGAAAAGTACCCAGTTTACCTCAGATTACCCTGGAAGGGCAAAGTATCTGAAAAATTTGAGCAACAGGTGAAGCTAGATGTTTCATGCTGCAGCTATGCAGTAGTAACAATAGTGGTATTCACCACTAACAGGACGCTGCCGTCAAACCAAAAAGACATGCTCCCTATTACACAAATGAGTAATGTGGTATATAAATTTTAGTGCCAGTGTGATGCTAGGTATGCAGGCCCTGCATTCCAAAGACTGGTGGATCATATCAAACAGCATGTCCCAGCCACTGTTTGCGATGGGCAGGGTACAGACCGTACCCAACCCAGTCCATGCTTGCAAACCTCAGAACAGTGTCCAACATTAGATATGATTCCACAATTGGACAACATATAACAGTATCACAGTATCATTACAGTGCAGAAGGCCATTCGGCCCATCGAGTCTGCACGAGCTCTTTGAAAGAGTATTCCACCTAGTCCCACTCCCCTGCCTTATCCCCATAACCATCCAAGACCAAGCAGCCTGCTTGATTGGCACCCCTTCCACAAACATTCACTCCCTCCACCATCGACGCACAGTAGCAGCAGTGTGTACCATCTCCAAGATGCACTGCAGAAACTCACCAAGGCTCCTTTGACAGCACCTTCCAAGCCCACAACCATTATCATCTAGGAGGACAAGGGCAGCAGATAGATGGGGACACCACCACCTGGAAGTTCCTCTCCAAGTCACTCACCATCCTGACTTGGAAATGTATCGCTGTTCCTTCACTGTCGCTGGGTCAAAATCCTGGAACTCTCTTCCTAACAGCACTGTGGGTGTACCTACACCACATGGACTGCAACAGTTCAAGAAGGCAGCTCACCACCACCTTCTCAAGGACAACTAGGGATTGGCAATAAATGCTGGCCCAGCCAGCGAAGCCCACATCCTGTAAACAAATATAAAAAAAAGCTTGAGCACTGATGTCTGAACTGTTCATTCAACTGCCATGTCCAGCCCATTGAATTCAATCACAAAGGATCCACTTATTCTAACACAATAAGTGGGCTGGCTGTTTTGGGAAATTCAGTACACTCTTGGCTCCTGGATTTAGTGTTGTTAACAATTTAGCTGAGTGCTTATGCCCCTTTTATCTGATTTTACTGATCCATGAACAGCTGACTGAAGCTGCCTGATGGCTTCACCTTCCAGCTGCTGTTGTTAACAGTGTGAACAGCTGTAGAAACGTCCGGCAGCTTCAATCAGCTCTTCACTAAATACACATCATCTGTTGGTGTCTATTTATACAAATAATTACCTGCTTTAGGATGGCTTTAGTTTCAGGCCATACAGTCCCCACAACATTTCACTCAATTAGCAATGCTGGGCCCTACCCCTTCAAATTGTAAGTCCTGGAGAGTCTGCTGGGTTTAGAAAGCAAATCACATTGGCCCCGTTCTATGCTGGGGATGTTGTCTGTATGAAAGGATGGGAAAGGAATGTTAGCAAATGGGTTTGGTGCCGAATAGTCTGGTCTTGCAGGGCGATTATGAGACCAGAATAGGATTCACTGTGGAATACATCAGGACCAGATGTCAAACCAACTCAGTTACTCATACTAAGAAATCAATTTCTGCACAGCAAGCACCCAGACAGAAATGTGATATTGACTAGACAATCAGTTTAATGATGTTAGTTGAAGGATAAACCTTGTCCAGGATTAACGTTCTCACTAAGCTGCACAGGACACGGGTGCTCAGCTGCACTGTGGCCTGGAATTTGCCACACAACTTGTTCTATAATGAGAAATCAGGCATGCACAAACACACCAAAAAAATCGCACACTGGGAAAACCTGGCAATGCACAGCAGCTACAGTTGAAGGAAAACACTTGCCAGACCTCTGCTCTTCATCAAAAGATGCCATAGGATCTTTAACATCCAAAAGAGAGCGCACAGGGGCTTTGTTTTAATGCATCATCTGAAATACATACCTCTAACAGTGCAGCACTCCTCCAACCCTGCACTTGGAGAATCAGCCCAGAATATACGCCTAAATCTCTGGAGTGGGACATAAACCTATTAACTTCAGATTTAGAGATAAAAGTCCTGCCCTCTGAGCCATGGCTGACACCGAAATGAATGATTTTTAAAAATGGGATGTGGGCTTCACTAGCTGGGCCAGCATTTATTGCTCATCCCAAGTTGCACTTGAGAAGGCGGTGGTGAGCTGCCTTCTTGAACCGCTGCAGTCCATGTGGTGTAGGTACACCCACAGTGCTGTTAAGAAGGGAGTTCCAGGATTTTGAACCAGTGACAGTGAAGGAACGGCGATATATTTCCAAGTCAGGGTGGTGAGTGACTTGGAGGGGAACTTCCAGGTGGTGGTTTTCCCACCTATCTGCTGCCCTTGTCCTTCTAAATGGTAGTGGTCGTGAGTTTGGAAGGTGCTGTCAAAGGAGCCTTGGTGAATTCCTATAGTGCATCTTGTAGATGGTACACACTGCTGCCACTGTGCATCGATGGTGGTGGGAGTGAATGTTTGTGGATGTGGTGCCAATCAAGCGGGCTGCTTTGTCCTGGAAAATGTCAAGCTTCTTGAGTGTTGTGGGAGCTGCACTCATCCAGGCAATTGGAGGGTATTCCATCACACTCCTGATTTGTGCCTTGTAGATGGTGGACAGGCATTGGGGATTCAGGAGGTGAGTTACCTGTCGCACGATTCCTAGCCTCTGACCTGCTCTTGTAGCCACAGTATTTATATGGCTAGTCCAGTTCAATTTCTGGTCAATGGTAGTCCCCAGGGTACTGATAGTGGGGGACTCAGTGATGGTAATGCCATTGAACATCAAGGGGCGATGGTTGTATTCTCTCTTGTTGCAGCTGGTTATTGCCTGACACTTGTGTGGCGTGAATGTTACTTGCTGCTTGTCAGCCCAAGCCTGGATATTGTCCAGGTCTTGCTGCATTTAGACATGGACTGCTTCAGTATCTGAGGAGTCGCGAATGGTGCTGAACATTGTGCAATCATCAGTGAACATCCCCACTTCTAACCTCATGATGGAAGGAAGGTCATCGATGAAGCAGCTGAAGATGGTTGGGCTGAGGACACTACCCCGAGGAACTCCTGCAGTGATGTCCTGATGAGTGGTATGAAGGCACACTGAGGACTCACTGGATGTAATTCATTCTAGAAAGACAACTCAACAAAATCTTGCTGAGCTCAACATCAGCAGTAACATCATGTACTTACAACCAATAAGTCTCTTTTGGTAGCATTCTCATGGGCACGGTATAAAATGAATATTACCAGCAATTTGGTGACTAAAGATTATTAATCATTCATACTAGAAATTCATATTCCTTCAACTTGAATTAATGATCCAGATCTAAAAAACCCATAATTTCCTTTATACTCCTACACTCCATCCTCCACCCTCCTCTGTTACTCCTACTTGGTGGCATAGTGGTATTGTCACTGGACTAGTATTTCAACCAATCTGTTCCACATACTGTCGATGAGCAACCACTGCCCAACATGGCGCAATTAAATGAATCTGCGACTAATACACTCAGTACTGGACTGAAGCTTCTCGTGACCAGTACAATTCCTTCTGACTGATTGATATCACCTTCCTCTTCGAAACTTCCATTTCATGCGTTGCCTCAAAAACCTTGTTGTTCTGTTTTGGGCAATTTATCGCATAACAATATTTCGAAATACAGCTGAAATGCCTGTTAGTAATCCCCAATTCCCTGGATGTTCCTGGAGTGCATTCTTATGCTATTTTTACTCCAATCCTATCATCTGCCAGATCTGTCTTCATCCTCATTTGGTGGATGGAGTGCAGGAATAATGGAGGAAAGTGGAGGATGGACTGAAGGAATAACAGAGGAGGATGGAGTTTTTTTATTTGTTCATGGGATGTGAACGTCACTGGCTAGGCCAGCATTTATTGCCCATCCATTTAAAAGTCAACCACATCACTGTGGGTCTGGAGTCACATGTAGGCCAGACCAGGTAAGGGTGGCAGATTTCCTTCCCTAAAGGATATTAGTGAACCAGGTGAATTTTCACATTTGGCAATGGTTTCATGGCCATCATCAGACTTTTAATTCCAGATTTCTATTGAATTCAAATTCACCATCTGCCGCAGTGGGATTCGAACCCGGTTCCCCAGACCATTACAGTGGATCCACTCAGCACACTCACTCTAGTGCAGTGAAAGGTGCAAGCTGTTTGGTATCTGGTAAATGGTAAGTTGTATTCTATCCCTAAGGTTTAAAATAGTACACAATTTGGTGGTACAGTTAATAAAATATACAAGAAAGCAACATAAATAAGTGATTAATATAATTAATAATTATTCAAAACACGTTAAGGATGGCAGGACCGGTAACGTGTCAAGGCTGCAGCATGCGGGAGCTCCTGGATAACATTGTGACCCAGGGCAAACACGTCCGCAGTAAGTGTTTGCAGCTTGAGGAACTTTGGCTCAGAGTCATTGAGCTGGAGGCTGAGCTGCAGACTCTGCGACACATCAGGGAGGGGGAAAGTTACTAGATGGATGGCAGGGCAGAAGATTGGAAATAATATGAAGAACAGCAAAGAATGACAAAAAGATTAATAAGGAGGGAAAAACTAGATTATGAGAGAACGCTAGGTGGAAATATAAAGACAGACAGTCAGAAATTCTGTAGATATTTAAATAAAAAAAAGGTTAACAAAATGAACGTTGGTCCTGTGGTGTGTCTGGGGAATTGTAATGGAAAGTAAGAAGATGGCGGATGAATCAAACAGGCATTTTGCTTCAGTCTTCACTATGCAGGACATCCCAGAAATAGCTGGAAATCAGGAAATGGAAGGGAGGGAGGAACTTGGGAAAATTACAATCACCAGGGAAGTGGTATTGAGAAAAAGTTGGGGCTGTGGGCTGACAAATCCCCGGATGGACTTCACCCTAAGGTTTTGAAAGAAGTAGCTAGTGAGATAGTTGATGCACTTGTTTTAATTTTCCAAAATTCCCTAGATTCAGGGAAGGTTCCATTAAATTGGAAAATAGCAAATATAACTCCTTTATTCAAAAAGGGAGGGAGACAGAAAGCAGGAAACTATAGGCCTAACATCTGCCATCGGGAAAATGTTAGAAGCTATTATTAAAGATGTTATAGCAGGGCATTTAGAAAAATTCAAGGCAATCAGGCAGAGTCAATGTGGTTTTGTGAAAGGGAAATCATGTTTAACCAATTTATTGGAGTGCTCTGAAGGAGTCACATGTGCTATGGATAAAGGGGAACTGGTGGATGTACTGTACTTAGATTTCCAGAAGGCATTTGATAAAGTGCCACATCAAAGGTTATTGCAGAAAATAAAATCTCATGTTATAGGGGGTAACATATTGGCATGGACAGAAGATTGGCTAGCTAACAGGAAGCAGACAGTTGGCATAAATGGGTCTTCTTCTGGTTGGCGGGATTTGATGAGTGGTGTGCCACAGGGATCAGTGCTGGGACCTCAACTTTTTACAATTTATAGAAATGACTTGGATGAAGGGACCGAAGGAATGGTGGCTAAATTTGCTGATGACACAAAGATAGGTAGGAAAGTAAATTGTGAAGAGGACATAAGGTGAGATAGGTTAAGTGAGTGGGCAAAGATCTGGCAAATTGAGTATCATGTGGGAAAATGTGAAATTGTTCATTTTGGCAGGAAGAATGAAAAAGAAACATATTATCTAAATGGTGAGAGATTGCAGAGCTATGAAATTCAAAGGGATCTGGGTGTCTTCGTGCATGAATCGCAGGCAATTAGGAAACCCAATTGAATACTATCATTTATTGTGAGGGGAATTGATTACAAAAGCAGGGAGGACATTGGTGAGACCACAGGATATTGTGTATAGCACTGGTCTCCTTATTTAAAGAAGGGTGTAAATGCATTAAAAGCAGTTCAGAGAAGGTTGACTGAACTAATACCAGGAATGGGCGGGTTGTCCTATGGGGAAAGGTTGGACAGGCTAGACTTGTATCCATTAGAATTTAGAAGAGTAAGAGGTGACTTTATAGAAAAATATAAGATCCTGAGGGGTCTTGACAGGGTGGATGTGGAGAGGATGTTTCCTCTTGTGGGAGAATCTAGAACTAGGGGTAATAAAGGCAAAATACTGCAGATGCTGGAAATCTGACACGAAAACAAAAAATGCTGGAAAAACTCAGCAGGTCTGACAGCATTTGTGGAGAGAGAGACAGAGATAACGTTTTGAGTCCACATGACTCTTCTTCAGATTGTTATCTCTGTCTCTCTCTCTCTCCATAGAACTAGGGGGTCACTGTTTAAAAATAAGGGGTCACTCATTTAAGACAGAGGTGAGGAGAAACTGTTTTCTCTCAGAGGGTTGTGAATCTTTGGAAATCTCTTCCTCAAAAGGCGGTGGAAGCAAAGTCTTTGAATATTTTTAATGCAGAGCTAGATAGATTCTTGAATAACAAGAGTGTGAAAGGTTATCGGGGGTAGACAGGAATGTGGGGTTGAGATTACATTCAGATCAGCCATGATCTTATTGAATGGTAGAGCAGGCTTGAGGGGCCGAGTGGCCCACTTCTGCTCCTAATTTGTATGTTCGTATAATTTAAGTAAGGTCAAAGAATATGAAAGGTTCAAGGATGACAACACATTGAGGTCGCTGAAAAGAGTGCTGATTCCATACAGAACAGCCGGACTAAGCCATTTTATTGGTACAGATGTGGTATCCAGTGAGATACGCTTGCTGTTGAGAAAGATTTCCATGAAAAAAGGCACAAATGAAACTGGACATGGAACATAATAAAGCAATTGCCTTTGGAAAGTCAGTCAATTTGCAATTTACTCAATCAGGATATTATTGCATCACTTTAACAAAACCTAACATCTCTATTAGAATGTTAAAGAACAGTAAATGGCATCAGGTGATAGTTTGAGAGGGAATAAAAACAAATAGTCTTAAAGTTACTTCGACAATTAGCTCATTCCTCTTCACAGATTAAAAATCCTACTAAAGGAAGCAGGGATGGTTGATGCTGAGTACACAAGGCTCACTGACGATATTAGTGAAAAATGTGATATATGCAAAAGTACTGGAGGGCACCAGCACTATTGTAAGTTTCTCATTAGCACGAGGCTTGAATGAATAGTAGCTATGGATTAAAAGGTGTGGGACAAGGATAGAAACATTTTCATTATACATTTCCTAGATATGGAGACAAAATTCAGTCTTTCTGCAGCAATAAATGGTAAAGACAAGAGCGATTGTAGATAAAATCATTGGAAAATGGATAGGGACTGGGCTATCAGTACCGGTTAAATTCCTGACTGACAATGTGGAGGAATTTGCCAATGACAAGTTTCGAGACGTGCAAAACGTATGAACATAGTTGTGAACACAGCAGCTGAAAGTACTTTTAACAGTGGACTCAGTGAAAAAATCACACAGTGATCAATGAGATGCTCCATAAGATCTAAGCCAACCAACCAAGCTGCAAGCCCTGGCCTGGGCAGTCCATGCAACAGATTTGTTCAAATTGTTGGGGGCTATAGTCCCTATCAGTTAGTCTATAAGAGGAATCCTAAAATACCTTTTGTGCTGTGTGATAATCCCTCGACCTTAGAAGGGACTACAATTAGTTCCGCCTCTTCTGCACACTTGAATGCCTACATGCAGGGAGAAGGGCATTTGTCAAGGCAGAAATCTCAGAGAAAATTCGGTAAGCTGTATGACATCGAATAAGATTGTCCAAGATAAACTTTAATCCTGAGGATCTTAGTTTACTATGAAGGAGAGAGAGGGTCAGAAAGAGTGGAAAGATCTGGGTAAAGTGATAAGATGTAATGGCAAGACAGTGATTTTCCAACATGGTGGTCAGGTTATTAGGGTATATGCATCTCGGTTAATGGGGATTGATTATAAATTGCAGAGTCTGGGCAATTAATAGAAGATGATGAGATACCCTGCACCTCACACACTCATAGGTTTAACATGTTAGGGCTTTTTTACCCAAAGGACAACTGCTGAAGGTTGATACTGGGGTAACATATTTACCAGAAGGATCCAGTGAATGGAGGGATGTGACCATTAGAAGGAGAGAAGGGAAAGCTACTGGGAAATTCAAACTTTGGCTAAATGTTCAATGATGGACAAGAAGTTTTTTTTATTCATTCATGGGGTGTGGGCTTCGCTGGCATTTATTGCCCATCCCTAGTTGCCCTTGAGAAGGTGGTAGTGAGCTGCCTTCTTGAACCACTGCTGTCCATGTGCTGTATGTGAAGTAAGATTTACGTACTGGCAAAATTAGGTGAAATGGTGGGAAGCAGGAAAACACAATGAGAGTTCCCATAGCGGACCTGGAAATGACTCTGGCCCTAGGAATTAATCACATGCTGGTAACAGAACCTCTGATCCTAGGAGGGAGAAGTCATGGAGCAGTAGTCCAGAATGAGATAGGAGGGCAGGTAGAGACTGTAGCTTGACTAGAACAAGGACCATTGACCAATCTAGGAACACCGCGAGAAGTAGAAGCCCTTATGATTGGAAAGTTTTGGTGACTGCAAACAAGTTAGAAGATAAATCAATAAGAGATACAAAACAAAGAGTGGATAGTTGGAAAGAACTTGGTGTCTAGTCTGAAGTGCCAGATAGGGGGCAGCCATACTTATCACACAGGTAGGTATGTACCTCCTGTTGAAGCATATAAGGCTAAAGTGAGACAAGTGGCCCAGGGTTTCGAAGAGAGACCTGGTGATCGAGACATTGGCGTGGACTTCCCCATGGCAGGAAAAGTGATCTTGAAGATTTTCTTAGCTCTCTTAGCCACATATTCTTGGGAACGTAGGTTGATCAGTATGAAATTTACACTTTTGCAGGGTGAAAAGTTTCAAAGCGAAGTGTTTTTGAAACAACTTAAAGAAGCGAGTGATGTAGAGGGGAAGTTGTGGAAATTAAACAAATGTGTTGAAAGATTAAATGATGCCTGGAGGGTATGGTTTTTCTCAGTTAGTTTGGTCTTGCTGAAATTAGGTTGTATTCAGTTGAAAGCAGATCCAGCAATATTCTACTGTGTGATGAAAGTACAATAATTTTCATAATATTTTTCTGGTTTATTGTGAAATAGGTTTATGGGGGTAAGTATAGTTAGGCCTGTGTGTGATTTAGTTACATTTGGAGTCAAGTAGGTACAAGTTTGAAATCATCAAAAGAAGCTAGGTGCTTGACATGCTAATGAGTAAACATAGATGCTGGTTTAGCATGTAAGGTGTGAAGGGAATTTGCATTTTTTAGATAAATGAAGGGATATTTGGATTTCAAAGGGATCTTAGTCTGTTTACAACTAGCCGGATAAGCAAGGCTAAGAAATGTCTTTATTTTTCCCTAAGGTTACTGGCAATATGGGCAACATGAAAGTCTTTATATTATGAGGAAGATACAGTTTCAAAGGCATATGGAGCAAAATAATTTACATATTTAAAAGAGAGAAACATATATAAAGGAGAATTAAAGTCTATGTGGGAAGAGAAGGCCATGTGAGATATAACAGGAGCATGTGAAATTGCCTTAATGAAGCACCCAACATTTGTGCATAAGCCTGCTATCTAACAAAGCTGAAGCTGGGGAAAAACCATTTGGAATTCCATTGTCCAGGGTTGTCATGAAGCTATTAATGTATATAATATTATTGGAAAATATTTTTCTTTTAAAATAGAGGTTTAGTCTGTGGGTGTGTCTTAATTAGATTAAAGCCAGCTAGTCTGTGTGCTTTGATGTATACTAGTTTTGAGATATAAGAGAGGTAGAGTGCATTTACATTTTTTTGAATAAAACATTCAAGAAGTGGGCTGAAATCTGGCACCTAGCTAGCAGAGACCAGCAATTTGTTTACTAACATTGCTAATAAAATTGGTACTATGAAAGGGGTGTTTTTTGTTAGAACAGGTGGAGTTCAAAGGTGCTGGTGATACAATGAGAATTCACATTCAATGAGCTGTGTTGGATATAACAGACAGTAGTTTTGTGGGTGCAGGGCAGAGGCAATGGAAAATCAAAGCAGTTGTAAGCCTACAACTGTCTCCACAGGAACCAAAGTGAAAGGAACCTCCTTTTGAATTCATAAGATGAAAATGTTTTGCCTGGTGTCTGGTTAAGTCTATGGGTTGCTGTTGCCTTAATGAAGATTAATTTGGGAATTTGTTAAAAGTTATGAGAGTATTAATTTGTAGCCATGTGTATATATTTAACTTGTGTAAATTAATAAATGTCCCATGTATTTTGATATAAAATCTCTCGAGAACTGGGGGTCTGATTCCTGAATTTAGAGCTGCATCTAAAACATACCACTTAAAATATAGGTTATGACAGTTATTTAAAGTTTTCCTCTGGGATTTTTGAATAACTCAGCTTTACCAACTGCTTGGTCATAACAATTGGGGACTCTAGAGGGATAAAAATATTTCTAATTCCTTGATTGGTTTGGAATTGGTGAATCTTAAGGTTATGAGTCTGAAAAGCACTTTGAATTCAGGAGTTGGTGAGGTGGTTTAGAAGTGGTGAGACTGCAAGATGGCTTTGGCGGTTGCTAAGACTTGTCTGGGATTAGAAGAGGTAACTCTGATTGGGTTGGAAAAAATAACTAAAAGTAAGTTAACAGAGTTGGCAGATAAATTGAAATTGGGGTTACCTGAGGGTGCTAGATAATCAGATATAATTAAGAGTATAGCACAGCATCTACAGTTGGAAGTAAAATCTGGACACTGAGCTGGAGTGATTTCTGGTGATACCAAGGACTTGTGTGTGTGTATATATATATATATATATATTGTTATGTTAATACTTGCATCTGGTAATGCAATAGTGTAATAAGTATAGGAGATAGTGTGAGATGGGTTATTAAAATGAAGCTGTCTTTTTGAATTATGACGGTTCATTTTTCAATAGGGAGGGGGATGTCATGAAGCTGTTAATGTATTATTGGAAAATACTTTTCTTTTAAAATAGAGGTTTAGTCTGTGGGTGTGTCTTAATTGGATTAAAGCCAGCTAGCCTGGGTGCTTTGATATATACTAATTTTGAGATATAAGAGAGGTAGTGTGCATTTGCATTTTTTTGAATAGACCATTCAAGAAGTGGGCTGAAATCTGGCACTTAGCTAGCAGAGACCAAGCAATATGTTTGTATTACCAATAAAATTGATACTATGAAAGGGGTTTCATTGTTAGAAGAGATGGAGTTCAAAGGTGCTGGTGATACAATGAGAATTTACATTCAATGAACTGTGCTAGGTAAATCGGAGAGCAGTTTTGTGTGTGCAGGGCAGAGGCAATGTAAGATCAAAGCGGCTGTAAGCCTACAACTGTCTCCACAGGAACCAAAGTGAAAGGAACCTCCTTTTAGATTCGTAGGATGAAAATGTTTTGCCTGGTGTTTGGTTAAATCTATGGGTTGCTGTTGCCTTAATGGAGATTAGTTTGGGAATTTGTTAAAAGTTGTGATAGTAGTAATTTGTAGCCATATGTATATATTTAACTTGTGTAAATTGTCTTATGTATTTTGTTATAAAACCTCTCGAGAACTGGAGGCCTGATTCCTGAATTTAGAGCTGCATCTCAAACATACCACTTAAAAATATAGGTTATGACAGTTGTTTAAAGTTTCCCTCTGGGATTTTTGAATAACTCAGCTTTACCAACTGCTGAGTCATAACAATGGTATTGTGTTAACTTGCTGAGTTTGTTTTAAATCTAAAATCTATTTGGACCGTTGCCTTAAAGGTAGTGTGACTGGGAGTCAGGCTAATTAGGAATTTTAGGAGTCATTACAGTAGTAAATAATTGTAGTCTTATGTATGTGCTTGAAATCTGTTATACTTTGTTAATAAATATTTTAATTCAATTTTTAAAGTCTCTAAAGGTCTTGTTGGATTTATTACTTCTGAATTCAGTGCATACATCTCATAATAAAGACAAATTGCAAAACCGTCGTGATAGTGCGATCAACTTTCCCTTGTGGATTTGGGCCGCCTGTCACAAATCATCTGCCACGTCATAACAAATGGTATCAGAAAGAGAAATTCTTCATGATGTGCGTTGATGATTTTCTACAGGATGGTTTTGCAAAATTTGAGTAATTTGTTACAGGTAAGATAAAAAGGGAATTTAAGATTGGAAGTCAGGCTTTTGGGGCCTGTAAATATATAAGTTTACGCATTGAGCAGAATTGGTCAGGAATAACCTTGAATCAATAATCATACTTGAAGTGTTAATCATATCCTGATAAATTGGACCAGGTCATCACAGAAAGCTGATCATACATCCAAAAAAGAGACAGAGCAGTTAAAAAGCTGATTGGACAGTTAAACTGGCTATGTACTCAGACAAGGCCCAATGCCAGTTATGCTGTATTGGAACTTAGTACTATGATGAATGTATTGGAACTTATGATGAACCACGTTACAGTTGAGGAGGTTCTGAGGGCCAATAAAACAGTAAAAGAATTAAATTGGAGAAACGTGTACTCAAGTTTCCAGCCTTGGGTGACCCGAAAGATATGAAGTTAATGACGCCATGCATGCTAATCTTCCAGATGGATAATAGAGTACAGCTGGGTTTCTCATATTCTTGGTGGGAAAAACAGAAAATGATGTCCCTTGGCCAGGGAAGCCAGGAAAACAAGAAGGGTGGTTAAAAGTATTTTCGCTGCAGTGGAAGCAATAGATGTGGGATTATACTGATCTAGCATTCTGAAGGAAATACTATACAAGGGTATTCCATTGAATAATATGTGGATAACTATTCTCCTTGGGATAATGTTCACTTGACAAAAAGTATTACTGAGAAAAGGTTGAGGGTTGACCTGGCTAATATAAAGGAAATGCTGGCGAAAAAAGAGACCTGTAAAATAAATACTGTTTTACAAAGAGGAATTGGCTCCAAGAAATTTGTTGGAGGTCCTTGAAGGGGGACATCCTGTGTTATGATGAGTTATAAGAAGTATAGAAAACGCATTTTTCTTTGATTGCTTTGTAATTATTTATGTTCTAAAGTTTTTGTTTCAAGAAAGAAAGGGGAATCTATTAATGGTTGGTTGTTTGATTTTGTTGGGAAAGATACATAGGTGATGGGCATTGTTTGATTAAGGATAGAGAGCACAAATAAAGAGAGTCAGGCCTTCCATGACTGATATGCACCATGGGTGCTGGGCTGTATCATCACCCCTGTTTGGATTAATTGGTTAAGTTTCCTTTCACATTTTTGTTTTAGTTACAGTGCCCCACCAGGCACTGTCACCCTCTCTGATTTAATGATTTTTTTGTTTAATTTCATTGAATTACTCTTTTCTCAAAAGAGTCTAAAAAGAGTTGGCTAGGACATTGGGTGGGTAGCTAGGAGGCAGGTGTTTGTAATGCTGCATCCTGTGGATAAACCTATTCTCAAAGAAAAGACCTACGTCTTGCTTTGTGCGTCACCATCTGGCTTGGATGCATTTAACACCTGAGAGTGTGAAGGAGGCAGATTCAATCGTGACTTTCAAAAGGAAATTGATTAAGCACTTGAAGAGGAAAAACTTTCAGGAGCTACTCTTTCTATCAACATGAGACCACAGGACAGGAGATGGGTTATTAGGGGAGACATAAAGATGTTTTGTGTTTTCTGAAGTGAGGTTCTTGCTTTTTGTCTCAACCTGAAATGAGGGAGTATATTAACAACCTGCATTTCCAGGTGTAGATGCTTCATCAATGATTTGAAGGTAATCAGTGACACTGACACCTACGTTTAAGTGATTGTCATGAGAAGTACTGAAGTCTTAACACAAATGCCACTCAAATTGGTGAATAGAATTGGCAAGTTTTGTTTTGGAAGTTAAGGTGAAAGAAAATATTATTTTTTCCAATATTACTGTGGGACACTGTGAAGCAGGCTTATGGGGGCTGTGTGTATGTTGTGTGCACGTTTGTGTGACTAATTTGATTAGACTAAAGACAGTCAGACTGTAAGGTTTAAATCATCAAAGGATTAGGTGCAAAACAAGCATTTTGAAGTGGAAATGGACAATCTAAGATGGGATACAAGTAAATAAAGAATGAATAGGAATTTGTATTCAGAGATAAATGAGGAGTGAATTTTTAGCTATTGAATTTCAAAGAGAGAAAAGGATGTTTTACAACTAAAGCAAAGTTATTAAGCTTATTTTTCCAGAAAGTAGTGGCCATAAAGACAACAAGAAATATTTTTGGATTCTGGGAAAGGTAACTTTCAAAAGAAAGTTAAGAACAATGGATAAAAATTAAGGGGAAAATGTATTTAAGAAAAGATTGAAAGTTCTATGAAGTGTGTGACATGTGATCTTGAAGAGTGTGCTGTGTGAGTATAGTCCTGTGAAAGGAGCAGCTTCTAGCCACTCCAGACAAGTGTCTGATTATTCCAAAAAGCAAGGTTTTGTTACAAGCCTTGGATTTCCATTGTCCAGTGATAGGGAGGAAGAAGCTTATGAAATACCTCCCTCATAGGAACTGTTGCCTGGAAAAGGGTGTTTATTTGTGAGTTTAGTGAAGTAGAAATCTTTTGGGAAATGTTAAAAGACTATATTTAATTGTGTAACTGTAATCTTGATGTTGAAGTTTTCTTTTATTTTGTTAATAAATGATTTAATTTCACAGAATTACAGAATTACAGAATCACACAGTGCATCGAGTCTGTACCGACACATGAGAAATACCTGAGTTACCTACTGAATCCCATTTACCAGCACTTGGCCCATAGCCTTGAATGTTGTGATGTGCCAAGTGCTCATCCAGGTACCTTTTAAAGGATGTGAGGCAACCTGCCTCTGCCACCCTGGGCACCCTCCACCATCCCAGGCACTCTCCACCATCCTGGGCACCCTCTACACTCCCCATGGCACCCTCCTCCTACTCGTGGACACCTTCTACACACCAGGGCACCCTTTACCATCCCAAGCAGCCACTAGTCTTACCAGGCACACTCTACCCATTGAAGAGTACCCTCTACCAACACCAAGCACTCGCTACCCAGTTTGGGCATCATCTACCCACCCCTTCTTCCTAGCCACTGAGCACCCTCTAGCCACCTAGAGACACCGTCTGCTCATTCCAGGGCACCCTCTACCCACCCAGGGGGCAGTCTCTACCCACACCAGGGTTGGCCTCTACCCATGCTGGGACACACTCCTCCATCTTCCTCCCCAACCTAACCCAATCTACCTAAGCTACCCCCACCTAATCTACACAAACCCAACCCAATCGACCCCAACAGGTACAGCCAGCGAGTCAGAGTCCAAAGTCAACCCCCTCACAGAACCACAGAATCACACAGTGCAGAAGAGGCCCTACAGCCCATCAAGTCTGCACTGACACGTGAGAAACGCCTGACCTACCTACCTAATCCCATTTACCAGCACTTGGCCCATAGCCTTGAATGTTATGACGTGCCAAGTGCTCATCCAGGTACTTTTTAAAGATTGTGAGGCAACCCGCCTCCACCACCCTCCCAGGCAGTGCATTCCAAACCGTCACCACCCTCTGGGTAAAAACGTTTTTCCTCACATCCCCCCTAAACCTCCTACCCCTCACCTTGAACTTATGTCCCCTCGTGATGGACCTTTCAACTAAGGGGAACAGCTGCTCCCTATCCATCCTGTCCATGTCCCTCATAATCTTGTACACCTCGATCAGGTCGCTCCTCAGTCTTCTCTGCTCCAACAAAAACAACCCAAGTTTATCCAACCTCGCTTCATCACTTAAATGTTTCATCCCAGGCAACATCCTGGTGAATCTCCTCTGCACCCCCTCCAGTGCAATCACATCCTTCCTATAATGTGGCGACCAGAACTACACACAGTACTCCAGCTGTGGCCTCACCAAGATTCTATACAACTCCAACATGACTTCCCTACTTTTGTAATCTATGCCTTGATTGATAAAGGCAGGTGTCCCATATACCTTTTTCACCACCCCGCTAACATGCCCCTCCGCTTTCAGAGATCTATGGACACACACGCCAAGGTCCTTTTGTTCCTCAGAACTTCCGAGAGTCATGCCATTCATTCATTGCAGTCTCTCTCCCCAAGTTCCATACCTTCATCCTTATTCTCTTGGGTGAAGATGGATGTGAAGTATTCGTTCAACACTCTACCAATGTCCCCTGGCTCCACCCATAGATTGCCCCCTTGGTCCCTAATGGACCCTACTCTTTCCCTGGTTATCCTCTTCCCATTGATATACTTATAGAATATCTTGGGATTTTCCCTACTTTTATCAGCCAGAGCTTTCTCATATTCCCTCTTTGCTCTCCTAATTGCTTTCTTAAGCTCCACCCTGCACTTTCTGTACTCTACTAATGCCTCCGCTGATTTGCTTCCCTTGTACCTGCTAAAAGCCTCTCTTTTCCTTCTCATCATATCGTGAATATCTCTGGTCATCCATGGTTCTCTGGGCTTGTTACTCCTTCCTATCACCCTAGAGGGAACATGTTGACCCTGTACCCTCCCCATTTCCTTTTTGAACACCCCCACTGTTCTTCTGTAGATTTCCCCACAAGTAGCTGTTCCCAGTCTCCCTTGGCCAGATCCTGCCTTATTTTACCAAAATCCGCTCTTCCCCAATCCAAAACATTTTTTTGCAACTTGTCTATTTCTTTGTCCATAACAATTAAATTGTGCCATGTTATGGTCGCTATCACTAAAATGCTCCCCCACCACCACCTCAGCCACCTGTCCGGCTTCATTCCCCAGAATTAGGTCCAGCACCGCGCTGTCCCTTGTTGGACCCTCTACACATTGACCTAAAAAGTTCTCCTGCGCACATTTCAAGAGACCCACTCCATCCAAACCCTGAACACTGTGTCTATCCCAATTAATGTTGGGAAAGTTGAAATCACCTAATATAATTACCCTATTGTTATTGTTTTTACACACCTCTGCAAATTGTGCACATATTTGCTCCTCAATTTCCCGTTGACTATCTGGGGGTCTATAATAAACACCTAACAATGTGGCTGCCACTTTTTTATTCCCAAGCTCTACCCACAAAGCTTCATTCGATGCCCCCTCCAAGATATCGTCTCTCCTTACTGCAGTAACTGACTCCTTAACTAATAATGCAATGCCTCCTCCTCTTTTACCCCCTCCCCTATCTCGCCTGAAGATTCTATATCCCGGAATGTTGAGCTGCCAATCCTACCCCTCCTTCAACCACATCTCAGTGATGGCTATTATATCACAATTCCACGTGTCAACCTTCACCTTTAACTCATCCATTTTACCTGTAATACTCCTGGCATTAAAGTAGAGGCCATCCAGCCTTGCCTTACTCCCTTGAAACTTAATGCAGCTATACTCCCTCTGACTTGATTGTTTTAATATATTATGATGTGCCCCTATTCTGCTAACATTCTGTGTCCCCTCCCCCTGCTGAATTAGTTTAAACTCCTCCCAACAACACTAGCAAACTCGCCCACAAGGATGTTGGTCCTGCTCTGGTTCAGATGTAGACTGTCCTGCTTGTACAGGTTCCACCTTCCCCAGAAATGGTCCCAGTGATCCAGAAATCTAAAACCCTCCCTCCTGCACCAACTCTTAAGCCATGTATTCATCTGCGCTATTCTCCTATTTCTGAGCTCGCTAGCACATGGCACTGGGAGTAATCCAGCATTTACAACCCAAGAGATCTTGCATTTTAGTCTACTGCCTAACTCCCTCATCCCTCTCTCTATTTATGTCATTGGTACCAATATGTACCATGACCTCTGCCTTATCACCCTCCCCCTTCAGGATGCTCTGCAGCCATTCAACGACATCCCGGACCCTGGCACCAGGGAGGCAACACACCATCCTGGAGTCACGTTGACAGCCACAGTAGCGCCTATGTGTTCCCCTGACTATAGAATCCATAGAACCACAGAACCATAGAGAAGGTTACAGCACAGAAGGAGGCCATTCGGCCCATCGTGTCCATGACAGCCCGAGGACACCCAGGTGCCCTTTCTAATCCCACCTTCCTGCACCCGGCTCATAGCCCTGCAGTTTACAGCACTTTAGGTGCAGATCCAGCTACTTTTTAAAAGAGTTTAAAGTTTCTGCCTCTACCACCAACTTGGGCAGTGAATTCCAGACACCCACTACCCTCTGTGTAAAAAAGTTCTTCCTCATGTCCCCCCTACACCTTTTGCCACTTATCTTGAATCTATGTCCCCTGGTTCTAGAATTCTCCATCAAGGGAAACAATTTTATCCTGTCCACTCTATCTATTCTCCTCATAATTTTGTACACCTCAATCAAGTCACCTCTCAGCCTTCTTTGTTCTAAGGAAAATAACCCCAACCGATCCAATCTCTCCTCGTAGCTGTACTTTTCTAACCCTGGCAACATTCTCTCTGCATTCTCTCCAGAGCTATTACGTCCTTCCTGTAATGTGGTGACCAGAACTGCACACAATACTCCAGTTGTGGCCTCACCAGGGTTTTATACAATTCCAACATTATATCCTTACTTTTATATTCTATACCTCTGCCAATGAAGGAGAGCATTCCATATGCCTTCTTTACAACCTTGTCTACTTGAACTGCTGCCTTCAGGGACCTGTGTACTTGTACGCCAAGATCTCTCACTTCATCTACCCCTCTTAGTATATTCCCATTTATTTTGTAATCCCTGTAACTGTTTGACCTCCCTAAATGTATGACCTCACACTTCTCTATGTTAAAATCCATCTGCCACTTTACCGCCCACTCCACCAACCCATCTAGATCATTTTGGAGATTATGGCTATCCCCTACACTACTATCCACTACTCGGCCAATCTTTGTGTCATCTGCAAATTTCTCAATCGTGCCCCCTACATTCACATCCAAATCGTTAATATGTAACACAAACAGCAAGGGTCCCAACACTGAGCCCTGTGGAACACCACTTGAGACAACTTTCCATTCGCAAGGGCATCCATCGACCATTACCCTTTGTTTCGTGTTACAAAGCCAACCTTTTATCCAGTTTGCCACATTACCCTGAATCCCATGGGCTTTTACTTTCCTGACCAATCTGCCATGTGGGACCTTGTCAAATGCCTTGCTAAAATCCATGTACACAACATCCACTGCACTACTTTCATCAATCCTTCTTGTCACTTCCTCAAAGAATTCAATCAAATTTGTGAGGCAAGACCTTCCTTTAACAAATCTAAGCTGACCATCCCTGACTAGTCCATGCCTTTCCACATGACAGTTAATCCTATCTCTATAATCCCCTATTACTATTGCTCTTCCTCTCTTCCTGTATAGACAGGCTGCTTGTGGTGCCAGAAGCTTGGCTCTGTTTGCACTCTCTAGAGGAACCAGCGCCCTCCTCAGCCTCCAAAATTGAATACCGATTTGCGAGCGGGACCCCAGGGGACTCCTGAACTACCTGCCTGTTTCTCTTGGACTGCCTGGTGGTCACCCATTCCCTTCCTTCCTCAAATCTCTTCATCTGCGGTGTGACCACCTCTCTAAACATGCTATCCACAATGCTCTCAGACTTGCGGATACTCCACAGTGTCCCCAGCCACTGTTCCAGCTCTGAAACCTGAGCTTCCAGGAGTTGCAGCTGGACACACTTCCTGCACACATGCTGGTCCCGGGCACTGGAAATGTTCCTGGCTTCCCACGTGGAGCATGAGGAGCACACCATGGCTTTGAACTCTCCTGCCATGACTTATCCCTTTAAATTAATCCTTTTAAATCAATTACTCTCGGGCCCTTCCTACCTGATCCTCATTACTGTAGAATATACAAACTATAAACCACAAAAAGACCTTAAACTATAAGCAATAAAGGTAGTAGATACTTACCTGACCTTACCCACTACTTACCAGTCATTCCTTTCCCTTTCAGCCTCTACTGCTGCAGCAGGGGAAGACCACTCTCTGAAGATTTAAGACGTTGGATAGCAAATAAAAAATGCAAAGAGCACCTCTTCCCACTATGCACCAAATTGCCAATATCCACGCTCACTTTGGCTGTGTCTCACTCTGGATGAGGTCTCTCCCCTGTTCATGTTTAAAATCCCCAAAAGTGGTTGTGGGATCTTTACGCCTGACCTCAGTACACATGCAGGGCTTCAATTTATTTTACGTAATGATATAGCTGGATCACAGATGTGGGTGATGCCTATGGTAGTTGAGCAGCCTGTAGAAGTGTTTTCAACAGAGGTGTTGCAGAGAGAGCATCCTGGATTGTTTACAGATTGTGTGATAATGAGATCACAGACGCAAAGGTTGAAAGAAGAAGAACAGGAAGTTCAAAGGCAGGGAGAAAGTGTGGAAATCCAATTAGTTGGCACTGTGTTAGATCAGGTTGTTCCAGGGAAAGACTGGAAGACAATTCAGCTGAAGTGTTTAACTCAAGGCAGTTAGTGGAGTTACAGAAAAAGGATATGCAAATGCAACATTTATATCAGACAGCTTACTCAGAAACCCAGGCAAAATGTATTCCAGAATGTTATTACCTTAAGGGTAATGTTTTAATTAGAAAATGAAGGCCTTATCATTCTTCAGCAAATGAAAGCTGGAGGGAAGTGCATCAGTTTTTAATACCATTTGGATATAGAAATGAGATTCTGAAGATGACTCATGAAATTCCAATGGGGGACATTTTGGAATTAGAAAGACACAGGCGAAGATATAAAAACTTTTTTTTGGTCTGGGTTGCATAGGGATGTATTCAAATTCTGTAAAACATGCCACACATGTCAGGCGATAGGGAAACCACAAGCAGTGATTAAGCCGGCACCTTTAATTCTAAATCCAGCATTTGAAGAACCTTTTACTCGGGTCATGATTGATTGTGTAGAACCCCTCCCTAAGACGAAAAGTAGAAATCAGTACTTACTGACAATAATGGATGTGTTTACCTTTGAGAAATATTACAGCAAAGAGAATTGTGGAAGAGCTGACTACACTTTGTACAAGATATGGTTTACCAAAAGAAATACAATCAGATCAGGGTTCAAATGTCATATCACAGCTGTTTAAGGAAGGAATGAACAGTTTGGGCATAAGACAATTTAAGCCAATAGCTTATCATCTGGAGGCACAAGGGGTTTTAGAAAGATGGCACCAAACTTTAAAAACTGTAATGAGGGTGTATAGCCAGGATTATCCACAGGATTAGGATAGGGGAATTCCATTCTTGTTATTTGCTATTAGGGATGCTCCTAATACATCGACTGGTTTTAGTCCTTTGAACTAGTTTATGGTCATGAGGTGAGAGGACCACTGAGATTCATTCATGAGAATTTGATGGGTCAAAATTCAGAAACCACTCTCTTGGATTATGCATCAAACTTCAGAGAGAGATTGAACAGAGCATGTGAGTTGGCTAGGGAACATTTAAAAATATCACAGCAAGTGATGAAAGTGAAGGCAGACAAGAGAACTACAGCTCATGGTTTTGTTGCTGGGGAGAAAGTGTTAGTTCTGTTACCAGTACTGGGTGGCTCATTAAAGACAAGGTTTAATGGGCCTTACAGAATTGAAAAGAAGCTGAGTGAAGTAAATTATTTAATAAATACTCCAGATAGAAGAATGAAGCAGAGAGCGTTTCATGCTTAAAAAGTACTTTGATGGGGAAGAGGACAAAAAGGAGGTATTAGTGGTGGTAGATAGTGAGAAAGAGGTAGAAATACAGGATTCTGAAATTGATTTCCCTCTAATCAAATTGAATAATGAGGGGGCACTTGAAAATTTAAATGTAATATTGAGTTACCTTCCAGACAAGTGTCAAAATTATTTGGGGAAGCAATTGTGGTCACACAAAGATATTTGTGCAAATAAGTTGGGGAGGACAGATTTAACTCTACATTATGTGTCTGTAAGTTTCATCTTCACTAAGGCAACATCCTTATAGATTAAATGCGGGAAAGTTAACATAAGTACAGAAAGAAGTCAAATTCTTGCTTCAAAATGGTATCACTGTGTTTAGTTGCAGTAACTAGAGTTTGCCCTTTGTGCTGGTACCGAAACCGGATGGGACACAAAGACTGTGTGTGGACTATCGAAAGGTGAATGCAGTGACAAAAGTGGAGTCATATTCTATGCCATGGCTGGAAGATTGTATTAAGAAAGTGGGACAATCAAAATTTATCACAAAGATTGACTTGTTAAAAGGATATTAGTAATTACTATCATCGGAAAAAGCAAAGGAGATAACGACTTTTGTGATGCCAGATGGACCAAATCAGTGTAAAGTCGTGCCATTTGGTATGAAAAATGCACCTGCAACATTTCAAAGACTGACAAAGTAATTGCAGGACTGAGCAATTGTACTGTTTATATTGACAACTTGATAATTTTCAGTCAGATGTGGGAGGAGCATTTACAACATCTGGAAGAATTATTTACTCAATTACAAGAAGCTAATTTGGTGATGAACTTGGTTAAAAGTGAATTTGCAAAAGCGCAAGCTACGTATCTAGGCCATACCATTGGACATGGTAAGTTGGCTCTGAGAGATGTGAAAGTCAAGGCTATCGTGGATTTCCCCATGCCGACAACAAAACAAGAAGTTTTGAGATTTCTGGGAATGAGTGGGTTTTATTGGAAAATTGTACCAAATTTTAGCCAAGTGGTTGCTCCAATGATGATTTAAAAAGAACAAGAAGTTTCAACGGACACTGGAGCATCAGAAGACTTTCAATAGTTTGAAAACTGTACTGACTACGACACCAGTTTTGGCCATATCCAATTATATCAGCAACTTAAGTTGGCCATTGACTCAAGCGATGTAGGCATTGGGGCCAAACTGTTACAAGAAGATAATACTGGAATTAAAAAGCCGATAAGGTATTTTCACAGAAGTTGAATGTACAACAGAGAAGATATTCAATGATTGAAAAGGAGGCTTTGGGTCTGGTGTTAGCATTGCAGCATTTTGAAATTTATGTTGCAAACAATTTGTCACAAACAATTGCTTATACAGACTACAATCCTTTAAAGTTTCTGGACAAATTTCAAGACAGAAGTGCAAGGCTATTCAGATGGAGTTTATTACTGCAACCATTTAATCTATGGATTGTACATGTAGTGGGACAAGAAAATCTGATTGCAGTTGCATTGTCAAAAGTTTGGAGCTTAAAGGGAAAATTGGACACTTAAAAACCTGGACACTGGATTCAATGATTTTTGTTGATACCAAGGAATTGTGTATATATTATTATGCTGCATGCATCTGGTAATGTAATAATGTAACAAGTGTAGCAGGTAATGTAAGATGAGTTCATAAAATGAAGCCATCTTTTTAAATTGTGACAGTTCACTTTTTAATAAGGAGGGGGATGTCAGAAAGATGTAGTAATTGTTATAATGTTATTGGAATTTATTGTTAAGCAGAGTAATAGTGGGGTCTATGTCTATGTCTGTGTGTGTGTGTGATTTAATTGAATTAAAGGCAGCTGGTCTTAAGGCTTTGATATGTTAGAAGGTAAGCAAGGTTTGAAATGTTAAATGGGTAGGCATAGGTGTAAAGGGAACATTTGCATTTTTAAATAAACCAGACTAGATTGGTTTTAAAGGAGGAGTGAAATATGTCATCTAGCCAGGTAAAGTTCAGAAACAGTGTGTTTATTTTTCCCAAAGATTACTGGTAAAATTAGTACTATGAGAAATTTTTATTATCAGAGAGGTAAAGTCCAGAGACATAGCGAAACAACGGGAATTTGCACTCAAAAGGAAAAATATGTATAAAAGGAGTGAAGGCTCTGTGTAAGGGGAGGCATTCTAAGATCTAACAAGTGTCATATCCCTTCAGCATCTAAACCTCAAGCTGCTGTCTACAAGAACTAAAGTTAAAGAAACTCACTTTGAATTGGATTATTCAGGGTGTCATGTTTTTTTTCCTGAGTCTTTGAATATCTACAGGCAGAATATTGAGCTTGGCTGGAGGGCGCACTCCCGACCCAGCCGAGCATAAAATGATGCACGATGACATTGGGCGAGAGTTCCGATATCATCCCATAGTCCCACGATATTTCGCTCGGTGGGCACGTGCCAGAGTTGGCAGCGTGCCTGCCGACAATTAAATGGCCTATTAAGGAGTGGTTGAGTAGGTTGGGCCTGTACTCATTGGCGTTTAGAAGAATGAGAGGCAACCTTATTGAAACATATAAGATTCTTAGGGGGCTTGACAGGGTAGATATTGAGAGGTTGTTCCCCCTTGTGGGAGAGTCTAGGACCAGAGGGCATAATCTCAGAGTAAGGGGGTCACCCATTTAAGACAGAGATGAGGAGAAATTTCTTCTCTCAGAGGGTAGTCAATCTGTGGAATTTTTTACCACAGAGGGCTGTGGAGGCTGGGTTGTTAAGTATATGCAAGGCTGAGATAGACAGATTGTTAATCAGTAAGCAAATCAAGGGTTATGGGGGAAAGGCAGGAAAGTGGAGTTGAGGATTATCAGATCAGCCATAATCTCATTAAATGGCGGAGCAGAGTTGATGGGCTGAATGGCCTACTTCTGCTCCTACACCTTATGGTCTTATGTGTAAGGTAAATTTAAAAAGTCGGTTGAAAACAGATGAGGTAATTGTTCTGGTTGTGGAAAATTGCCCATTACAAGAGTTCAATTTATCTTAGGAAATGATATAGCTGGGTCACAGATGATGATGATGTCTATGTAGTCAAGCAGCCTGTGGAGATGCAATCAACAGAGATGTTGCAGAAAGCACGTCCTAGATTGTTTCCAGTTTGTGTAATAATGAGATCACAATCTCACAGGTTGAAACAGGAAGGGGAAGAATTGAAGTCAGGGGAACGATGCTGACATCCAGTTAGCTGGGTCTGCCTTTGAAAAGATTGTTCAGGAAGAGAGGGTGGGAGAGGGTGAGGCTGCAGGGTCTAGCTTAGTCAAATTAGTAAGGTTACAGCAGAAAAATCCATGAATAAAGCAGTTATACCAGACAGCTTATTTTGAAACAGAGGCAGAATGTATTCCAGTGTGTTACTACCTTAAAAATAATGGGGCGTGGGTGTGGGTGGGCGCAGAGATGATTGCCACCCGTGATTGGCTGTGCGCCGCCATTTTATGTGGGCGCCAGAAAGACCCGCCCAGCGTGACCTGTGCGGGTGGGGGGAGGAGGGAGTGTCGGGGCCTGCACTCTCTTGCGCATGTGTGCGAAAGAATGCAGAAATCTCTCTGAGGCACGGAGCTGCCTCAGGGAGATTAAGTTCAGTTTCAAAGTATAATATAAAGAAAGTAAAAAATCATTTACACATGCCCCCTCATGTGACAGCTGGGACATGTTTATCAAATGTTTGAATATTATTTATTAATTTAATAAACCCTTCATGAAACCTCATCCTGTCTGTGGATGAGGCTTCATGGAAAATGTAAAGGTCGCCTGGGTGCTTTGCCTGCCTGCCAACCTTAAGGTTGGACAGGCAGCCCTGTCAATTTGGTAAATTAGTTAATTAATGGCCTTAACAGGCCTTTGACAGTTCATTGGATGCAGCCGACTCCGGTGCGCGCCGACCAAACGAAAGGTCAAAATGACGTGCGGTGACGTCGGGACGTACACCTGACCCTGCACGCCGAACAGAAAATCCTGGCCAATGTGTTAATGAGGAACTGGAGACCTCCTCATGTTCCGGCAGATGAAAAGCGGGCATTAGTACATCAATTTGTAATACCATCTAGATATAGAAATTAAATATTAAGAGTGGCTCATGAAATTCCAAAAGCTGGACATTTAGGAATTAGGGAAACTCAGGCTAAAATACAAAAACATTTCTATTGGCCTGGACTGCATAAAGATGTAGTCAAATTCTGTGAAACATGTCACACATGTCAGGTAACAGGGAAACCACAAGCAGTAATTAACCCTGCACCTTTAATTCTGATTCCAGCATTTGAGGAACCTTTCACCATTGTCCTGATTGATTGTGTAGCACCCCTCTCTACCAAAGTAGAAATCAATATTTGCTGACAACCATGGATGTGTCTGCTAGATTTCTGGAAGTGATATCTTTACAAAATATTACAGCAAAGAGGATTGTAGAGTTGACCAAATTCTTAACATGATATGAATTACCAAAAGAAATATAGTCGGATCACGGTTCAAATTTCACGTCACAACTATTTAAGGAATTATTGCACACCTGGAATAAAGCAAGTCCTAGCTTATCACTCTGAATTACAAGGTGCTTTAGAGCGATAGCATCAAATTTTAAAGACTATGTTGAGGGCGTATATTAAAAACTATCCAGAGGACTGGGATTGAGGGATTCCATTCTTGTTATTTGCTATTAGGAATACCCTAATGAATCAACAGGATTTATTCCTTTTGAATTAGTCTATGGTGAGCCATTAAAGGCAAGGTTTAGTGGGCCTTACAGGATTTAAAAGAGACTGAGCGAAGTAAATTATTTATCAATACTCCAGATAGAAGAAAGAACTGGAAGGTGTGTCCTGTATATATGCTTAAGAAGTACTTTGACAGAGAAGATAACCAAAAGGAGGCATTATTATTAGTAGATAAGGAAAAGGAGGTAGAAATGAAAGATTCTGAAAATAACTTTCCTCTAATTAAATTGGACAATGAGGGGGTGCTTAAAAAATTAAACGTGATACTGAGTTACCTTCCAGACAAGTGTCAAAGTGATTTGGAAAAGCTATTGCAGTCACACAAAGCTATTTGTGGGAATACGCCAGAGAAAGAAAATTTGGCTATACATGATGTAAATGAGGGGGATTCAGTTTCAATAAGGCAACATCCTTATAGATTAAATCCAGTATAATTAGTTCAAGTACAAAAAGAAATTGAATTCATGCTTCAGAGTGACACCATAGAGTATAGTTGCAGTAACTGGAGTTCACCCATCGTGATGGTACTGAAACCGGATAGAACACAAAGGCTGTGTGTGGACTATTGAAAGGTGAATGCAACGACTAAAGTGGATTCATATCCTATTCCACAACTGGAAGATTATATTGAGGAAGTGAGACAATCAGAGTTTATCACAAAGATTGGCTTTCTGCGAGGATATTGCCAAGTACCTTTATTGGAAAGAGCGAAAGAGATATCAGCTTTTGTAATGCCAGATGGACTATATCAGTTCAAAGTTATGTCATTTGGTATGAAGAATACACCAGCAACATTTCAAAGACTAACAAACAAAGTAATTGCAGAACTGGGCAGTTGCGCTGTTTATATTGATGACTTGGTAGTTTTCAGTCAATTGTTGGAGGAAGCTAATTTGGTGGTGAACTTGGCGAAGACTGAATTTGCAAAAGCACCAGTTAAATATTTAGGCTACACCATTGGACATGGCTATGTGGCTCCAAGAGATGTGAAAGTAAAAGCCATTGTGAATTTCTGAGATTTCTAGGCATATGGGGATTTTATCGGAAGTTCATGCCAAATTTTAGCAGTGTGGTTGGTGCATTGACTGAACTACTAAAAAACAACAAGAAATTTCAATGGATACAGGAGTGTCAGAATGCATTTGACAGTTTAAAACTTGTGTTGACTACTACACCAGTTTTAAAGCACCTAATTAGACCAAGCATTTTAAGTTGGCAATTGATGAAAGTGATCTGGGTATTGGTGCTGTATTGTTATAAGAAGATGAAACAGGAATTGGAAAGCTGGTAGGATATTTTTCACGGAAGCTGAACATACATCAGAAAAGATATTCAACCATCAAAATGAGACTTTCAGTCTAGTGTTAGCATTGCAGCATTTTGAGGTTTATGTTGCAAGCAATTCTTCAGAAACAACTGTTTATACAAACCACAATCCCTTAAAATTTCTGAAAAAATTTCAAAACCAGAATGCCAGACTTTTCAGATGGAGTTTAATGCTGCAACCATTTAATTTCCAAATTAAACATGTGGGTGGACAAGAAAATTTAATTGCAGGTGCATCATCAAGAATTTAAAGTTCAATGGAAATTGGACATTTGAAACATGGACAATGGACTGAACTGACCTCTGTTGATACAAAGGACTTTTGTATATTGTCATGTTAATGCATGTACCCGGTAGTGTAATAGTTTTGTGTATTTAGATAAGTATAGTAAGTAATATGAAATGGGTTGAGAAAATGAAACTGTCTTTTAAAGTTATGACGGTTCATTTTTCCATAAGGATGGAGGTGTAAAGAAAATATCATTTTCTCCAATATTACTGTGAAATACTGTGAAGCAGGTTTGTGGGGGATATATTCGTGTTGTGTTGAGTGTAACTAATTTAGTTAGACTGAAGACAGTCAGACTGCAAGGTTTAAATCATCAGTTAGGTGTAAAACAAGCATTTTTAAAGTGGAAATGGACAAGCTAAAATGGGATACAAGTAAATATAGCATGAATAGGAATTTGCATTAGGAGATAAATCAGGAGGGGTGGCATGGTGGTGCAGTGGTTGGTGCTGCTGCCTCACAGCTCCAGGGACCTGGGTTCAATTCTAACCTCAGGTGTCTATCTGTGTGGAGTTTGTATGTTCTCGCTGTCTCTGCTGTGTCTTCTGGTTTCCAAAGACAGGCTGATCAGGTGGATTGGCTATGGTTAGAATTGCCCCTTAGTGTGAGTGTGTGCCCTGTGATGGACTGGAATCCCATCCTGGGTGTACCCTGCTGAGCACCCATTTCCTATCAGGATAGGCCCTGACTCCCCATGACCCTGCATTGGATAAAGCAGTTCCAGAAAAGAGTAAAAAATGAGGAGTGCATTTTTACCTATTGAATTTCAAAGAGAGAAAAGAAAGTTTTACAATTGGCAAATATCATAAATAAATAAAGCAAATCTATTAAGTTTATTTTTCCAGAAAGTCATGGCCATAAAGACAGCATGAAAGATTTTTAGACCCTGAGAAAGGTATCTTTCAAAAGAAAGTTAAGAACAGTGGGTAAAGATGTAGGAGGAAAATGTATTTAAGGAAAGATTGAAAGCTGTATGAGGTGTGTGACCATGTGATCTTGAAGCTGTGCGAGCACAGTCTTGTCAAGGAAGCAGCTTCTAGCCACCCTGAAGAAGTGTCTGGTTGTTCCAGAAATAAGATTTTGTTACAAGCCTTGGATTTCCATTGTCAAATGAGAGGGAAAGAGAAGCTTGTGAAATACCTCCCTTATGCTAACAGTGGATGCCTTGCGATAATATTACTGGCTGTTTTATAGATTAAGAATCTATAGGGACTGTTGCCTGGAAAAGGGTGTCTATTTGTGAGCCTAGCTAAGTAGAAATCTTTTGGGAAATGTTATAAGACTAAATTTAACTGTGTAACTGTAATCTTGTGTGTTTAAGTTTTCTTTTTTGTTAATAAATGTTTTGATTTAATATTTAAAATTCAAAGGTGGAATCTTTACTTCTGACTTCAGTACACATGCCTTCTCATAATGGAAATACAAATTGCAAATCGTTGTGATATCTTGGCCAAGTTTCCCTTTGGGATTTGGCAAATACCACCTGTCACATCATAACAAAGGATACATAAGATCATTGGAACAAACTATACTGAAAAAGGTCACTTGGCCCATTATACCTCTATTGCTTTTTTATAGAGCTATCCTAATAGTCCCATAAGTCCTACTGCCCTACTCGTTCCCTACTGCCCTGCAAATCTTTCTTTTTTTATGTATAATCCAATTCCCTTTTGAAAGTTACTATTGAATCTGCTACCACCCCCAGGATGCTGATAGGGGGACGATTCAGTGATGGTAATGCCATTGAATGTCAAGGGCTGATGGTTAGATTCTCCCTTGTTGGAGATGGTCATTGCCTGGCACTTGTGTGGCACAAATGTTATTTATCACTTATTGGCCCAAGCCTGAACATTGGGCCTCGCAGCATGTGTGCACAGACTGCTTCAGTACCTGAGGAGTTGCGAATGGTGCTGAAAATTGTACAATCATCAACAGACATCCCCACTTCTGACTTTATGATGGAAGAAAGGTAATTGATGAAGCAGCTGAAGATGGTTGGGCCTAGGACACTACCCTGAGGAACTCCTGCAGTGATGTCTTGGAACTGAAATGATTGACCTCCAACAACCACAACCATCTTCCTTTGTGCTAGGTATGACTCCAACCAGTGGAGAGTTTTCCCCGATTCCCATTGACTCCAGTCAAATGCTGCCTTGATGTCAAGGGCAGTCACTCTCACCTAACCTCTGGAGTTCAGCTCTTTTGTCCATGTTGCAACAAAAGCTGTAATGAAGTCAGGAGCTTAGTGGCCCTGTTGGAATGTCATGAAAATGTAATAATTTTCATAATACTATTGTGATTAATTGTAAAGGTAGGCTAATAGTGGGGTTTGGATTAGTTTCTCTGTGGGGGGGCATTTTAATTGAATTGTAGACAGCGAGTCTGGAGCTTTTGAGTCATCAAAAGAGAAGCTAGGTTTGAAATGCTAAATATGTAAACATGGCTGAAGTTTTAGGATGTGAGGTGTGAGGAACATTTGCATTTTTAGATAAGCCAGAGTTGTTTGAATTTCAAAGAGATGATGGGATGTTACACCAAGCCAAACAGTGTGTTTATTTGTCCCAAAGGTTATTGATAATATGAGCACTATGAAAGATTTATTTTACGGAAAAAGTAAAGTTCCAAAGACATATTGGGACAATGGAATTTACATTAAAAATGGAGAAACCTGTATAAAGGAGATGAAGTTATGTGTAAGGAGAAGGAATTCTAAGATCTAACAAGTGTGAAAAGCTCCTAGCTTCTATGCATCAAGTTGCTGTCTACAGGAATTGAAGCTAAGAAAACTCATTGTGAATATCCCTGTCCAGGGTATTGTGCGCTTTGCCTGGGTCTGTTGAAATCTATCTTGTTTTACTGTTGCCTTAATGGAGGTGTAACTGGGATCTAGATTAATTAGGAGATTTAGGAGTTATTATAGTAGTAATTTGTAGACCTATGTATGTGCTGAATTTTTCTTCTTCTATTAATAAATGTTTAATTTAGTTTTGTAAAAAATCTCTAAGACTCAGTGCTCTTATTACTACTGAATTCAAGGCACGCATCTCAAAATAACAATAAAAATTGCAATCCAGTTGTGGCAGCTGTTTCAAGTTTCCTTCTGGGATTTGAGCAGCTCAGCAATTACCATCTGCTGTGCCATAACATGGAACCCAAACCAAGAAGTGTCAACCTCATCCTGAGTAACTGAGAGGCCTATCTAAATACTAGGCCCAAGCTCTGGCCAAATTCAACATCAATGAGTGAAACAAAGAAAAAGAACACAGCAGCCACAGTAAGAGCTTCTTTAAATATATAAATAGGAAGAGAGAGAGGCCAAAGTGAACATAGGCCCCTTAGAGAATGAGGCTGGGGAAATAATAATGGGAAACCAGGAAATGGCAGAGGAGTTGAATAAATACTTGGCATCAGTCTTCACGATAGAAGACACTAAGAGCATTCCAAAAATACTAAATAATCAAGGGGAAAAAGTGGCGTGGGGAAGGAAATAAATAGAACAACTATCACTAAAGAAACAGTACTAGGGAAACAAATGGGGCTAAAGACCGATAAGTCCCCTGGACCTGATGGGTTGCACCCATATTAAAGGAAAGGGGATGGAATATAAAAGCAGGAATGTTTTGCTACTGTTTTATATGATATTGGTGAGACCGCATCTAGAGTACTGTGTATAGTTTTAGTTTCCATATTTAAGAAAGGACATTTAAGAAAGGAAATGCATTGGAAGCCATTCAGAGAAGGTGCACTAGACTGATTCCTGGGATGAGAGGTGATCTTCTGAGGAAAGGTTGGACAGCTTCCACCTGTATAAATTGGAGTTTAGAAGAATGAGAGGTGACCTTATTGAAACATATAAGATCCTGAGGGGACTTGATAAGGTGGATGCTGAAAGGATGTTTCCCCTTGTGGGAGAAACTAGAATGAGGGCACACAAGTTTAAAATAAGGGGTCTCCAATTTAAGACGGAGATGAGGAGAGTTTTTTTTCACTCAAAGGGTTGTGAATCTTTGGAACTCTTTTTCCCAGAGAGCAGTGGAAGCAGGGTCATTGAATATTTTAAAGGCTGAATTGGATAGTTTCTTGATCCACAAGGGAGTAGGAAGGAAATTGGAGTTAAGGGCACAATCAGATCAGCAATGATTTTATCGAATGGCTGAGCAGGCTTGAGGAGGCTGAATGTCCTACTCCTGCTCCTAACTCATATGTTTGCATCCGATGCGGAAGTCTGATTCTCCAGGACATTCTCAGCTGTCTGGACTGGGTGGCATCTTGCACACAACAAATCAAAACACTCCAATTTAAGTGACAAGAGATGGTGAGGAGCATATTGTTAACTCCCTCTTTCCTCTCCTCTCTTTCACAAACACACAAAAGCTGGTCTCATGGATGGCACGGTGGGGGTTAAACTTGAGGCTAGAGATTGTTTTGAGAAGAAACAACAGCCCTGTGATTTGTCACAGTGCTGTGAAAGCACAGGGTGATTCAGCATGCCAACACAATATGTTCCAGAGGGCTGAGTTCATTCTACTTTAATGACATGGGGAGTGTTGAGATCACAGCCAGGTGGCACATCCTGCTCCATGTTCTATTTTCTCTGCCCTTTGTTGTGGTTCTTGGAGGATGTATCATGTAAGGGACGCTGGTTGCCACTGACAGACAGATCAATGATAAATAAAGCCAATGACATACTCTGGTGGAATGTGTCTGTGACAGGCTGCTTTGGAAAGATTCCCTCTGCTCGCTTTGCATGGGGCCCCCCTGGCAGATCTGTTTGTTCCATGTTTACTTGACCTGTCAGTGTAACAGGATCAGAATGCACCCAGAAGCTTCTCGCATCCCATGACATGTTTCATGCTTCTTAACTCCTTCCTTACCTTCACTCTCTTCTTCGCCTGATGGTTCCAGGTTTGCAGGTCAGCCAATGACTGACTTTGTCACCCAAGAGGCTGACCATTGTTTGAGGCAGGATGCTGGGTTAGGGGGAGGAGCAGAGTGGGGTTATCAGTGATCACTTCTGTTGTTGGGGCTTCACAGCCAGGCAGTAGGCACCCCATTATGAGTTGGGCCCTTCTTTGATGTCGCATTCGGAAGATGGCACTTCTGACAGTGCAATGTTCACTCAATACTGCACTGGACTGTCAGACTGGATTATGGAGTCAAGCTCAAGCTCAAATGGGGCTTGAATCCATGTCTTTATGACTTTGAAGTGAGAATGCCACCATTTATCCATGTCTGACATCATGAAACTCCTTAAAAGCTACATTTCGTACCAAACCAATGGTCACCTATCCTAATGGTTCCTTCCTTGGTTTGGTGTTAATTTTGGCCTGATGACACTCCCGTGAAAAACTTTGGAACATTTTACTGCATTAAAGATGTTATATAAATGCAGGTAGTTGTTGAGTGAAAAGATTTATAAAAGGATAGAATGGTTAGAGCACAGAAGGCAGCCATTCAGCCCATCTTGTCCATGCCAGCTCTCTGCAAGTGCAACTCACCTAGTTCCATTGCCCTGCCTTTCCCCTGCAGCCCTACAATTTTTTATCTTCACATAAATATCAAATTCTCTTTAGAAAACCAAGGTTGAATCTTGGGGAGATAGTAGCATAGTGGTAATGTCACTGACTTAGTAATTTAACTATATCAGGCTAATGCCCTGTGAACATGGGTTCAAATCTAACCATGGCAGTTTGTGAATTAAGCTAACAAAAACTAGAATATAAAGTTAGCCTCAGTAATAGTAACCATGAAACTATCATTAATTGCTGCAAAAATACACCTGCTTCACTAATCTCCTTTAGGGAAGGAAATATACTGTTCTTATCTGGCCTACATGTGACTCCAGATCCATAGTAATGTGCTTCACTTTGAACTACCCTCTGAAATGACCAAGCAAGCCAATCAGTTCAAGGGCAATTAGGGATTAGCAACAAATACTGGCCTTGCAGGAATAATTTTAAAAAAAATTACCTCCTCTTTCACAATGACTTTAGGCTGCACCTTTTTCCTTGGCAAAGTATTCATTTACAACCTCAGTCCTATGTCTCCCCTTTTAGGTCCTTAATCAGCCCCAGTCCTCCTTATACCACCATTTTACTACTTAAATGCAGATAGAAGACTTTTGGATTCCCATTTGTGTTACCTGCCAGTCTCTTCTCATGCCTTAATTTTGACTCTTTTATTTGTTTTTTTCAGTTTCCCTTTGAACTTTCTATATTCAGCTTGGCGCCCCTTATCCACCAGACATCTGTCATATGCACCTTTTCTTTGCTTCATCTTACTTTCTATCTTTCGTCATTCAGGGAGCTCTGCCTTTGTTTGTCCTACCTTTTCCCACTCTTGGGAATGTACTTTACTCCAAATCATCTCCTCTTTAAAGGCAGACCATTGTTTTGTTACAGTTTTGCCTACCAATCTTTGACTCCAATTTGCATGGGCCAGATCCATTCTTGTGCAGGGAAGTTGGCTTACATCCAGTTAATTATTTTTACTCCATTTTGCTCCTTGTCTCTTCCAAAAGCCAATTCTAAACCTTATATGTGATCACCGTTCCCTAAATAATTGGTGATACTTGATGCACTTGATCCACCTCATCATTCCCCAGAATTAGACCCACATATTGAGGTAGAAAATTCTCCTGAACACACTTCAGAAACTCATCCACCCCTATTCCCTTTACACGATTACTATCTCAATCTACATTCAGGAAAATAAAATCCCTCATTGTAACTCATTGTAATTTCCTTGAAAATGCAGATAGGTACATCTGCAAAGTTGTACATGGGTTAAAAATTTGCAGACCATACCAGACTGGTGAGGAGGGGATGATGCCGCACGGGATAAACATGATGGGCCATCAGGGAGCAGAATTCGTGGGCAGTAGTCTGCCCGCAAATTATTGAGTGGGAACATGTTGGGCACAAACAGGGAAAACCCATTTGAGAGATAAAAGAGGACAGCAGAAGCCGGTGACACTTTGGAGAAAAAAAACAAAAGAGCTCCAACCCCTCACTCCCGACAAGTCATACTCCTGCCCGGCCACTCGGGGGCGCTGAGGCAGAGCTCGAGGCGGGTTGAGTGAGGGAGAGGAGGCGGGGTTTCGGGGTAGGCGATTGACAGGTGGGTGAGGCGCTAGGAGGCGGGGTCGGGAGCAGAGGCAGAAGTGACCGAATTTTGATTGACGGGCGGCCGAGGGGGGCGGGGTGATGGCCGGCCGGTCGGTCGGTCGGTCATTGCAATGGGAAATCGTTTGCGGTTTTTGATTGGCAGCCGCGGTGGGACGGCCACTTCCGGCGAGCGGGCGCCAATCTGAGTGCGATTGTGCGAGCGGAGCAGCGCGCGTCGGTGGAGACCGTTGGTTATTTGCAAACATAAAATATAATTTTACCCTTGATTAAAAAAAACACCCTCTGTCCTCAGAAATGGTTTAAAAGAAACCCCCCCCCCCATCCCCGGGTCAGTGGCTTGTAACTCTGTAATTTTCTGAGGTAACGAGGGTTAGTCTCTTTGATTTCTTGTCGCAGAGCTGGCTTTTTACGGCGAGTGAGGAGATCCAGCGGATTTATTTATTTCTCTATTTCTCTGTCTCTTCGCGATATATTAGCGGCTTTTTTTTTTTCTCCCCAATTTATTTTGTCGGTTCAAGTCTCTGCTTCTTTGCGAAGTGAGCGAGGAGAGAAAGAAAAAAGAGGAATTTTTCTCTCACCGGCATCAAAGGAATAAAACCCTCGGAGAAACCTCCCCGACAATGAGGTAAGAAGCTGGTCTTTAAATAATTAAAAAAAAACAGGACATTAATATTCTAACTTGGTAAAGGAGACCGAGCGAGAGGTTGGTGCCGCCGCCGCTTTTGTTTGATCGCATGTTGTTGGATGTTTTTTATGTGAGGAGTCGGGACCCCGACACCACCGCCGCCCCCCACATAAAAACCCGGTGGGACTGGGGGTGGGGAAGGAGGAGATTCCTCTCTCCCCACCCCCCTCTCTCTTCTCCCCCCACCCCCCTCACTCTTCTCTCCCCACCCCCCTCACTCTTCTCCCCCCCCCACCCCCCTCACTCTTCTCCCCCCCCCACCCCCCTCTCTCTTCTCCCCCCACCCCCCTCACTCTTCTCCCCCCCCCACCCCCCTCACTCTTCTCCCCCCCCACCCCCCTCACTCTTCTCCCCCCCCACCCCCCTCACTCTTCTCCCCCCCCACCCCCTCACTCTTCTCCCCCCCCACCCCCCTCACTCTTCTCCCCCCCACCCCCCTCACTCTTCTCCCCCCCCACCCCCCTCACTCTTCTCCCCCCCCACCCCCCTCACTCTTCTCCCCCCCCCACCCCCTCACTCTTCTCCCCCCCACCCCCCTCACTCTTCTCCCCCCCACCCCCCTCACTCTTCTCCCCCCCACTCCCCTCACTCTTCTCCCCCCACTCCCCTCACTCTTCTCCCCTCCACCCCCCTCACTCTTCTCCCCTCCACCCCCCTCACTCTTCTCCCCCCCCTCGCACCCCCCTCGCTCTTCCTCCCCCCCCTCGCACCCCCCTCGCTCTTCCTCCCCCCCCTCGCACCCCCCTCGCTCTTCCTCCCCCCCCTCGCACCCCCCTCGCTCTCTCCCTCCCCGCCCTGGCCCCCCTCGCTCTCTCCCTCCCCGCCCCGGCCCCCCTCGCTCTCTCCCTCTCCCCCCCGGCCCCCCTCGCTCTCTCCCTCTCCCCCCCGGCCCCCCTCGCTCTCTCCCTCTCCCCCCCGGCCCCCCTCGCTCTCTCCCTCTCCCCCCCGGCCCCCCTCGCTCTCTCCCCCCCCGCAACCCACCTCGCTCTCCCCCTCCCCCTTACCCACCAGCTCTCCTCGCTCCCCCTGTGATCAGCAGAACAGAGCATCGAATTTACAGGCAATTTTTAAGAGTCGCTACCACCTCTATTTTCATCTGTGTTTGGCCTTTTCTCTCGAGTATTGAGTAGTGGTAAGTTATGGCCAAACCTTGTAACGTAAATGATTTTTTTTTGAACATGGAATATTCAGGCCAGTTTCAAATAGTTTTCTTTCGTCTATATATTTGTGAATGAAATTCAAATATGAAAAATGTATTTGAGAAAATTTAAGTCAATGCTGGTACTTTAGCTTGAGTTTCCATCAACAATGATATCGCATTTGGACAAAATTGAATTTCTCTGCTAACTTCAGTTTTAAATATCTTTAAATATAAATTTGGATGATCTTTTCCCTTTAATGTACTGATTCCTGCTAGGATGCATACAAAACACTAGCAAATTTCAGGAAAACAGGTTAAATTTAAGCCGGCTTCCAACTCTTCATGCATGTAGGTAATACATAATTGCTTGTTCTTCTGTCCATTGTGTGGAGAACTTTGTTCCTCCTTTATGGAAGTTTGCTGTGTAGGTATGTCACACTTGTCTGTCTTGCGCCTTCCTCCACTGTAGCTTGTCTGCAACTGCTTTATGATGTCTGTCATCCAAATACGCTTCGGTTGACCCCTCTTTCTGCTGCCCTCCACTTTGCACACAAGGGATTCCTGGAGGTTTTCAGCTTTGATCAAGTGGCCGAAATACTGACTTTTTAGAGATCATTTGCTCTTGCCATTTCAAGCATCTCTTCGCTTGTATTATGGTCTGCATATGCAATTTTAAGCACATGTCTTAGCATCCACAATTCAAAGGCCTCTATTTTCTTCCACAGATCGTTACTTATTGTCCAGGTTTCTGAGGCATACAGGAAAGTGGATAGAATGTAGCATCCTGAATTTTTTTGTTATTACAAGCTTAACTTTTCTTGTTGTTAAAACAGCCTTTATCTCCATGAAATTACTTATGGCTATCTCTATCCTTGAGAACTTTACAAAACTGTGAAAAAAATCATTTCTGTCCACAAGGCACTCCCAGACTTCTTTCCATTGGTTTTATAGTGCATCTGGGGAATTGATGGCAAGTTGGGAGATGGCAGATGAATTAAACAGGTATTTTGCTTCGTTCTTCATTATAGGGGACACAAGTAACTTCCCGGAAATAGCTGTAAATCAGGAAACCTTTTATATAAATGACTTGCATGAAGGGACTGAAGGAATGGTGGCTAAATTTGCTGATGGCACAAAGATGGGTAGGAAAGTAATTTGTGAAGAGGACGTAAGGAGGCTACAAAGTGACATAGGTTAAGTGAGTGGGCAAAGATCTGGCAAATGGAGTATAATGTGGGAAATTGAAATTGTTCATTTTGGCAGGAAGAATGAAAAAGAAGCTTATTATCTAAATGGTCAGAGATTGCAGAGCTCTGAGATTCAGATGGATCTGGGTGTCCTAGTGCATGAATCACAAAAGGCTAATATGCAGGTACAGCAGTTAGGAAAGCTAATAGAATGTTTTCATTTATTGTGAGGGGAATTGATTACAAAAGTAGGGAGGTTATGCTTCAGTTGTATAGGGCATTGGTGAGACCACATCTGGAGTACTGTGTACACTACTGATCTCCTTATTTAAGGAAAGATGTAAATGCGTTAAAAGCAGTTCAGAGAAGGTTTACTAGACTAATACCAAGAATGGGTGGGTTGTCTTATAAGGAAAGGGAGGACAGGCTAGGCTTGTATCCACTGCAATTTAGAAGAGGCATTAGGTGACTTGATTGAAAAATATAAGATTCTGAGGGGTCTTGACAGGGTGGATGTGGGGAGGATGTTTCCTCTTGTGGGAGAATCTAGAACTGGGGGTCACTGTTTAAAAATAAGGGATCATTCATTTTGAGACACAGATGAGGAGAAATTTGAGGGTGTGAGTCTTTGGAACTCTTCCTCAAAAGGTGGTGGAAGCAGAGTCTGAATATTTATGAGGAAGAGCGAGATAGATTCTTGATTTACAAGGGGGTGAAAGGTTATCGGAGGTATGCAGGAATGTGGGGTTGAGGTTGCGATTAGATCAGCCTTGATCATATTGAATGGTGGAGCAGGCTCGAAGAGCTGAGTGGCCGACTCCTCCTCATTCGTATGTTCGTATATACATCCCAAAATCCCCACCTGCCAAAAGTGTATCCATTACTTACTTGAAATGCATAACTTTGGTGTGTCTGAAGGAATTGTATATTAATGTTTTTCTGTACAAACTTCAATTCCTGCACCCCCTTGTCCTTGAGCTTGTGCTAATATTGAACACGTGCCTGTGTTCTGTTAAATCTTGCAGTCACTGTACTTACTGGCCACTCTTTACTTGGGAACATAAACATGTTAGCTGATGATTTGATCTTTGCTAGTGTGTTCTTCCAATGGTATCTGTCATAGGAACAGAAGGAGGCCATTCAATCAATGTTCATCCAAACTTATGTTTGTAGTGCCCAACTCGCTTGTTGCGCTGTGCGGCCGTTTTAAGACTGATTCATGGCTGTGTACGTTCTCATCTTAAATGGAGCACTGCTCGAGTGGGGACTCTGCTTTTGCCAGGCTGTGAATCCGCACAAGTTAGCACATTGCGTTCAACCCCTTGATTCTTTTCCACCAGTCACTTTATTATGGCGACCTGCATCATAACTCCTTCGATCTGCATTGTTGCTTTCACCCTTATGCCTTTGCCTAATAAATATCTATTAATCTCTTTTAAACTTTTGATTGACTGAAGCCAGCACCTTTCTGGGGGCACAGTCGCAGATTTCCACTGGGCTTTGTTGTCGTGGTTCCTGCTAATACCCCAGAGAATGATGCAGCTCCAATTTTAAGGTCAAGCCTCCTTTTCCTGGACTACCTCTCCATCAGAGGGCTGTACCTCAATTGGATCACCCTTTAATCTTCTATACTGATGGAACAGAATAGAATGGTTGCAGCTCATGAGGTCATTCTCTCTGCCAGAGCAACTCAGCGAGCCCCATTCCCCAGGTCCTTTTTTCATAGCTTTACAAATTGTCTCCCTTTAGGTGCTTATTCAATTTATTTTTGAAAGCTATGATTGAATCTGGCTCCACTACACTCTAAGGCAATGTATTCCAGATCCTCAGATAAAAGCAAAATACTGTGGATGCTGGAAATCTGAAACAAAAACAGAAAATGCTGGAAAAACTCAGCAGGTCTAGCAGCATCTGTGGAGAGAGAGAGCAGAGTTACTGTTTTGAGGCCGTATGACCCTTCTTCAGAGCTTCAAACCTGCCGACAAGGGTGGTACTGTTGTCTGGCGTGCTGACCTCTAACCCTCAGAAGCTGAGCGTCAACTCTCAGACACTTCTTCCTACCCTACCCCAGACCTTGACCCCACCACTGATCATCAAGCCATTGTTTCCAGGACCGTCACTGACTTCATCTTCTCTGGAGATCTTCCCTCCACAGCTTCCAACCTCATAGTCTGTCAACCCTGGACAGCCAGCTTCTACCTCCTTCCCAAAATCCACAAACTGGACTGCCCCGGTACCGATTGTGTCAGCCTGTTCCTGCCCCACGGAACTCATTTCTTCTTATCTTGATTCCGTTCTCTTTCCCCTTGTCCAGTCTTTTCCCACCTACATCCGCAATTCCTCCGGACTTGAAACGTTAACTGTGTTCCTCTCCGCAGATGCTGTCAGACCTGCTGAGTTTTTCCAGCTATTTTTGTTTTTGTTTCAGATTTCCAGCATCCACAGTATTTTGCTTTTATCTGCATTTCCTCTGATGCCCTACATCATATCAACAATTTCCAGTTCCCTGGCCCTAACTGCCACCTCTTCACCATGGACGTCCAATCCCTTTACACCTCCATCCCCCCACTGGGATGGTCTGAGGGCTCTCCGGTTCTTTGAACAGAGCCCGTAAGACATTGGAGCAGAAATTAAGCCATTCGGCCCATCAAGTCTGCTCTGCCATTCAATCGTGGCTGATAAGTTTCTCAACCCCATTCTCCTGCCTTCTCCCTGTAACCTTTGATCCCCTTACCAATCAAGAACCTATCTATCTCGGTCTTAAATACGCTCAATGACCTGGCCTACACAGCCTTCTGTGGCAATGAATTCCACAGATTCACCACTCTCTGGCTAAAGAAGTTTCTCCTCATCTCTGTTCTAAAAGGTCTTCCCTTTACTCTGAGGCTGTGCCTTCAGGTCCTAGTCTCTCCTACTAATGGAAACATCTTCCCCACGTCCACTCTATCCAGGCCTTTCAGTATTCTGTAAGTTTCAATCAGATCCCCCCTCACCCTTCTAAACTCCATCGAGTATAAACCCAGAGTCTTCAAATGTTCCTCATATGTTAAGCCTTTCATTCCTGGGATCGTTCTCGTGAACCTCCTCTGGACCATCTCCAGGGCCAGCGCATCCCTCCTGAGATACGGGGCCTAAAATTGCTCACAATATTCTAAATGTGATCTGACCAGAGCCTTATAAAGCCTCAGCAGCACATCCCTGCTTTTATATTCTAGCCCTCTCGAAATAAATGCCAACATTGCATTTGCCTTCCTAACTACCGCGTCAACCTGCAAGTTAACCTTAAGAGAATCCTGGACGAGGACTCCCAAGTCCCTTTGCACTCCAGATTTCTGAATTCTCTCCCCACTTAGAAAATAGTCTATGCCTCTATTCTTCCTACCAAAGTGCATGACCTCACAGTTCCCCACGTTGTATTCCATCTGCCACTTCTTTGCCCATTCTCTTAACCTGTCTAAATCTTTCTGCAGCCTCCCCGCCTCCTCAATACTATCTGTCCTTCCACCTATCTTTGTATCATCTGCAAACTTAGCCAGGATGCCCTCAGTTCCTTCATCTAGATCATTAATGTTTAAAATGAAAAGTTGTGGTCCCAACACTGACCCCTGCGGAACTCCACTAGTCACCGGCTGCCATCCTGAGAAGGACCCCCTTATCCCCACTCTCTGCCTCCTGCCAGACAGCCAATCTTCTATCCATGCTAGCACCTTGTCTCTGACACCATGGGCTCTTATCTTACTGAGCAGCCTCCTTTGCGGCACCTTGTCAAAGGCCTTCTGGAAGTCCAAGTAGATAACATCCATTAGCTCTCCTTTGTCTAACCTGCTCGTTACCTCTTCAAAGAATTCTAACAGATTTGTCAGGCATGACCTCCCCTTGATGAAACCATGCTGACTTTACCCTATTTTACTATGCACTTCCAAGTATTCTGAAATCTCATCCTTAATAAAGGACTCTAAAATCTTACCAACGACCGAGGTCAGGCTAAACGGCCTGTAATTTCCCATCTTTTGCCTCACTCCCTTCTTAAACAGGGGGGTTACATTAGTGATTTTCCAGTCCTCTGGGACCCTCCCTGACTCCAGTGATTCCTGAAAGATCACCACTAACGCCTCCACTATCTCTTCAGCTATCTCCTTCAGAACTCTGGGGTGTAATCCATCTGGTCCAGGTGATTTATCCACCTTCAGACCTTTCAGTTTTCCTAGCACCGTCTCCTTGGTAATGGCCACCATACTCACCTCTGCCCCCCGACTCTCTTGAACTTTGGGGATGTTACTCATGTCTTCCACCGTGAAGACTGACGCAAAGTACCTATTCAGTTCCTCCGCCATTTCTTTGTTCCCCACTGCTACATGTCCAGTGTCATTTTCCAGTGGCCCAATGTCCACTTTTGCCTCTCTCTTACCCTTTATATATCTAAAAAACTCTTGCAATCTTCTTTTATATTACTGGCTAGATTACCCTCATATTTCATCTTCTCCCTCATTTCTTTTTTAGTCGTCCTCGGTTGGTCTTTGTAGGCTTTCCAATCCCCTGGCTTTCCACTGATCTTTGCCGCATTGTATGCTTTCTATCTAGCTTTTATGCCGTCCCTGACTTCCCTTGTCAGCCATGGTTGCCTCATCCTTCCTTTAGTATGCTTCTTCTTCCTAGGGATGAATTTTGCTGTGTCTCCCAAATTACTCCCAGAAACTCCTGTCATTGCTGTTCCACTGTCTTTCCTGCTAAGCTCATCTCCCAGTCAATTCTGGCCAGCTCCTCCCTCATGCCTCTGTAGTTGCCTTTATTCAACTGTAATACTGTTACACCTGATTCCAGCTTTTTCCTCTCAAATTGCAGGGTAAATTCTATCATATTATGGTCACTTCCTCCTAAGAGTTCCTTCACCTTTAGCTGCCTTATCAAATCTGCTTCATTACACATCACAGTCCTGAACAATCGGCATCCACCACCACTCTCCTCTGCCTGGCTGAACTTGTTCTCTCATGGAACAATTTCTCCTTAAACTTGGCTCACTTCCTCCAAACAAAAGGTGTGGCTATGGATATCTCATGGGTCCCATTTATGCCTGTCTCTTTATGGGGTATGTGGAACACTCCATGTTCCAGTCCTACTCAGGGCCCCCTCCCACAACTCTTCTTTCGGTTCATTGATGACTGTTTTTGGTGCCGCTTCATGCTCTCGTCTGGACTTGGAAACATTTATCAATTTTGCTTCCAATTTCCACCCCTCTAACAGCTTCATATGGTCCATCTCTGACACTTCCCTTCCATTCCTTGACCTCTCTGTCTCCATTTCTGGTAATAGACTGTCCACCAATATTCATTACAAGCCTACTGACTCCCGCAGCTACCTCAACTACAGCTCCTCACATGCTGCTTCCTGTAAGGACTCCATCCCATTCTCTCAGTTCCTTTGCCTCCATTGCATCTGTTCTGATGATGCCACCTTCCAAAATGGTGCTTTTGACATGTCTTCCTCCTTCCTTAACCGAGGTCCCCCCCACCCCCCACTGTGGCTGACAGAGCCCTCAGCCGTGTCCGACCCATCTCCCGCTCCTCTGCCCTCACTCCCTCCCCTCCCTCCCAGAACCATGATAGGGTCCCCCTTGTCCTTACTTTTCACCCCACCAGCTTCAACATTCAAAGGATCGCCCTCCACCATTTCTGCCAACTCCAACCTGGGGTCCCTCCATGGGGACCGTTGCCTCCAGGACACCCTAGCCCACTCCTCCGTAACCCCCAACACCTCACCCCCTTCCCACGGCACCTTCCCATACAATTGCAGAAAGTGCAAAACCTGCCCCTTTACCTCCTCCATCCTCAATGTCCAAGGGCCCAAACAAAAAAAATCAGGTCTGAAGGGTCATGTGGACTCAGAACATTTACTCTGTTTCTCTCCCTCCACAGATGCTGCTAGACCTGCTGAGTTTTTCCAGCGTTTTCTGTCTTTATTCCAGATCAGCACCGCTTGCTGCGTTTTAAAAATAAATCAAGGTTGCTGTTGGTTCTTTTGCCATTCACCTTATATTGGTACCCTCAGGTTTGCTATTCTTCTGCCGGTGGGGACAGGTTCTGTCTATCTACTCTGTCTAGAACCCTTGTGATTTTGAATACTTCGATCAAATCCCATCTCAACCTTCTCAAGAAGAACAGTCCTAACTTCTCCAATCTATTCATGTAACTGAAGTCCCTCCTTCCTGGAATCATTCTTGTAAATATTTTTTGCACCTCTCTAAAGTCTTTACATCCTCCCTATAGTGTGCTGCCCAGAATTGGACCCAGTACTGCAGTTGAAGCTGAACCAGAGATTTATAAAGGTTTGACATAACTTCCTAGCTTTTGTCTTCTATGACCCTATTTATAAGCCCAGGATTCAGTATGCTTGTTAACCGCTTTCAAAACCTGTCCTGCCAGCTTGTAAGGTTGGTGCAGATATACCCAGGTGTCTCTGTTCCTGCACCCCCTTTATAATTGTGCTCTTTATTTTATGTTGCCCCATCTCTTTGTTCCTACTAAAATGTGCTGTTTCACACTTCACCTGCCCCATGTCCACCCATTCCTCCAGCCTCTTAAAGTCTATCACTCTCCTCACAGTTCTAAATATTTAAAAGTTTTTCCCTACGAACTCCTCATGTGATTTGGCATCAGATTTTGTTTGATTTCTCTGTGATGCATCTGGGGATCTATGTTAGATTTGTGATATAAATACAAGTTGTTGTTGATGCCTGTTAATCACCTCTGTTTTGAGCTAGTTTTGGAGCTTTTTCTGTCACTTCATGAAGTTCTGCTTCAGTGACTGTGTGACTTGCACATGGGTTGCTGCTGGAATTCAGGGTGTCAAGACATGGACTGTTGCATATCAGATACATCTCTCGTCCATTCTAAAGGATACAGTGCTGTAATTGGGTGACATTGAGCAGCAGCTTGTTTAGTCCTGAGTTCTGCGGAGTGGAGAGCAGCTTGTGTCTAGTTCTATTTAGTTTATGATGAGATGTGCTGGGTAGAAGCTGTGGTATCTGCAGGAGAGGTGAACATTGGATTGGAAGACTGGGTCTGGATAGAAATGGTAATTTATAATGTACAATTTTAATGATTGCACTGGCAGGAAAATTCTGTCTTCCCTGGAGATGATTTGAAAAATAATCTTCAGCTTAACATATTGTATGTCAAGGTAATCAGTTACTACAGCAATAAGATTGTTTAAATTTTAGTAGTAACAACTGAACAACATCAACCCTTCGCAACTGAATTAGATATTTAAATGCTTTGAATATTTCTGATTGGCTGTGTTTCCCTATCTTTATTTAGCACTTTCTCACTAATTGTATTTTGACCTTATTGTTTGTTAATGGAGTTGAGAAGAATGAGAGTTGATTAAATTGTTGATCTCATTAAACTGTGTAAAATTCTGAGGGCTTAACACGGTAGATGTCAATATATTTCACCTGGCTTTAAGAGATAAGAACTGGGGGTATAGTCTCAGGATAAAGAGTCAATTGTTTAGGACCAAGATGAGAAATTTCTAAACTTGGGTTCGGGTTCTTCAGAATTTTCTACCCCAGAAGGATGTGGATGTTGGTGGGGGGAGGGTGGGGAGTGGAGTTGATGTAGAAGTTCAGCCATGTTCTTATTGAATAGTGAAATCAACTCAGTGAACTGTATGGCCTACTCCTATTTTTCAAGTTCTTCATACAATCTTTTAACTGTTTTCAACTGCTTTCGTTTTCAACTGCTTTTGTTTAAATTGAAAAGTTGGCCCATTTCTCGCTTTCAATCTGCATTCCAATTCCTTGGATATACAGCATGTTCAAAGGGCTTGGCTTTTCTGAAAGTGTACACTATGCCATTTTTAGCTAATTGAGACCTGATTGGGTCAAATTTATATTTTTGTTTTGGACTCCAGGAACTGGTTTCTGGCATTTACACTCTTAAATCTACATGTTCTAGGTGCCCATCAGATTTGCTAACTTGCAAAACTACCAATGAGCCCCATTTCGGGGCTTAGCACATGTCTAGGTTAACACGACAGTGCACTAATAAATGAGTGCAACATTGTCAGATGTGCCATTTTTTTGGATGTACTGTCTATTAAATTGCATGTGAAAGATCCTGTTGTATTATTTGAAGAGAAGCAGGTACTCCTCATGTCGAATATTTCTTCACCCAATAACAAAAACAGATCAACTGGTTCTCAAAAAGTAAAAAACTAGATGCTGGAACACTGTGCAGATGGAGAAAACAGTGGAGTTAACATTTTTGGTGTGAGCCTTTGATTAAAACAAAGGGTTCATATCTGAAATGTTAATTCCTTCTCTCCATGGATGCGGCCTGTGTGCTGAGAATTAACTGATCATCTTATTTATGGTTGTGACTGTTGGAGGTTAGTCATCTCAGCTCCAGGACATCACTGCAGGACTTCCTGAGGGGAGTGTCCTCAGCCCACTCATCTTCAGCTGCTTCATCAATGACCCTACTTCCATCATAAGGTCAGAAGTAGGGATGTTCACTGATGATTTGCACAATGTTTAGCAATATTTCCGACTCCTCAGGGACTGAAGCAGTCCATGTCCAAATGCAGCAAGACCTGAACAATATCCAGGCTTAGGTTGACAAGTGGCAAGCAAAATTCACACCACACAAGTGTCAGGCAATGACCATCTCAAACAAAGGAGATTTCGACCATCGCCTCTTGTCGTTCAATGGCATTACCATCACTGAATCCCCCACGATCAACATCCTTGGGGTTACCATTGACCAGAAACTGAACTGGACTAGCCATATAAATGCTGTGGCTGCCTACAAGAGCAGGTCAGAGGCTAGGAAGAGTGAGATGAGTAACTCGCCTCCTGACTCCCCAAAGCCTGTCCACCATCTACAAGGCACAAGTCAGGAGTGTGATGGAATACTCCCCACTTGCCTGGATGAGTGCAGCTCCCACAACACTCAAGAAGCTTGACACTGTCCAGGACAAAGCAGCCCGCATGATTGGCACCACATCCACAAACATTTACTCCCACCACTGACGCACAGTAGCAGCTGTGTGTGCCATCTACAAGATGCACTGCAGGAATTCTCCAACACTCCTTTGACAGAACCTTTCAAACCCATGACCACTACCATCTAGAAGGACAAGGGCAGCAGATGCATGGGAACACCACCTCCTGGAAGTTCCCCTCCAAGCCACTCACCACCCTGACTTGGAAATATATCGCCGTTCCTTCACTGTTGCTGGGTCAAAATCCTGGTACTCCCTCCCTAACAGCACTGTGGGTGTACTTACACCACATGGACTGCCGCGGTTCAAGAAGGTAGCTCACCACCACATTCTCAAGGGCAATTTGGGATGGGTAATAAACGCCGGTTTAGCCAACAAAGCCCTCATTCCTTGAATGAATTTTAAAAAAGGTCCCTGTGTCATCAACACCTCGCAATCTCTCACTGTTGAGAAATATTCTGCATTTCTGTATTCCCTACTGAAGTCGACAGCTTCAAATTTTTTCATGTTATATTCCACATGTCATGTACCTGCCTACTCATTTAGCCTGTCTAAATTCCTTTGAAGGTTCTTTGCATCCTCCTCACAACTCACATTCCCAACAAGTTTTGTGTCATAAGCAAACTTGGGAAATGTTACATTTGGTCCCCACATCCAAAACATTAATATAGATTCTGAAGAGCTGGGGGCCAAGCATGGATCCTTGCAGTATCCCACTAGTCACAGCTTACCAACCTGAGAATGATCCTTTTATCCCTACTCTGTTTTCTGCCTGCTAGCCAATTCTCAATCCATGTCAGTATATTACCTCAATCCCATGTGATGTAATTTTGCTCACTAACCTCTTGCGTGGAACCTTATCAAAAGTCTTCTGAAAATCCAAATACACCACATCCACTGGTTCCCTCTCATATTCTGCTGGTTACCACCTCAAAAGCAATCAAACATGATTTTCATTTCATAAATCTATGTTGACTCTGCCTCAATTCTGCCATTTATCATCAATTTATCACGTTCTTCAGAATAGACCTAGCTTTGCCCAGTAATGTCAGATTGACAGGCCTGTGGCTCCCCATTTTGTCTCTCTCTCCTTCCTTAAATATTGTGGGGTTACATTTGCTACCTTCCAATCTGCAGGAACTGTTCCAGAATATATAGAATTTTGCAAGATGATCACCAGTGCATCCACTGTCTATCGCTTCCTTGTTCAACACTCTAGGATGTAGATCATCCTAGTTGATCATCAGGTTGAAGGACCTTTCCGTCCCATTAATTTCTTCACTATTTTTTTACTAATACCAATTTCTTTCAGGTCCTCAATCTCACTCCCTTGGCTCTCAAGTATTTCAGGGAGGTTTTTTGTAACTTCCTCCGTGAAGACAGATGCAAAGGTTTATGTTTAGTTTCTCTGCCATTTCCTTATTCCCAACTATAAATTCTGTCTCTGCTTGTAATGGACCCACGTATGTCTTTGTGAATTTTTTCTAAACTTCTTACAATCTGTTTTTACATGTCTTGCTACTTTACTTTCACATTCTATTTTCCCTCTTTTTCAGCTTCTTGGTTCTGCTTTTTGAATTCTAAAATGCTCCCAGTCCTTAAGCGCCCCATGTTTTTTTATTTGCCAGCTTTATAGGCCTCTTCCTTCGATCTAATATTCTCGTTAGTCCTTCAATGTAATACAATCCTTAACTTTTCGTGAATATTTATATGGCTGAACCAGTTAAGAACAGACTTGCTTTTCACAATGACTGGACATCTCCAGTGCTTTACAGCCAGTGAAATACTTTTGAAGTGTAGTCACCGTTGTGGCAGCCAGTTTGCGCACATCAAACTCCCACAACAGCAATGTGTTAATGACCAGATGATCTGTATTTTGTGATTTTTGAATGAGGGATAAATAGTGCCCAGTATACTGGTGATAACTCCACTGCAGCTCTTCTTCCAAATAGTGCCATGGAGTGTTGTGCACCCACCCAACCAGGCAGATAGGGCCTCGGTTTAGCAGCTCATCTGAAAGACAGCACCTCCAACAGGACCCTTGCAGTTGAAGTGGGCCTAGTATGAAAATTTTACATGCCTTTCATCACATCTCACTGAGATCTGTTTTTGAAAACTGCTCAGTAGAAATTGTGCCCTACAGCAGAGGAGGGAAATTGTGTCAACCTGGAATGCTTCTATTCTCCTTCTCTGATGTCTGGTTGAAAAGTATAGTTTTCCATATCCTCGACATAATGATCTGCCGCTGTTTGAAGTCCCATCCTCGGGATGAGGTAGCACACTGTAATCCTGTCTGTGCTCGGATGGTACTATTTGAAGGAAGAGTGGGGAAGTTCTGGTATCCCAGAAAACATTTGATCCTCTAGCAACATTACAAAAAACATTATCTCGTGATTTATCTTGTCTGTGGAGCCCTGCTGTGTGCATATCACCTGCCCCATACAGTCACTACAAAGCACTTTATTTGCTTGGGAGCACTTTGGGAGATTCTGTGAAGGAGTTACATAAATGCAAACTCGTGCACTTTCTTGCTGGGATGGATATAAACACTTGAATTTTTTTTATATTATAAAGGAAGCTGCTCAGTTGATTAAAAAGCATATAGATGTTTCATCCAGATTAAAGGCCCACCTATGAACACTGAGCTCTGTCAAGATAGTAAGGGATGCAGTAATTTGCCTCAGTTCAGTCTCTAATGATTCCTTAAGTGAAGAGAGAGATTACATTTATAAGATGCCTTTTGTGACCTCAGGACATTCCAAAGTGCTTTCCAGCCAACAAAAGTACGTTTTCATGCGTAGTCTCTGATGGAATCTGTGGAATGTGCTTGGCAACCAATTTGGACACAGCCAGATTGAGAGAAATTATCTGTGATAGTTGAGGGATAATTTTGGCCAGAGCACTGGAATAACTTCCCTGAACCTCTTTGAATAGTGCCATGGGATCATTATGTCTGTTCAAGGGGGAGATGGAGACCCTGTTTAACATCACATCCAAAAGACGACATCTCCATTTCAAGTATGGTAGCATATTTATTACTGTACAAGTAATTCAGAGTCCTATACTAAAACAGAATTACCTGGAAAAACTCAGCAGGTCTGGCAGCATCGGTGGAGAAGAAAAGAGTTGACGTTTCGAGTCCTCACGACCCTTCAATAGAGTCCTATACTAATGGTCCAGAGACATGAGTTAAAATCCCACTATGGTGACTGGACTAGTTGAATTAATGAAATAAACCTGGAATAAAATATTAATATCTGTATTGATAACCCTGAAACAGTAGTTCATGTTGTAAAAATCCATCTATTTCATGAATAGGAAAGAAAATCTGCTACACCTAGCCAATCTGGTCTCTGTGACTCGAGACCCACAGTAATGCAGTTGACTCTTAACTGCCCTCTGAAGTGGTCTAGCAAACCACTCAGTTGTATTCAAGAAGCCAGCACCTTTCAACCGCACCTTCTCGAGGGCAAGTAGGGATGGATAGTTAATGCTTGCATTAACAGTGATGGCTGCATCCATGAATGAATTTTTTAAAAATGCAATGTTTCTTTACTGCTGCACTGAAGTGTCTGCCAAGATAAGGTGCTCAAATTTCTGAAGTGGGGCTTGAACCTCTGACCTTCGGGCTTGGAAGCAAATGTGCTACTCGTGAGCAAATGCTGGTACAAAATTGAGGGGCCCAGATAGGGTAGGCAGGAAAGACTTGTTTCCTTGAGCTGTGGGCTCATTACCAGGGGGCATAGATTTAAGGTGATTGGTAGAAGGATTAGAGGGGACAGGAGGAAAAGCCTTTTCACCCAGCGGGTGGTGGGTTCTGGAATTCACTTCCTAAATTGGTTGTTGAGGCTGAAATGCTCAACTCATTAAAAAGGAACCTGGATCTGCATCTCAAGTGCTATAATCTGCAAGGCTACGGACCAGGTGCTAGAAAGTGAGATTAAAATAAGTGGCTAGTTTATTTTTTCTCTCTTTGGCTGGCGCAGACATGATGGGCTGAATGGCCTCATTCTGTATTGAAACTTTTCTGTGGTTCTACCTCATGTACAGGATGATAATGTAAAATTCTGTAATTATTGTTTAAGATGCTGAATTGTATTATAAATAACTGAACAGAGGATGAACCCATATTACTTGAATGCAATTTTGCTAGATTGAGACTGATTGTTGGGAGGTGATGATAAAACTATTGTTTGGGATTGGATTAGTCATTACAACCCAGTGAAAATTGTTCAGCCCTCCATGTAAGGAAAGGTTTCATGGGTGTGAATGAAGGAGAGGGTTAAAATATTACTTTGCAGCAAATGTGTGTCTGCACAGCAGTGAAACTATATGCAGAGCGCTTGTGATTATTAAAGCATGTCTTGAAACCTGGGTATTTATAGTCTGGAAGCTATTTTATGTGAAATATTAGAAGATAATGTGGTAACTGTTTCATCTCCCATTTTAAGCAGTGGATTCCAAACCTTTCCCTAATAAGGGAAAAGCCAATGTGCAAATGACATTAGACACATTAAAATATAGTTACTGTTGGCAAAGAAAAAAGTCTTTGGATAGTTTTGTGAGGGGAAAACTTAGATGGCTTTGGTTTTCATTTGTCTGTCTTTGTAAATGGGGAAATAATTCAAAAATACTTTTTTTTTGTTCTGAAACCTAAGGTGGGAATTTCGATGAACAACAATGTGGATAAAGGTAGAAGCGTTTATTTTCTTTGAAATCTGAGTTGATCTTTCTGAAATGGTTCAACTCTGCATAATTTTTGATCTCAAGCTAAATCACAATTGAGTAACATTTCAAGAATGAACATTTTTAGTAATTGCAGTACAGCTATGATTGGCTCAATGTTATTAAAACTGGAGTGCAATAGTCTTAATTTCCCACAACTTGGAGAAGATATTAAATATGCTTCTGGTTTGTTGCAGGTTTACAACAAGCAATTTTTCCCCCCTACTAACAGCCAAGGATTTGTTTTATTCTTTTACTGGATGTCGCTGGTTAGGCCAGCATTCATTGCCCATCCCCAGTTGCCCTTGAGAAGGTGTTGAGTCGTTGCCTTGAACTGCTGCAGTCCATGTGCTGTTGGGGAGTTCCAGGATTTTGACTAAGTGACAGTGAAGGAACGGTGATATAATTCCAAGCCATGTATGTGAATTTGCATGTTTAAAAAAAAACTAATACAGTAATCATTGGGGACTTTAATCTACATATAGACTGGGTAAACCTAATGGGCACTGATGCTGAACAGGACAAATTCCTGGAATGTATACACAATGGTTTTGTATAACAGTACGTTGAGGAACCAACTAGGGAATGGGTTAATTTGGATTGAGGTATTGTGCAATGAGAAAGGGCTAATCTTGTTATAAAGGAACCTTCAGGGAAGAGTGACCATAGTATGATAGAAATTTGCATGAAGTTTGAAAGTGATGTAGGTCAATCCGAAACTAGGGTCTTTAATCTAAACAAAGGAAACTACAAAGGGGCAAGTTTGCTGAGGTAGATTGGGAGCTACATTAAAAGGTATAACGGTAGACAGGCAATTGATAGCTAGAATTTAAAGAATTAATGCATGGTTTGCAACAAATTTACTTTCCTTTACAAAAAGCCAGTAGGAAATGTGATCCAACCATGGCTAACAAGAGAAGTTAAATACTTCATCAGATCCAAGGGAGAGGCTTATAAAGCTGCCAAAATAAGTAGTACACCTGAGGATTAGGAGCATTTTAAAATTGAGCAGAAGAGAACCAAGAAATTGATAAAGAAAAAGCAAATAGGATTTAAAATTAAACTAGTGAAGAACATAAAAACAGACTGTAAAAGCTTCTATAGGTATGTAAAAAGGAAAAGGTTAGTGAAGACAAATGTTGGCCAATTACAGGCAGAGAATGAAGAATTTATAATGGGTAATAAGGAAATGGCAGAGAAACCAAACAAATACTTTGTGTCTGTCTTCACTCAGGAAGATACAAGAAACCTCTGAAATATTGGGGAGTCAAGGGGCCAGTGAGATTGAGGATCTGAAGAACATTATTATGCGTGAAAAATGTAGTGCTAGAGAAATTAATGGGGATGATAAGTTGATAAATCCCGTGGACTCGATGATTTACATCCCAGAGTGTTGAAAGAGGTAGCTGTTGAGATAGTGGATGCATTGGTGATCATCTTTAAAAATTCTATAGATTATGGAACAGCGCCTGCAGATTAGAAGGTAGCAAATGTGATCTCTCTATCTAAGAAAGGAGGAAGAGACAAAAACAGACTTGTTAGCCAAACATCAGTAGTAGGAAAAATGCTGTAATCTATTATAAAGGATGTGATAATTAGGCATTTAGGGAATAATGGTGAGATTGGGCAGAGTCAAAATGGATTTATAAAAGGGAAAACATGTTTGACAAACCTGTTGGTGTTTTTTTGATATTAGCAGAAGAGATAATGGAGAATCAGTGGATGTGGTGTATTTGGATTTTCAGAAGGCTTTTGATAAGGTCCCACACAAGAGTCAGCAGAATTAGAGCGCATGGGATTGGGGGTAATATGCTGGCACGGATTGAGGATTGGTTAACGGACAGAAAACATAGTCGGGATAAACGGATTATTCTCAGGTTGGCAGGCTGTGACTACGGGGGGTACTGCAAGGGTCAGTGCTTGGACCACAGCTATTCACAATCTGTATTAATGATTTGGATGTGTGGACCAAATGTAATGTTTACAAGTTTGCTGATGACACTTGGTCGGAATGAGAGTTGTGAGGAGGGTGCAAAGAGGCTTCAAGGAGATTTAGAAAGATTAAATGAGTGGGCAGGAACATGGCAGAATATAGTGTGAATAAATGTGAAGTTATCCACTTTGGTAGGAAAAACGGAAATGCAGAGTGTTGTGAAATGGGGAGAGATTGGGAAATGATGTCTAAAGAGACCTGGTTGTCTTTGTTCGTAAGTCACTGAAAGCTAACATGCAGATGCAACAAGAATTAGGAAGGCAAATGGTGTGTTAGTCTTAATTGCAAGGGGATTTGAGTGCAGGATTAAGGAAGTCTTGCTGCAGTTGTATAGATCCTTGGTGAAAACACACTTGGTGTATTGTGTGCAGTTTTGGTTTCCTGATGTAAGGAAGGATATACTGTCTTGGAGGGAAAGCAATGAAGGTTCACCAGACTGATCCTGAGGATAGATTTCAAGATAGCAATGACATCAAGGGATACGGACATAGTGTGGGAAGATGGCATTGAGGTAGAAGATCAGCCATCACTTAGTTAAATGGTGGAGCAGGCTTCGGGGGCTGAATGGCATACTCCACCTCTGTTCCGAAGTCAGGATGATGCTTGGCTTGGAGGGCAATGTGCAGGTGTTGCCATGCATCTGCTGCCTTTATCCTTCTGGGTGGTAGAGGTCGCAGATTTGGAAGTTGCTGTCAAAGCCCCCTTGGTGAGTTGATGCAGTGCATCTCTGTAGATGGTGCGTCATGTTGGAGGAAATGAATGTTTGTGGATGGGATGCCAACCAGATGGTCTCCTTTGTCCTGTACAGTGTTAAGCTGCTTGGGTTTTGTTGGAGTTGCACTAATCCGGGCAGGTGGGGACCATTCCATTACACTCATTAAATTCATTCATGGGTTGTGGCTTTGCTGGCTGGGCCAGCATTTATTGCCCATCCCTAGTTGCCTTTGAGAAGGTGGTGGTGTGCTGCCTGCTTGAGCCGCAGCAGTCCATGTGGTGTGGGTACACCCACCGTGCTGTTAGGAAGGGAGTTCCAGGATTTTGACCCAGTGACAGCGAAGGAACGGTGACTTATTCCCAAGTCAGGATGGTGAGTGATTTGGAGGGGAACTTCGAGGTGGTGGTGTTCCCATCTATCTGCTGCCCTTGCCCTTCTAGATGGCAGTGGTTGTGGGTTTGGAAGGTGATGTCGAAGGAGCCTTGGTGAATCCCTGCAGTGCATCTTGTAGATGGTACACACTGCTGCCACTGTGTATTGGTGGTAGAGGGAGTGAATGGTTGTGGTGCCAAACAAGCGGGCTGGTTTGTCCTGGATGGTGTCAAGCTTCTTGAGTGTTATGGGAGCTGCACTCATTTAGGCAAGTGGGGAGTATTCCATCACACTCCTGACTTGTTCCTTGTAGATGGTGGACAGGTTTTGGGGAGTCAGGAGGTGGGTTACTCATCGCACAATTCCTAGCCTCTGACCCGCTCTTGTAGCCATAGTATTTATATAGCTAGTCCAGTTCAGTTTCTGGTCAGTGGTAACCCCCAGGATGTTGATAGTGGGGGATTCAGTGATGATAATGCCATTGAACATCAAGTAGCGATGTTTGGATCCTCTCTTGTTGGAGATGGTCATTGCCTGACACTTGTGTGGCACGAATGTTACTTGCCACTTGTCAGCCCAAGCCTGAATATTGTCCAGGTTTTGTTGCATTTGGACATGGACTGTTTCAGTATCTGAGGAGCCGCGAATGGTGCTGAACGTTGTGCAATCATCAGCGAACATCCCCATTTCTGTCCTTATGACAGAAGGAAGGCCATTGATGAATCAGCTGAAGACGGTTGAGCCAAGGAGATTACCCTGAGGAACTCCTGCAGTGATGTCCTGGAGCTGAGATGACTGACCTCCAACGTCTACAACCATTTTCCTTTGTGCTAGGTATGACTCCAACCAGCGGACAGTTTCCTCCCTGATTCCCATTGACTCCAGTTTTTCTAGGGCTCCTTGATGCCACACTGTCAAATGCTGCCTTGATGTCAAGTGTCGTCACTCTCACCTCATCTCGTGAGTTCAGCTCTTCTGTCCATGTTTGAACCAAGGCTGTAATGAGGTCAGGGATCTGAGTAGTCCTGGCAGATCCCAAACTGGGTGTCGGTGAGCAGTTTATTGCTAAGCAAGTGCCGCTTGAAAGCACTGTTGATGACCCCTTCCGTTACTTCACTGATGATTGAGAGTAAACTAATGGGGCCGTAATTGGCCGGGTTGGATTTGTCCTGCATTTTGTGTACGGGGCATACTTGGGCAATTTTCCACTTAGCCGGGTCGATGCCAGTGTTGTAGCTGTACTGGAACAGCTTGGCTAGGGGCGCGGCAAGTTCTAGGGCACAAGTCTTCAGTATTATTGCCGGAATATTGTCAGTGCCCATATCCTTTGCAGTATCCAGTGCCTTCAGCCATTTCTTGATATCACATGGAGTGAATCGAATTGGCTGAAGACTGGCATCTATGATGTTGGGGACCTCAGGAGGAGGCCGAGATGGATCATCCACTTGGGACTTCTGGCTGAAGATTGTAGCAAATGTTTCAGCCTTATCTTTTGCACTGATGTGCCGGGCTCCTCCATCATTGAGGATGGGGATATTTGTGGAGCCTCCTCCTCCAGTGAGCTGTTTAATTGCCCACCACCATTCATGGCTGGATGTGGCATGACTGCATAGATTAGATCTGATCCGTTGGTTATGGGATTGCTTAGCTCTATCACTTGCTGCTTATGCTGTTTGGCATGCAAGTAGTCCTGTGTTATAGCTTTACCAGGTTGACACCTCATTTTTAGGTATGCCTGGTGCTGCTCCTGACATGCCCTCCTGCACAGAGATAAAAACAAAAAACTACTGCGGATGCTGGAAATCCAAAACAAAAACAGAATTACCTGGAAAAACTCAGCGGGTCTGGCAGCATCGGCGGAGAAGAAAAGAGTTGACGCTTCGAGTCCTCATGACCCTTCAGCAGAACTGTTATGCCCTCCTGCACTCTTCTTTGAACCAGGGTTGACCCCTGGCTTGATGATAATAGTAGAGTGAGGGATATGCTGGGTCATGAGGTTACAGATTATGTTCGAGGACAGTTCTGCTGCTGAATTGTAGATGATGGACAGGCTTTGGGGAATCAAGAGGTGAGTTACTCTCCGCAGGATTCCCAGTCTCTAACCTTCTCTTGCAGCCACATTATTTTTATGGCTGGCCCAGTTCAGTTTTTGGTCAATGGTAAGCTCCAGAATATTGATTGTGAGCGATTGAGTGATGGTAATGCTATTGAGCGTGAAAGGGAGATGGTTGGATTTCTCTTGTTGGAGATGGTCATTGCCTGCAACTTAGAGAAGGTGTTGAACATGCTTCTGGTTTGTTGCAGGTTTACAATAAGCCGTGCCTCACGCGGCACCCCCACCTCTTCGCTTTTCCCCAGCTTGCTTACTGGTGTTTGCTGACCTCCAATGACATCTGGTTTTTCTGCCACACATTATCTTTTTTGAAAGCAAACTTGGAAATATTACAATTGGTTCCCTCATCCAAACCATTGATATATATATATATATAATATATATATATATATATGTAGTGACGATCTAGGGCCCAAGCACTGACCCCTGCGGTACTCCACTAATCCACTGCCTGTCATTCCGAAAAATTTTATTTTTTATTCCTTCTGTTTGCTGGCTGCTAACCAATCTCAATCCATGCCAATATATGACTCCCAGTCCCATGTGCTTCAATTTGCACACTAACCTCTTATGTGAGACTTTAACAAAAGCTTTCTGAAAATCCAAATATACCCCAACCATTGGTTCTCCCTTATCTAGTCTGCAAGGTACTCCCTTAAAAAAAAACCCCAGTAGGTTTGTCAAATATGATTTCCCTTTCATAAGTCTGTGTTGACTTTGTCTAATCCCGTTCACATTTTCTAAGTGTCCTGTTATCTCATCCTTTCCCTACCACTGATGTTAGGCTAACTGGTCTGTAATTCCGTTTTCTCCCCCCTCCCTTTTTCAAATAGTAGCCACTCTCCAATCTGCCAGGACTGTTCCAGAATGTACAGAATTTTGGAAGATGACAACCAATGCAGCCATTATCTCCATGGTTACCACCTTTAGTACCCTGGGATGTTGATTTTTGGGCTCTGGGGATTTATAGGCTTTCAGTCCCATTAATTTCTCCAGCACAGATTTTTTTTCGTAATATTTTCCTTCAATTCTTCTTCCTCACTAAACCATCAATTCCCGAGCATTTCTGGGAAGTTATTTGTGTCTTCCTCCGTGAATACAGAACTGAAGTAGTTTAATTGCTCTGCCATTTCCTTGTTTTCTATTATAAATTCTCCTGTTTCAGACTGCAAAGGACCTACATTTGTCTTTGCCAATCTTTTTTTCTTACATACTTATAGAAGCCTATACAGTCCTCTTTTATGTTCCTTGCAAGTTGCTCTACTTTATTTTCCCCTCTTAATCAATCTCTTGGTCCTCGTTTGCTGAATTCTAAACTGCTCCCAATCCTCAGGCTTGCAACTTTTTCTTGCAACTTTATATGACTCCTCTTTGGATCTAACACTATCCTTAATTTCTTTTGTTCGTCATCATTGGGCCACTTTTCCTTTTGTGCTTTGTGCCAGAAAGGAATATATAACTCTGGTAATTGATACATTTGTTCCTTAAATATTAGCCATTGCCTATCTACCTTTTAATGAAGTTTCCCAATCTATCTTAACCAACTCGTGCCTCACGCCTCTGTCGTTTCCTTTGTTTAGATTTAGGACCCTAGTTTTGGATTGGACCACTTCACTTTCCTGAGGAAGAATTCCATCATGTTTTGGTCACTGTTCCCAAAAGGACCCCGTGCAACAAGATTATTAATTAACCCCTTCTCATTGCACAAAACCAAGTCCAGGATAGCCTGTTCCCGAGTTGGTTCCTTGACATACTGGCCTGAAAAGCCATCTCGTACACACTCCAAGAATTCATCTGCCACAGTATTATTGCTAATTTGGTTTGCCCAGTCCATATGTTGATTGAAGTCACCCACGATTACTGTAACACCCTCGTTACATGCATCTCTAATTTCCTGTTTAATACTGTCCCCTAGCTTACCACTACTGTTTGGAGGTCTATATACAACTCCCTAACTCCCTAATACAACTAATGTTTTCTACCCTTTGTTGCTGCTTAGCTTCACCCAGGCTGATTCTCCATCTAGATTTTATGAGCCAATATCCTCTTTCACTATTGCACTGGTTTCATCCTTAACTAACAATGCCACGCCACCTCCTTTTTCTTTTTCCCTGTCCTTCCTGAATATCGAATGTCTTGGATATTTGGTTCCCAGCCTTGGTCACCCTGCAGCCTTGTCTCTGTAATTGCAATCATATTGTATCTATATGCGCTGCTAATTTGTCTACCTTATTGAGAATGCTCCGTGTATTCAGATACAGTGCCTTTAGACTTGTCTTTTTACACACCTTTTTTGTACTATGGCCCTATTTGCTGCTAGCCCCTGTTTCCTTTGCCTTCAACTTTATTGCTTTTTACTTTTCTGTCTTTCATTTCTACCTTTGTTTCCCTCTCTTGTGTTTCCCCACTCAGGTTCCCATCCCTCTGCCACTCTAGTTTAAACCCTCCCCCACAGTACCAGCGAATACCCCTGCGAGGATGTTGATCCTGGTCCTGCTGGGGTGCAATCTTATCCCGCTTGTACAGGTCCCATCTTCCCCAGGATTTGTCCCAATGCCTCAGGAATCTAAATCCCTCCCTCTTACACCATCTCTGCAGCCATGCATTCATGTGGTCTATTCTCCTATTCTTGGTCTCACTAGCACGTGGCACTGGGAGTAATCCTGAGATTACTGCCTTTGAGATCCTGCTTTTTAATTTATTTCCTAGCTCCCTATATTCTGCTTGCAGGACCTCATCCCTCTTTTTACCCTCGTAGTTAGTACCGAAATGGACTACAACATCTGGCAGTTCACCCTCCCCCTTCAGAATGTCCTGCAGCTGCTCAGTGACATCCTTGACCCTGGCACCAGTGAGACAACATACCATCCTGGTGTCATATCTGCAGCCGCCGAAATGCCTTACCTGTTCGCCTTCTGATAGACGAAGGTCCCCAGCATCACAGATGCCAGCCTTCAGCCAATTCAATTTACTCCATGTGATATCAAGAAACGGTTGAAGGCACTGGATACTGCAAAGGCTATGGGCACTGACACTATTCCAGCAATAGTACTGAAGACTTGTGCTTCAGAAGTTGCTGTGCCCCTAGTCAAGCTGTTCGAGTACAGCTACAACACTGGCATCTACCCAGGTATGTCCTTCGCACACAATGCAGGACAAATCCAACCCAGCCATCTACTCTCCATCAGTAAAATGATGGAAGGGGTAATCAACAGTGCTATCAAGCAGCACTTGCTTAGCAATAGCTTGCTCACTGACGCCCAGTTTGGGTTCCGCCAGGGCCACTCAGCTCCTGACCTCATAGAACCATAGAAAAGTTATAGCACAGAAGGAGGCCATTGGGCCCATCTTGTCCATGCCAGCCCGCGGACACCCAGGTGCCCTTTCTAATCCCACCTTCCTGCACCCGGCCCATAGCCCTGCAGTTTACAGCACTTAAGGTGCAGATCCAGGTACTTTTTAAAAGAGCTTAGAGTTTCTGCCTCTACCACCAACTTAGGCAGCGAAGTCCAAACACCAACTACCCTCGGCGTAAAAAAGTTTTTCCTCATGTCCCCCCTACACCTTCTGCCACTTGTCTTGAATCTATGTCTCCTGGTTCTAGAATTCTCCACCAAGGGAAACAATTTTATCCAGTCCACTCTATCTATTCCCCTCATAATTTTGTACACCTCAATCAAGTCACCTCTCGGCCTTCTTTGTTCTAAGGAAAATAAGCCCAACCTATCCAATCTCTCCTTGTAGCTACACTTTTCTAACCCTGGCAACATTCTTGTAAACCTCCTTTGCACTCTCTCCAGAGCTATTACGTCCTTCCTATAATTTGGTGACCGGAACTGCACACAATACTCCAGTTGTGGACTCACCAGTGTTTTATACAATTCTAACATTATATCCTTACTTTTATATTCTATACCTATGCCAATGAAGGAGAGCATTCCATATGCCTTCTTTACAACCTTGTCTACTTGAACTGCTGCCTTCAGGGACCTGTGTACTTGTACGCCAAGGTCTCTCACTTCATCTACTGCTCTTAGTATATTCCCATTTATTGTGTAATCCCTGTAACTGTTTGACCTCCCTAAATGTATGACCTCACACTTCTCTTTGTTAAAATCCATCTGCCACTTTACCGCCCACTCCACCAACCCATCCATATCGTTTTGGAGATTATGGCTATCCTCTACACTGTCCACTACTTGGCCAATCTTTGTGTCATCAGCAAGCTTCCCAATTGTGCCCCCCACGTTCACGTCCAAATCGTTAATATATAACACAAACAGCAAGGGTCCCAACACCGAGCCCTGTGGAACACCACTTGAGACAACTTTCCATTCGCAAGGGCATCTATCGACCATTACCCTTTGTTTCCTGTTACAAAGCCAACCTTTTATCCAGTTTTGCCACATTGCCCTGAGTCCCATGGGCTTTTACTTTCCTGACCAACCTGCCATGTGGGACCTTGTCAAATGCCTTGCTAAAATCCACGTACACAACATCCACTGCACTACCATCATCAACCCTTCTTGTCACTTCCTCAAAGAATTCAATCAAATTTGTGAGGCAAGACCTCCCTTTAACAAATCCAAGCTGACCATCCCTGACTAGTCCATGCTTTTCCACATGGTCCACATGACAGTTAATCCTATCCCTCAGGATTGATTCTACTAATTTGCTCACCACCAATGTAAGACTAACTAGCCTATAATTGTTTGGCATTTCCTTTGATCCCTTTTTAAACAATGGAACTACGTTTGCATTTCTCCAGTCCTCCGGTACCTCCCCTGTATCTCGTGAAGATTGGAAAATCATCCTCAGAGCATCTGCTATCTCCTCCCTGACTTCCTTCAGCAGCTTCGGAAACAATCCATCTGGCCCTGGTGACTTGTCAACTTTCAAGGATTTCAACCCTTCGAGTACTTCCTCTCTCTTTATGACTATCCCGTCCAATATCTCGCAGTGTTCCTCCTGGACTAGTATTTCTACATCCTCCTGGACCACTATATCTACATCCTACACGAAGACGAAATATTCATTCAAAACCCTTCCCACAGCCTCTGCATCTAACACACAAGTTTCCATCTTCATCTCTGATAGGTCCCGCTTTTTCCTTAACTAGCCTTTTAGCATTAATGTATTGGTAAAACATCTTTGGGTTATCTTTAACTTTACATGCTAATCTTTTTTCATACCCTCTCTTTGATTTCCTTATTTCCTTTTTTACTTTGTCCCTGTACTTCCTATATTTGTCTAGGCTATCTGCAGTGCTTAGTTCTTTGTGCCATCGCACGCTTTCTTTTTCTGTTTGATCTTCCCCTGTATTCCTCTAGACAACCAGGGAGGTCTAGATTTGGCAGTCCAACTCTTATTTTTGTAGAAGACATGTCTACTTAGTACAGTTAGGATCTCGCTTTTTAGTGCTTTCCACTGTTTTATCCTCCAGCAGTGCTGTCCAGTCCACCTCAGTCAAGTCCCTTCTCATTTCTGCAAAATTTGCCTTCCCCCAGTTCAAGACTTTTACTCCTGCCTTATCTCTGTCCTTTTCCATTGTAATGCTAAATCTAACTGAATTGTGATCACTGTCCCCGATATGGTCGCCAACTGTCACTTCACCCACTTGCCCTTCTTCGTTCCCCAAGACTAGGTCTAGAATTGCATCTCTTCTTGTTGGGTTTGTCACTAATTGGCTGAAAAAAGTTTCCTGGTCACACTGCATGAATTTTTCTCCCTCAGTGCCCCTTATATTGTTTGAATCCCAGTTGATATTAGGATAGTTGAAGTCTCCTACTATTATTGCCCTCTTGTTCTAATAAGCAGAAATTTGCCTACATATTTGTTATTCTATGTCCCTTTCACTATTTGGGGGTCTGTAGTATACTCCCAGTAGTGTGACTGCCCTTTTTTTATTTCTAAGCTCAATCCATAAAGCCTCGTTTGTTGACCCTTTTAGTATATCATCCCTTCTCACAATTGGAATTGATTCTTTAACCATTAGTGCTACCCACCCCCCCTTTTTTTTATCTCCTACTCTATCGTGTCTGAAGACTCTATAACCAGAGATATTTAGCTGCCAGTTTTGTCCCTCCTTTAGCCAGGTCTCTGTTAAAGCAATGACATTCTGCTGCCATGTGTCTACCTGTGCCCTTAACTCATCTACCTTGTTTGTAATACTCCTTGCATTGAAGTATAAACAGTTTAACCCTGTCAATTTCCCTTGCTGGACACTTTTTACAGCTTTGGTTCAAACATGGACAAAGCTGAACTCCTGAGGTGAGGTGAGAGTGACTGCCCTTGACATCAAGGCAGCATTTGACAGAGTGTTGCATCAAGAGTACAAAACTAACAAAACTGGAGTCAGTGGGAATCAGGGGTGGAAAAACTCTCCACTGGTTGGAGTCATACTTAGCACAAAGAAAGATGGTTGTGGTTGTTGGAGGTCAGTCATCTCAGCTCCAGGACATCACTGAAGGAGTTCCTCAGGGTAATGTCTGAGGCCCAACTGTCTTCAACTGCTTCAGTGACCTTCTTTCCATTATAAGGTCAGAAGTGAGGATGTTTGCTGATGATTGCACAATGTTCAGCACCATTTGCGACTCCTCAGGTGCTGAAGCAGTCCATGTCCAAATGCAGCAAGACCTGGACAATATCCAGGCTTGGGCTGATAAGTGGCAAGTAATATTCGTGCCACAAAAGTGTCAGGCAATGACCGTCTCCGACAAGAGAGAGTCCAACCATTGCCCCTTGATGTTCACTGGCATTGCCATCACTGAATCCCCACTATCAACACCTTGGGGTTACCATTGACCAGAAACTGAACTGAACTAGCCATATAAATACTGTGGCTACAAGAGCAGGTCAGAGGCTAGGAATCCTGCAGCAAGTAGCTCGTCTCCTGACTCCCCAAAGCCTGTCCACCATCTACAAGGCACAAGTCAGGAGTGTGATGGAATACCCCCACTTGCCTCGATGAATGGATCTGCCACAAAACTCAAGAAGCTTGACACCTTCCAGGACAAAGCAGCCTGCTTGATTGGCACCATATCCACAAACATTCACTTTCTCCACCACTGATGCACAGTAGCAACAGTGTGTACCATCTACAAGTTGCACTGCAGGAATTCACCAAGGCTCCTTCGACAGCACCTTCCAAACCCATGACCACTGCCATCTACAAAGGCAAGGGCAGCAGATAGATGGGAACACCACCACCTGGAAGTTCCCCTCCAAGTCACTCACCACCCTGACTTGGAAATATATCGCCGTTCCTTTACTGTCGCTGGGTCAAAATCCTGGAACTCCCTCCCTAACAGCACTGTGGGTGTACCTACACCACACAGACTGCAGCGGTTCAAGAAGCCCCCATCATGATGCCTCTGGCACTTTTTTTTTTCTCTCTTTTTCCCGTCATCGTGTGTAGCTGAGCCACTCGTGGTGCCACGGACTTGGCTCTCGCTGCATTCCCCTGAGAAATCACCTCCCCCAGCAGTATCCAGAGCGGAATATTTGTTAGAGGGAGATGGACCCAGGGGACTCCTGCACCACCTGCCTAGTACCTTTACTCTGCCTCGCAGTCACCCATTCCCTTTCTGCCTGTGCACTCTTTACCTGTGGTGCGACCACTTCACTACCTGCTGTCCACCAAGATCTCATCCCTGTCGATGCTGCTAAGTGACTCCAGCTCTGAAACACAGATTTCAAGTAGCTGCAGCTGAAGGCATTTCCTTCACACGAGACCATGGCTGCTGGAATTGTCCCTGACTTCCCACATTGCACAGGAGGAGCATTCCACGTGACCGAGCTGGCTTGCCATGACTTACCCTTAAATTACTCTTTCTTTTATTTCCTCTAATTTAGACAACATTAACAACAGTCGAAAGACTCAACCATGTCCATTCAATTGGAAAATAGCAAGTATAACTCCTTCATTGAAAAAGAGAGGGAGATGGAAAACAGGAAACGATAGGCCAGTTAGCCTAGCATCTGTCATAGGGAAAATGTTAGAAGCTATTATTAAAGATGTTATAGCAGGGCACTTTTAGAAAAATTCAAGACAATCAGGCAGAGTCAACATGGTTTTGTGAAGGGGAAGTCATGTTTAACCAATTTATTGGAGTTCTTTGAAGGAGCCATGTTCTGTGGATAAAGGGGATCTGGTGGATGTACTGTACTTAGATGTATGTCCGTATGAGATTCGGCATCCTGGAAATAAAATAATTTATTTTGGTGCAAAATATGACTAGCGATATTGAATGAATCACTAGAAAATTGTACACAGCTTTGCATGACGACAGTGTATCACTACTTTGAGAGAAATCATTTGTTAGCTGCTGGTTCTGCTGTTGTACATACTTAATTTTGAGTTGTTTACAGTGTATTTTTTCTTTATGGTTGACTTTAATGGTAGAGCAAAATATACCTGAAGTATAATCTAACAGTGATATACCTGCTCTGAGATCATGACTGTTTAGAGCTCTGCAGAGCCAAACATGGATGCGGTTCAATTTTTATATTGAAATACAAATTTCGCCAATGTAGCTATTTTTTTTCTAAAGTAAAAACAGAAAATGCTGGAAATACTTAGGGCTGGCAGAATCTGTGGAGAGAGAAACAATTACGGTTTCAGGTCCATGACTTTTCAACAAAACCAGCGATCAACCTGAAATGTTAACTTTGTTTCCCTTTCCACAGAGTTGCTGAGTATTTCTAGCCTTTTCTGTTTTTATTTCAGATTCCAGCATGCACAGCTTTTTGCTTTTGCATCTAATTTTTTTTGTCATCCAAAGATATTAAAGGATATGGGCAAAGTTGGGTGTATGGAGTTGGGTCACAGATCAGTCATGATCTCATTGAATGGCAGAACGGGCTCAAGGGGCTAAATGGTCTACTCTTGTCCCTATGTTCTTTCCATCTCTGGTAATTGGACTCTGCTCATTTTGATTTGTTGAAATGAATGTAATACTGAAGACCTGTACGACAGAATTAGCTTTCTTTCTAGCCAATCTGTTTCAGTGCAACCGCACCACTGGCATCTGGCCAAGAATGTATAATTTGCACAAGTAGGTCCCATCCACAAAAAGCAGGACTAATCCAACTTGACCAAGACTGCCCTGCCATTCTTTCTCCCAATCAACAGGCTGCTGGAAGTTGTCGTCAGCAATGCTATCATGTGGCACTTAGCTGCAGATAACCTGCTCACTGCTCAGTTTAGGTCGTACGAATGTACAAACTCTGAGCAAACATAGGTCCCTGCAGAGCCACTTGACTCCAAATTTCAGTCGAACCTTGGTCCAAACATGGCCATGAGCTGACTTCCAGAGGTGTAATCCTGGAGCTTGCTACTTAACAGCACTATGGTCGTATCGATATAACATGAATTGTTGTGGTTCAAGAGGGAGGCTCATCACCAACTACTCCAAGGCAGTAAACACCGTTTGGGCTGTAAGTAACATTTGCATCACACAAATGTTGAATAGTGACTGGATCCTAACAAGGGCACATGCAACTACCTCCTCTTGATGTTAAATAGCATTTCCATCACCCAACCATCAATAACTTACATTTAATATAGCGTCACTGACATGGTAAAACTTGGTGTTTTCAAGCAGCATTTCACATCAAGCCATAGGAGATTAGGACAAGTGACTAAAAACTTAGAAGTAGCTTTTAAGAAGAACCTTGAAGGAGAAGAGCGAGGTCGTGAGGCTTGGGGAAGGAATTGGGCACAATTAAGCATGGCTTCAAGTAATCTGACAATTAAAATGGGGGCCACAATTGGCAGTTTTAGGATGTTTGACTGGTGTAGTTTAGAGATAAGGAGAGGTGAGGCCTTGAAAACAGGGATGAAAATTGTAAACTGGAACTGGTGGAGTAGGAGCGAGCTAAACTGTTAGGCTAGGTGCAGCAGAGTTTTGTATGAGTTGGAGTTTATCAAGATGGGAGGCTAGCCCAGCAGTGTTAGAATAGTAAAGGCTGGTGATAAAGGTATAAAACAAAATAAAAACAGAATTACCTGGAAAAACTCAGCAAGTCTGGCAGCATCGGTGGAGAAGAAATCAGTCAACGTTTCGAGCCCTCATGGCCCTTCAGCAGATAGCTGGTTCAGCAACAGATGAACGAGGCAGTGACATCATCCTGGAGGTCAGCATTATCCAGAAATTGAACTGCTTCAGCAATGTAAATACCGTGGCAATGAGAGCAGGTCAGGGGCTGGGTATTTTATGGTGAGTTGCCCTCCTCCGGACACTTTAAAGCCCTCTGCCACCTACAAGGCACAAGTCAGGAATGTGATAGACTGCTCCACACTTGCCTGGAAAGTGTAACTCCAGAAGCTGGGCACCAGCCAGGATAAGCATATCCCGCGCATCCGACCTCACGCCTTCTCCTCCTTCCCAGAAACATGATAGGGTCCCCCTTGTCCTCACTTATCACCCCACCAGCCTCCGCATTCAAAGGATCATCCTCCGCCATTTCCGCCAACTCCAGCATGATGCCACCACCAAACACATCTTCCCTTCACCCCCCCTGACGGCATTCCGTAGGGATCGTTCCCTCCGGGACACCCTGGTCCACTCCTCCATCACCCCCTACTCCTCAACCCCCACTTATGGCACCTCCCCATGCCCACGCAGAAGATGCAACACCTGCCCCTTCACTTCCTCTCTCCTCACCGTCCAAGGGCCCAAACACTCCTTTCAAGTGAAGCAGCATTTCACTTGCATTTCCCCTAACTTAGTCTACTGCATTCGTTGCTCCCAATGCGGTCTCCTCTACATTGGAGAGACCAAACGCAAACTGGGCGACCGTTTTGCGGAACACCTGTGGTCTGTCCGCAAGAAAGACCCAAACCTCCCTGTCGCTTGCCATTTTAACACTCCACCCTGTTCTCTTGCCCACATGTCTGTCCTTGGCTTGCTGCATTGTTCCAGTGAAGCCCAGCGCAAACTGGAGGAACAGCACCTCATCTTCCGACTAGGCACTTTACAGCCTTCCGGACTGAATATTGAATTCAACAACTTTAGATCTTAAACTCCCCCTCCTCCCATCCCCACCCCGTTTCTTTCCCTCCCGCCTTTTTTTTTTCAATAATTTATATAGATTCTTCTTTCCCCACCTATTTCCATTATTTTTAAATCTAAAACTAAAACCTTGTTAGCCTTTCCACCCCACCCCCACTAGAGCTGTACTTTGAATATCCTGTCCTCCATTCTTAATTAGCACTTTTCTCAGACAAAACACCTCTTTGACCCTTTTGTCTGTGACATCTTTTGATTATCTGCTCATCTCCACAATCACCACACCCTCAATGTCTCTCTCTCTCTCTCTCCCCCCACCCCCCCCCTTCCCCCGCAACCTTAAACCAATTTATATTTCTCCCTTCTTCTAACTATGCTTCAGTTCTGCCGAAGGGCCATGAAGGCTCGAAACGTTAACTGATTTCTTCTCCGCCGATGCTGCCAGACCTGCTGAGTTTTTCCAGGTAATTCTGTTTTTGTTAAGCAGTCTGCATGATCAGCAATGCCACCTACTGCCCACACCATTGGTGACCTGTTGTTGCTTTGTGTACTATCTAGAGGATACACAGAAGCAACTTGCCAACAATGCTTCAGCGTGGACCACTCTGCTGCAGACTTCATTATACCCCTGGTTCATACATGTACAAAAGCTGAATTCCACAACTTGAGTGAAAATGATTGACTCATAGATGTTTACAGCACAGAAGGAGGCCATTTGGCCCATGTTTGCACTGGTCAACAAAGATTTGACTACACTAATCTCATTTTCCAGCGCTTGGCCTATAGCCCTGGAGACTATGGCAATGCAAGTTGCTCTTGGTATCAAGGCACCATTCAGAGTGTGGCACCTAGGAACCACAGTGAAGCTGGTAAATAATATCGAGGGTGAAAACTCTCCAATGGCTGGAGTCATACCTAGCATCAATTAAAATAACTGGAGGAAGCCTATTATCTCAGTCCCAAGACGGCACTACAGAAATTCCTTATGGCAGTTCCCTGGGCCCAAATATCTTGAACTAGTTCATTCATCAAAGTTCCCTCTATCATGAATTCAGGCTGTTTGCTGATTACGCAGTCCATGCTCAGATGCAGCATAAAATACGAGGTTCTGACCATTTTGAATAAGTGCGAATACTACAAGCTTACCATTATCCAGGGCAAAGCAGACTGCTTGATTGGTATAACATCCACTTAATCTGCACATTCACCAGTGGTGTACCATGGCTACAGTGTATACAATATACATTACAGCAAGTCACCAAGGTTTCTTTGGTGGCAATTCATCAACCTTGAAAATCCTCCACCTAGAGGGCAAAGGGCAGATGAAAGGGACCATTATCACCTTGAAGTCACACCATCCTGACTTGCTCACATTGCTGTTCTTTCATTGCTACTCAGTTGAAATCCTTTAATTCTTCACATAACAATGTTGTTGTAACACTTTTACCATAACTACTGTAGTGGTTTAGGGTGTCTCACCATGATCACCTTGGGGACAACTAGGGACATCGGGTAAATGTCAGTCTTGCCAACAATAGCCTGTTAGGAACCTTGGCCAGAATCCCAAGTTGCTGGTGAGGTTAGGGACCGTTTAAAGTAAACAAAGGTTGAGATTCAAGACAAATGCCCAGTTAAGAAAGGCACAAGATTCCACAGGTTTTGACTAAACAAAAAAAACTTTTCTGTGCAATGTCAGAAGGATAGATATTGTAAATTGTTTTATCTTATGCTCTAACTTTCAGGGTTATTATGGGCTACACATGAATTAACAAACCAGCAGTGGTGGAACACGCCACACTAAACAATAAATGCCAAATGTGACCAAAACAGATTCCATGGATTTCTCAACAACCCACCCAGATGTTTGTAACAGAGTCAACCAATCTCACTGAAACTCTGTCTCTCTCATGAGGTTTTCCAATCTTCACCTTGTTATTGGAATTTATTGTCAATAGTGTGTGCGTACGTGCGTGTGATTTTATTGAATTAAAGGCAGCTGGTCTGAAGGCTTTGATGTGCTAAAAGATAAGCTAGGTTTGAAATGTTAAGTAGGTAAACATGGGTGTCAAGGGAACATTTGCATTTTTAAATAAACCAGACTAGATTGTTTTCAAAGGAGGGGTGAAATGTGTCACCTTGCCAGATGAAGTTCAGAAACAGTGTGTTTATTTTTCCCAAAGATTACTGGTAAACTTAGTACTATGAGAGATTTTTATTATTAGGAAGGTAAATCCAAAGACATAGTGAAACAATAGGAATTTGCATTCAAAGAGGAAAATGCGTATAAAGGAGAGAAGGCTGTGAATAAAGGCAGGCATTTTAAGAACTAACAGAAGTGTGAAAAGCCTTTAGCATCTAAGCCTCAAGCTGCTGTCTACCAAGAGCTGAAGTTAAGAAAATTAATTCTGAATTGGTTTGTTCAGGGTATGATGTTTCTCTGCCTAGGCCTTTTAAAATCTGTGTCTTACTGTTGCCTTCACGAAAGTGTAACTGGAAGTTAGATTAATTTGTAGATCTGTGTATGTATTTGAAATCATTTCTTCTATTAATAAAGGTTTGATCTAGTTTGGTAAGAAACCTTTAAGACTTGTTGGTCTTATTACGGCTGAGTTCAAGGCACGCATCTCAAAATTTGTACAAATTGCAAAACAAGTTGCGGCAGTTGTCTCAAGTTTCCCTCCGGGATTTGAACAACTCAGCATTCACCATCGGCTGTGCAATAACAGTTGGTGAATCTTAAGGTTACTTGTACGTGGAGCACTTCGAATTCAGGAGTTGGTGTTCGGTTTTTGAAGTGGTGAGACTGCAATACGATTTTGGCAGTTGCTCGTGCTTGTCTAGGAGTGGAAGTTATAACTTTGGTTTACAAAAGGTAACTTAAGTTAATGGAATTGGAGGATAAATTACAACTGGGGTTACTTGCAAGCACAAAGAAAGCAGACATAATTGAAGGTCTAGCACAGCATTTAAATTTGGAAGTGATACCTGACACTAGTGAGTCAGCTGGAGGTAGGCTTAAGATAGAAATGAAGAGGCTTGAATTTGAACAAGCAAAGGAACTGAGAACTTGAATTGGAGGCAAACAAAAACGAAGAAGAATTGGTAATGACAATACTGGAACTAGAGGCAGCAGAAAAAGAAAGGGAAAAAAGATTATTTTAAAAAGAAATGGAAATGCAAAAACTTGATCTCCAGAGGGAAAAGTTAGCAATGGAAGAGTGAATGAAGGAATGAGACCGTGAAAATCAGCTTAAAAAGCTGGATTTTAAAAAGGAGACATCAGATGCTGAGGAAAGTTCTGATGATGAAAAACCTTTAACCTAAAACCCAGCGGGGAGATGTTTAAATTTGTACAAGCTCTTCCAAAAGCTTGAGGAAAGAGATGTGGAAGCATTCCTTCATTTGAGAAGATAGCTAAACAAATGAAATGGCCACAGGAAAACTGGATGTTGTTGTTGCGACCCTGGTTGGTGGGTAGAGCACATGAGGCTTATGCTTCACTGTCAGAAGAAATGTCGGTGAACTATGATATGGTTAAAAAAGGTTATTTTCAGTGCATATGAGTTGGTTCCTGAGGCATACGGGCAGAAATTTAGGCATATGAAAAAATACCCTGGGTAAATTTATATTGAGTTTGAAAGAGCAAAACAAAGTAATTTTGACTGGTGGATATGGGCATTAAAAATAGAGATGACATATGCAGCTCTTGGAGAGAGAATTCTTTTGGAAGAATTTGAAGACTCAATTCCTTTGGTAGTGAGAACTCATGTGGAGGAACAGAGGGTTGAAACGTTAAGATAAGCAGCAGAGATAGCTGGTGATTGAGTTAGTTGTTAGAGCTAAACTTTTTTCATCACCCTTTTAAATCCGAGAAGGATAGAAAGTGGGAAAGTGAAAGGACGGTGGGTAGTCAGGGTAGAGAAGGATTAGGTGGAAATTCGCACAAAGTTTTTTCACTCAATAAAAAGGAAGGTACTGAGGGTAAAAGTGACATTCGAAAATTGAGGTGTTTTTATTGTAATAAGATTGACCATATGAAGTCAATATGCTGGGGGCTACATGGGAAACTTCTAGATTAGTAGGTACTATGAAAACTGCTGTCAAGTCATAGGTTTTAGAACAAGACAAAGTGGTAGGATTTGTTTAAGTAGAAAAGCAAGCACAAGTATTAGCCGAAGGTGTGAAAATGGGTTCACAGCCTATTCAAAGACATGTTGAAAGGCAGGTTGCAGACATTTTTAAGGATTTCAGCTAAGGGAAAGTTCTTTTCATGTGTGCAAGGGGTGGGGTTGGCAAAGGTATATAAATTTTAAGTGATCTGGGAGCTAGTCAATCCTTAATGTTATGGGACAGTGATATTTGTTATCCAGAGGGAATTTTGCATCAAGAGGCATTAATAAGGGGAATTCATGGAGAAACAAAAAGTTCCATTGTGGAAGGTAAATTTAAAGAGTAAGTGAAAAACAGGTGAAGTGATTGTAGGAGTAGCGGAGAAATTGCCTATTTCAGCGGTTCAGTCTATATTAGGAAATGCTAGAGCTGGGTCACAGATGTTGATGCCTCCTGTAATTGAACAGCCTGTGGAAAAACAATTCACAGAAGTGTTGCAGGAACAACATCGTGGTTTGTTTCCAGACTGTGGAGTTACAGACTCATAAATGAGACAGGAGGAGTCACGAAGACAGGACAGAGACTGAAGTGCAATTAGCTGATACTATCTTTGATAAGCATTTCACTAGCATTTCCCCTAACTTAGTCTACTGCATTCATTGCTCCCAATGCGGTCTCCTCTACATTGGAAAGACTAAACGCAAACTGGGCGACCGCTTTGCAGAACACTTGCGGTCTGTCCGCAAGAAAGACCCAAACCTCCCTGTCGCTTGCCATTTTAACACTCCACCCTGTTCTCTTGCCCACATGTCTGTCCTTGGCTTGCTGCATTGTTCCAGTGAAGCCCAACGCAAACTGGAGGAACAGCACCTCATCTTCCGACTAGACACTTTACAGCCTTCCGAGCTGAATATTGAATTCAACAACTTTAGATCTTAAACTCCCTCCCCCCATCCCCACCCCGTTTCTTCCCCCTCCCTTTTGTTTTTTTCAATAATTTATATAGATTTTTCTTTTCCCACCTATTTCCATTATTTTAAAATCTACAACTAATACCTTGTCAGTCTTTCCACCCCACCCCCACGAGAGCTGTACCTTGAGTGTCCTGCCATCCATTCTTAATTAGCACATTTTCTTAGATAATATCACCACCTTCAACACCTCTTTTATCCTTTTGTCTGTGACATCTTTTGATTATCTGCTCCTATCACTGCTTGCTTGTCCCTACAACCACCCCCCCCTCAACTTCTCCCCCCACCGCCCCCCCCCCCCCCCCCCCCCAACCTTAAACCAGCTTATATTTCACCCCTCTCCTAACTATACTCAGTTCTGTTGAAGGGTCGTGAGGACTCGAAACGTCGACTCTTTTCTTCTCCACCGATGCTGCCAGACCTGCTGAGTTTTTCCAGGTAATTCTGTTTTTGTTTTGGATTTCCAGCATCCGCAATAGTTTTTTGTTTTTATATTTGATAAGGTTGTTCAGGAAGAGAGAATAGAGGAGAATGAAGCTGAAGTGTTTAGCTTAAGGAAGTTGATAGAATTACAGGAAAAAGACCTGAAAGTAAAGCAGTTGTACCAAACAGCTAACTCAGAAACAGAGGTGAAGTGTATTCCGGAATGTTATTATCTTAAAGATAATATATTAATGAGGAAGTGGAGACCTTCTCATATTCCGGCAGATGAGAAGTGGGCAGAAATACATCGCAGTTCCTTCACTGCCGCTGGGTCAAAATCCTGTAACCCCCTCCCTATAGCACTGTGGGTTTACCTACACCACATGGACTGCAGTGGTTCAAGAAGGCAGCTCACCACTACTTTCTCAAGGGCAATTAGGGATGGGCAATAAATGCTGGCCCAGCCAACGGAGCCCACATCCAGCGAATGAATTATTAAAAAAAAGCTAGTAATACCATCTGGGTACAGGAATGAAATTCTGAGAGTAGTTTATGAAGTTCCAGTATGGGGGCATTCAGGAATAAAGAAAACCCTGGTTAAAATGCGGTAACATTTTTACTGGCCTGGACTGCATAAAGATGTAGTCAGGTTCTGTTGAACTTGTCACACATGTCAGGTGATAGGAAAACCTCAAGCAGTAATGAAACCTGCACCTTTAATTCCTATTCCAGCATTTGAGGAACCTTTCACTGGGGCCCTAAATGAGTGTGTAGGACTCTTCCCTAAGACAAAAAGTGGAAATCAGTACTTGTTGACAATCATGGATGTATTCACTAGATTCCGGAAGCAATACCATTGAGAAATAACACAGCAAAAAGGATTGTAGAAGAATTGACCAAATTCTTTATCAGTTATGGTTTGCCAAAACAAATGCAGTCAGATCAGTGTTCGCATTTCATGTCACAGTTGTTGAGGGAAGTCATGACTAGCCAAGGGGCTGTTTAAATCATTAGCTAATTATCCTGAATCACAAAGGGCATTAGAGAGATGGCATCAAACTCTGAAGACTATGATGAGGGCATATAATCAGGATAATCTACAAGATTGGGATAGAGGAATTCCATTATTATTCGCTATTAGAGATGCAGCTAATGGCTCAACAATGTTTTTACTCCTTTTGAATTAGTATATGGTCATGAAGTGAGAGGCCCACTCACACTAATTCAAGGGAAGTTGGTGAGTAAAGATTCAGAAATAGACTCTTGAACTATGTATCAAAGTTCAGGAAAAGATTGAACAGAGCATGGGTTATCTAAAGAGAATTTAAAAATCTCAGGTGATGAAGACAGAAGCAGATAGGAAGGCAAAGGCTTGTAGCTTTGTAGCCCGGGTAAAAAGTGTTAGTTCTGTTGCCAATAACAGGTGAACTGTTAAAAGCCAGGTTTAGTGGGCCTTACCAAATTGAAAAGAAATGAAGTGAAGTGAATGATTTAAGAACACCAGATAGAAGAAAAACCCTGAGGGTATGTCATATAAATATGCTCAAAAAGTACTTTGATAGGGAGGATAACAAAAGTATTAAATGATGAATCAGGAAAAAGTAGTAGTGATGGAAGATTCTGAAATTGACTTTCCTCGAATTCAATTGGACAATGAGGAAGACCTTAAAAATTTGAATGAAACAGAGTTACCTTTCAGATAAGAATTGAAGTGACTTGAGAGAGCTATTGCAGTCACAGAGAACTATCTGTGGGGATAAATTGGGAAAAGCAAAGGTAGCCGTACATGATGTAAATGTGGGAAATTCTGTTCCAATGAAGCAATATCCTGACAGGTTGAATCCAGTAAAATTATCATGTGCAAAAAGAAATTGAATTTATGCTCAAGAATGAGAGTTGAGTTGCAGCAATTGAAGTTTACCTATTGTAATGGTATCAAAGCCAGATAGAACATAGACTGTGTGGATTATTGAAAGCTGAAAACAGTGACGAAGCAGATTCCATGTTTGGAAGGCTGCATTGACAAAGTGGGACAATCAAAGTTTATTACAAAGACTGACTTGTTGAAAGGATATTGGCAAGTACCTCCATCGGAAAGAGCGAAAGACTTTTCAGCTTTTGTGACACCAGATGGGCTCTATCAGTTCAAAGTTTGGTATGAAAAATGCAACAAAAGCCTTCCAGAGACTATGGAATAAAGTTATTGCTGGACTGAGTCACTGTGCTGTGTACATTGATGATTTGGTGGTATTCAGTCGAACATGGGAGAAACTCTTAGGCATCTGGGAGGACTATTTGATCATCTGCAAGGAGCTAATTTGGTGGTGGACTTGGCTAAGAGCGAATTTGCAAAAGCACAGGTCACCTATTTAGACTCATGTTGTTGGACGTGGTAAGATGCCCCCACGAGATGTAAAAATAAAGGCGATTGGCGAGTTCCCAGTGCCTTTAACAAAAAGGTAGGTTTTACGATTTCTGGGTATGTGTTTTTTTACAGCGAGCTTGTGCCAAGTTTTAGCGTTCCATTAACTGAACGCGTTCAAAAAAAAAAGAACAAGAAGTTCAACTGGACATCAGAGTGCCAAAATGCATTCAAGAATCTGAAAACTATGTTGACATTAGCACTAGCTTTAGTGACACCGAATTCTGCCAAGCAGTTTAAATTGGCCATTGATGCATGTGATGTGGGTATTGGTGCTGTATTGATGCTGTATTGTTGCAGAAAGACATACAGGCATTGAAAAGCCTGTAGGATATTTTTGAAAGAAGTTACACCTTCATCAACAGAACAGAAATACTCCACCATTGAGAAAGAAGCACTGAGTTTGTACTGGCATTGCAACATTTTGAAGCTATGTTGCCAACAATTCATCAGAATACACTGAATATAACCCATTAAGATTTTTGGAAAAGTTTTGAAACCGGAATGCTTAGATGGAGTCTGTTGTTACAACTATTTAACTTGCAAATTAGACATGTGGCTGGGCAAGAAAACCTAATTGCAGATGCATTATCAAGGGTTTAAGGCTTCAAGAAGATTGGACATGTGAAACCTGTGAAAAAAGGACTGAAATGGACTCCTTACTGAAATCTTGGGCATATTTAAATGCATGCAACTTATAACGTAATAGTGTCATGCATAGAGATAAGTAGTAATTAATGGGAAAGGGGCTGAGAAAATGAAACGGTCTTTTTGAATTATGATGGTTCATTTTCTAAAGAGGGGCAGTGTCAAGAAAACAAATTGTAATATTCTTCATCTGATAGTATCACTGTCATTTTTGTTATGTACTGGAAGACAGGCTGTTGAGGGTTTGTAAATATGGTAATTGGAGTAAAAGCCAGAGTGACTGCAAGAGTCTAAAGCCAACATTAAGAAGTGATTTTGATGTGTTTAAGAAGGAAGTTGAACTTCAATCAGAGTTTTACATAAAACAATAACGGGAGTGATTTTGAATTGAGTTGTTCTTGTTCAAAGGGGGATATGTGCAGGTCGTAAAAAGGTGTGAGGTAAATAAAGTTAAAAATAGGGTAAGTTTACTTCAACCAAAGAGCTAAAGTGAAGAAACAAGTTTAATCAATTCTGGGAAAAAGCATTTCTGAAGAGACTGGTTGAGACAATAGAGAGATCAAAGACAGGGAATGCATTTAACGAGGTACTGAAGCCTAGGTGGGGGTAACTGCTTAGATCTTCCAGAAGATCTCCTTGCAGGATAGCTGGTCAGAGCTCCTGGAAGACAGTGTGAACAAGGCCAGACCTGAAAACCCAGCTACTGTCAGCCTCAGAGGATGCCCCAAGAGAGAAAGGCAGTGTGGTTCAGAAGTACTGGAATTCTATAGTTTTCGAAATCTATAAGGATAGTTGCTAAACAGAAAAAGGGATGGTTAGTCCTGAGGGTAATAAAGTTAAGCTCTTGTGGAATTGTTTTAAGTAATGTTTACTATGTTGAGGCCATTCTTGTGTTGATGTATAATTGTGTTTTTCTACTCTGCTTTCTTTCAATAAACTTTTACTATAAAATCAAATAGCCGGTGACATCATTTCCTGATTGCAGAACCTCTCACACGCTGTACAAATTGCAAAAACCGTTTTGGCAGCTGTTTCAAGTTTTCCCTCTGATTGGGCAGCTTGGTGTTTACCATCAGCCATGCCATAACATGAGCTAAAGTATAAGTTGCTAAAAAAGCATAGGATTTAGTCAATAGTGCTTTTTAGTCATTTGTTACAGTAAAAGTTTTAAAACGTGAAATCTTGTTGATCATTCTTTCAGCTGATAACTGGAAGTTCAAATCTCTTTTCAAAAATAATCAGTCTCTATGGAGATTGTAACACATGACCATTGTACCACTGTACCTATCTGGTACTTGTACTGCACCTGGTAAAGTCACTTGCTTAAACAACATTTCATATCATGTTTGTATCCCATCAACTTGAGGACAAAAATGAAAAGAAACATGGAGTGTGCAAGTACTGCTTTTATCTGGGGTGTCTTTCCACGTGGTTGCTGGTAAAGCTTGCATTTATTTGCAAATCTGTGGTTCCCGTGGGACATTGATAGGGCTACCTGGTTGAACCACTAGCATTTTTATGTAACTCAGTGGCTTCCTGAGCAAAGAGTATTAGGAAACCAATTCTGTTTTTACAACATCAATTAGAACAGAACACGCTGGAAACACTCAGCATGTTGGGCAGCATATTTTGAGAGAAACAGAGTTAATGTTTCAGGTTGATGACTTTTCAACAGAGGAAAGAGAGCAATATTTTGAGCAGGTGAAAAAGGATGGAGGGGGGAGCCAAGCATGAATGAAAGGGGAGGGCCTGTGACGAGGTGGAGGGCAGAAGAGATTAAATGGCAAAAACGTTCCATCTCTCCCTGTTCCCACGTCCCTCTCGCTCTTTCCCTTGTTCCCGCGCCCCCCCCTCACTCTCTTCCCCTGTTCTCGCGCCCCCCCTCGCTCTCTTCCCCTGTTCCCGCGCCCCCCCTCGCTCTCTTCCCCCCCTGCACAGTGCCTAAGAGGCCCTTCAACCCATCAAAGTGCACCGACACGTGAGAAATACCTGACCTACCTACCTAATCCCATTTACCAGCACTTGACCCATAGCCTTGAATGACATGACGTGCCAAGTGCTCAGCCAAGTACTTTCTAAAGGATGTGAGGCAACCCGCCACCGCCCTCCCAGGCAGTGCATTCCAGACTGTCACCACCCTCTGGGTAAAAATTTTTTTCCTCATTCCCACCCCCTGCCAAACCTCCTGCCCCTCACCTTGAACTTATGTCCCCTTGTGACTGACCCTTCAACTAAGGGGAACAGCTGCTCCCTATCCACCCTGTCCATGCCCCTCATAATCTTGTATACCTCGATCAGGTTGCCCCTCAGTCTTCTCTGCTCCAACAAAAACAACCCAAGTCGATCCAACCTCTCTTCATAACTTAAATGTTTCATCCCAGGCAACATCCTGGTGAATCTCCTCTGCATCCCCTCCAGTGCAATCACATCCTTCCTATAATGTGGCGACCAGAACTGCACACAGTACTCCAGCTGTGGCCTCACCAAGGTTCTGTACAACTCCAACATGACCTCCCTTCTTTTGTAATCTATGCCTCAATTGATCAAGGCAAATGTTCCAAGTGCCTTTTTTACCACCCCACTAACATGCCCTTCCGCCTTCAGAGATCTATGGACACACACGCCAAGGTCCCTTTGTTCCTCAGAACTTCATAGTGTCATGCTGTTCATTGAATACTTGCTTGTCAAATTACTCCTTCCAAATTGTATCACCCCTCACTTTTCAGGGTTAAATTCCATCTGCCACTTATCTGCCAATTTGACCATCCCGTCTATATCTTTCTGTAGCCCAAGACACTCCACCTCACTGTTAACCACCTGGCCAATCTTTGTGTCATCCGCAAACGTACTAATCCTACCCCCACATAGTCATCTATGTCGTTTATATAAATGACAAATAATAGGGGACCCAACACAGATCCCTGTGGTACACCACTGGACACTGGCTTCCAGTCACTAAAGCATCCTTCTGTCATCACCCTCTGTCTCCTACAACTAAGCCAATTTTGAATCCACCTTATCAAATTACCCTCTATCCCATGTGCATTTGCCTTCTTTTGGGACCTTGTGGGACCTTGTCAAAGGCTTTGCTGAAATCCATAGAGACTACATCAACTGCACTACCCTCATCTACACACCTGGTCATCTCCTCAAAAAATTCAATCAAATTTGTTAGGGATGACCTCCCTCTAACAAAGCCATGCTGACTAACCCAGATCAAACCTTGCCTCTCCAAGTGGAGATAGATTCTCTCCTTCAGAACTTTCTTCAATAGTTTCCCTACCACTGACATGAGACTCACTGGCCTGTAGTTCCCTGGCTTATCTCTACAACCGTTCATAAATAGTGGAACCACATTAGCTGTTCTCCAGTCCTCTGGCACCACCCCTGTGGCCAGAGAGGAATTAAAAATTTGGGTCAGAGCCCCTATGATCTCCTCCCTTGCCTCCCTCAACAGTCTGTGAGACAAATCATCTGGACCTGGAGATCTGTTCACTTTTAAGCCTGCCAACACCTCCAATACCTTGTCACTCCCTACATCAATTTGCACAAGAACCTCGCAGTCTCTCTCCCAGAGTTCCATACCTCCATCCTCGTTCTTTTGGGTGAAGACGGATGTGAAGTATTCGTTCAACACTATACCGATGTCCTCTGGCTCCACCCATAGATTGCCCCCTTGGTCCCTTATGAGCCCTACTCTTTTCCTGGTTATCCTCTTCCCATTGATATACTGATAGAATATCTTGGGATTTTCCCTACTCTTTCCCTACTAGGGGTGCGGGAACAGGGGAAAGTCAGAGCTTTCTCATATCCCCTCTTTGCTCTCCTAATTGCTTTCTTAAGCTCCACCCTGCACTTTCTGTATTTGCTTCCCTTGTACCTGCTAAAAGCCTCTCTTTTCCTCCCCATCGTATCCTGAATATCTCTGGTCATCCATGGTTCTCTGGGCTTGTTACTCCTTCCTATCACCTGAGAGAGAACATGTTGAGCCTGTACCCCCCCCATTTCCTTTTTGAACACCCCCCGCTGTTCCTGTGTAGATTTCCCCACAAGCACCTGTTCCCAGTCTACTTTGGCCAGATCCTGCCTTATTTTACTAAAATCCACTCTTCCCCCAATCCAAAACATTTTTTTGCAACTTGTCTATTTCTTTGTCCATAAGAAACTTAAACTGTACCATGTTGTGGTCGCTATCGCTAAAATGCTCCCCCACCACCACCTCAGCCACCTGTCCGGCATCATTCCCCAGCATTAGGTCCAGCACTGCGCTGTCCTTTGTTGGACCCTCTACATATTGACCTAAAAAGTTCTCCTGTACACATTTCAAGAAATCCACTCCATCCAAGCCCTTAACACTGTCTATCCCAATTAATGTTGGGAAAGTTGAAATCACCTAATATAATTACCCTGTTATTGTTTTTACACACCTCCACAAATTGTGCACATATTTGCTCCTCAATTTCCTGCTGACTATCTGGGGGTCTATAATAAACACCTAACAATGTGGCTGCCCCTTTTATATTGTTAAGCTCTACCCACAAAGCTTCATTCGATGCCCCCTCCAAGATATCACCTCCTTTACTGCAGTAACTGACTCCTTAACTAATAATGCAACACCTCCTCCTCTTTTGCCCCCTCCCCTGTCTCGCCTGAAAATTCTATATCCCGGAATGTTGAGCTGCCAATCCTGCCCCTCTCTCAACCACATCTCAGTGATGGCAACTATATCACAATTCCATGTGTCAATCCTCACCCTTAACTCATCCGTTTTACCTGTAATACTCCTGGCATTAAAGTAGAGGCCACCCAGCCTTGCGTTACTCCCTTGAAGCTTAAAGCAGCTGTACTCCCTCTGAGTTGATTGTTTTACTGTATTATGATGTGTCCCTATTCTGCTAACATTCTGTGTCCCCTCCCCCTGCTGAATTAGTTTAAACTCCTCTGAACAGCACTAGCAAACCTGCCCGCAAGGATGTTAGTCCCACTCTGGTTCAGATGTAGACTGTCCTGCTTGTACAGGTCCCACCTTCCCCAGAAATGGTCCCAGTGATCCAGGAATCTAAAACCCTCCCTCCTGCACCAACTCTTAAGCCATGTATTCATCTGTGCTATTCTCCTATTTCTGAGCTCGCTAGCACGTGGCACTGGGAGTAATCCAGAGATTACAACCCGAGAGGTCCTGCATTTTAGTCTACTGCCTAACTCCCTGAATTCTTGATGCAAGACCTCATCCCTCTTTCTACCTATGTCATTGTTACCAACAAGTACCATGACCTCTGCCTTAACACCCTCCCCCTTCAGGATGCCCTGCAGCCATTCAGTGACATCCCGGACCCTGGCATCAGGGAGGCAACACACCATCCTGGAGTCACATTAACGGCCACAGTAGCACCTATCTGTTCCCCTGACAAGAGAATCCCCTATTACTATTGCTCTTCCTCCCTCCCCACCTGTATAGACAGGCTGCTTGTGGTGCCAGTAGGTTGGCTTTGTCCACACTCCCTAGAGTTACCAGCACCATCATTAGCCTCCAAAATGGAATACCGATTAGCGAGTGGGACCAAAGGGGACTCCTGAACTACCTGCCTGTTTCTCTTGGATTGCCTGATGGTCATCCATTTCCTTACTTCCTCAAGTCCCTTCATCTTCGGTGTGACCACCTCCCTAAATGTGCTATCCATGATGCTCTGACTCGCGGATGCTCCACAGTGTCCCCAGCCGCTGTTCCAGCTCTGAAACCTGAGCTTCCAAGAGCTACAGCTAGACACGCTTCCTGCACACATGCTGGTCCCGGGCACTGGAAATGTTCCCGGCTTCCCACATCGAGCACGAGGAGCACACCATGGCTTTGAGCGCTCCTGCCATGACTTATCCCTTTAAATTAAACCTTTTAAATGAATTACACTAGGGCCATTCTATAAGCGATTAAAGTAGTTAATAACTTACCCACTCCTTACCAGTGATTCCTTTCCCTTGAGCCTCTACTGCAGCAGGGCAAGACACACGCTCTGAAGATTTAAGAAGTTGCATTGCGAGGATAAAATGCAAAGAGCACCTCATCCTCTATGCACCGATTTCCCGCTTTGGACCAAATTGCCAATACCCACTCTGGCTGTGCCCCACTCAGGATGTGCTCTCTCTCCTGTTCGTGTGCAAGCACAATGTCGTGTGATTCTAGATAGCTGAGTTGACTCACCATTAGTTTAACTTCAAATAGTAATTAACACCGATTCAGGCCCTAATCAGGCTTCAGGTCATTGACAGTTTACTGTCAAAACAGCCAGCTGAGTCAGCTACCTTACCAACCTTTTAACTAGACCACTGGACTTAGAAAAATTAAAGAGAGTCTCCCTCTCTCTCCCCTGCGCCCCCACCGTTCTTTATATCCACTCTCCTGCGCCCCTTCTCTTTCTCTCTCTCTCTCTCTCTCTCTCTCTCTCTCTCTCTCTCCTGAGCCCCCTTCTCTCTCTCTCCTGAGCCCCCTTCTCTCTCTCTCCTGAGCCCCCTTCTCTCTCTCTCCTGAGCCCCCTTCTCTCTCTCTCCTGAGCCCCCTTCTCTCTCTCTCCTGAGCCTCCTTCTCTCTCTCTCCTGAGCCCCCTTCTCTCTCTCTCCTGAGCCCCCTTCTCTCTCTCTCCTGAGCCCCCTTCTCTCTCTCTCCTGAGCCCCCTTCTCTCTCTCTCCTGAGCCCCCTTCTCTCTCTCTCCTGAGCCCCCTTCTCTCTCTCTCCTGAGCCCCCTTCTCTCTCTCTCCTGAGCCCCCTTCTCTCTCTCTCTCCTGAGCCCCCTTCTCTCTCTCTCTCCTGAGCCCCCTTCTCTCTCTCTCTCCTGAGCCCCCTTCTCTCTCTTTCTCCTGAGCCCCCTTCTCTCTCTCTCTCCTGAGCCCCCTTCTCTCTCTCTCCTGAGGCCCCTTCTCTCTCTCTCCTGAGGCCCCTTCTCTCTCTCTCCTGAGGCCCCTTCTCTCTCTCTCCTGAGGCCCCTTCTCTCTCTCTCCTGAGGCCCCTTCTCTCTCTCTCCTGAGGCCCTTCTCTCTCTCTCCTGAGGCCCCTTCTCTCTCTCTCCTGAGGCCCCTTCTCTCTCTCTCCTGAGCCCCCCTCTCTCTCGCTCTCCTGAGCCCCCCTCTCTCTCGCTCTCCTGCGCCCCCTTCTCTCTCTCGCTCTCCTGCGCCCCCTTCTCTCTCTCGCTCTCCTGCGCCACCTTCTCTCTCTCGCTCGCTCTCCTGCGCCCCCTTCTCTCTCTCGCTCTCCTGCGCCCCCTTCACTCTCTCGCCCTCCTGCGCCCCCTTCACTCTCGCCCTCCTGCGCCCCCTTCACACTCTCGCCC
>NC_135883.1:173633099-173668099 GCF_964194155.1 Cetorhinus maximus
CACCACCATCCCAGCCCCCCCCCCCCCCCTCTTCGTCTTCTCCCCTATGCCAGACCAGCTACACCCCCCCCACCCCCACACCACCACACCACCCCCCCTCCCCCAACACCTCACCCCCTCCCCCCCCTCCCCCTCTCCTCATCTCCTCTCCTCCACGTCCCCATCTCCTCTCCCCCACAACCCCTCTCCTCATCTCCTCTCCGGCACATACCCATCTCCTATCTCCTCTCCTACACATACCCATCTCCTCATCTCCTCTCCTATACATACACATCTCCCCATCTCCTCTCCTGCACATACCCATCTCCTCATCTCCTCTCCTGCACATACCCATCTCCTCATCTCCTCCTACACATACCCATCCCTCTCCTACACATACCCATCTCCTCATCTCCTCTCCTACACATACCCATCTCCTCATCTCCTCTCCTATACATACACATCTCCCCATCTCCTCTCCTGCACATACCCATCTCCTCATCTCCTCTCCTGCACATACCCATCTCCTCATCTCCTCTCCTACACATACCCATCTCCTCATCTCCTCTCCTACACATACCCATCTCCTCATCTCCTCTCCTACACATACCCATCTCCTCATCTCCTCTCCTATACATACACATCTCCCCATCTCCTCTCCTGCACATACCCATCTCCTCATCTCCTCTCCTGCACATACCCATCTCATCATCTCCTCTCCTGCACATACCCATCTCCTCATCTCCTCTCCTGCACATACCCATCTCATCATCTCCTCTCCTACACATACCCATCTCCTCATCTCCTCTCCTGCACATACCCATCTCCTCATCTCCTCTCCTGCACATACCCATCTCATCATCTCCTCTCCTACACATACCCATCTCCTCATCTCCTCTCCTGCACATACCCATCTCCTCCATCTCCTCTCCCTACACATACCCATCTCCTCATCTCCTCTCCTACACATACCCATCTCCTCATCTCCTCTCCTACACATACCCCTCTCCTCATCTCCTCCCACACGCACCCTTCTACTCTCCCCCTCCCACACATACCCCTCTCCTCATCTCCTCCCACACGCACCCTTCTACTCTCCCCCTCCCACACATACCCATCTCCTCATCTCCTCTCCTGCACATACCCATCTCCTCATCTCCTCTCCTGCACATACCCATCTCCTCACCTACACATACCCATCTCCTCACCTACACATACCCATCTCCTCACCTACACATACCCATCTCCTCACCTACACATACCCATCTCCTCACCTACACATACCCATCTCCTCACCTACACATACCCATCTCCTCATCTCCTCTCCTACACATACCCATCTCCTCTCCGACACATACCCATCTCATCTCCTCTCCTACACATACCCATCTCCTCATCTCCTCTCCTACACATACCCATCTCCTTATCTCCTCTCCTACACATACCCATCTCCTCACCTACACATACCCATCTCCTCACCTACACATACCCATCTCCTCAACTACACATACCCATCTCCTCACCTACACATACCCATCTCATCTCCTCTCCTACACGTACCCATCTCCTCATCTCCTCTCCTACACACACCCATCTCCTCATCTCCTCTCCTATACATACACATCTCCCCATCTCCTCTCCTACACATACCCATCTCCTCATCTCCTCTCCTACACAAAACCATCTCCTCATCTCCTCTCCTACACAAAACCATCTCCTCATTTCCTCTCCTACACATACCCATCTCCTCTCCTACACATACCCCTCTCATCTCCTCTCCTACACATACCCATCTCATCATCTCCTCTCCTACACATACCCATCTCCTCATCTCCTCTCCTACACATACCCATCTCCTCATCTCCTCTCCTACACATAGCCATCTCATCTCCTCTCCTACACATACCCATCTCCTCACCTACACATACCCATCTCATCTCCTCTCCTACACGTACCCATCTCCTCATCTCCTCTCCTACACACACCCATCTCCTCATCTCCTCTCCTATACATACACATCTCCCCATCTCCTCTCCTACACATACCCAACTCCTCATCTCCTCTCCTACACAAAACCATCTCCTCATCTCCTCTCCTACACAAAACCATCTCCTCATTTCCTCTCCTACACATACCCATCTCCTCTCCTACACATACCCCTCTCATCTCCTCTCCTACACATACCCATCTCATCATCTCCTCTCCTACACATACCCATCCATCATCTCCTCTCCTACACATACCCATCTCCTCATCTCCTCTCCTACACATAGCCATCTCATCTCCTCTCCTACACATACCCATCTCATCATCTCCTCCCCTACACATACCCATCTCCTCACCTACACATACCCATCTCCTCATCTCCTCTCCTACACATACCCATCTCCTCACCTACACATACCCATCTCCTCATCTCCTCCTACACATACCCATCTCCTCATCTCCTCCTACACGTACCCATCTCCTCATCTCCTCCCCTACACATACCCATCTCATCATCTCCTCTCCTACACATACCCATCTCCTCATCTCTCCTCTCCTACACGTACCCATCTCCTCTCCTACACATACCCATCTCCGCATCTCCTCTCCTACACATATCCATCTCCTCATCTCCTCTCCTACACCTACCCATCTCCTCATCTCCTCTCCTACACCTACCCATCTCCTCATCTCCTCTCCGACACATACCCATCTCCTCATCTCCTCTCCTACACATACCCATCTCCTCTCCTACACATACCCATCTCATCATCTCCTCTCCTACACATACCCATCTCCTCTCCTACACATACCCATCTCATCATCTCCTCTCCTACACATACCCATCTCCTCTCCTACACATACCCATCTCCTCTCCTACACATACCCATCTCCTCATCTCCTCCTACACGTACCCATCTCCTCATCTCCTCTCCTACACGTACCCATCTCATCATCTCCTCTCCTACACGTACCCATCTCATCATCTCCTCTCCTACACGTACCCATCTCCTCTCCTACACATACCCATCTCCTCATCTCCTCTCCTACACATACCCATCTCCTCATCTCCTCTCCTACACATAGCCATCTCATCTCCTCTCCTACACATACCCATCTCATCATCTCCTCCCCTACACATACCCATCTCCTCACCTACACATACCCATCTCCTCATCTCCTCTCCTACACATACCCATCTCCTCACCTACACATACCCATCTCCTCATCTCCTCCTACACATACCCATCTCCTCATCTCCTCCTACACGTACCCATCTCCTCATCTCCTCCCCTACACATACCCATCTCATCATCTCCTCTCCTACACATACCCATCTCCTCATCTCTCCTCTCCTACACGTACCCATCTCCTCTCCTACACATACCCATCTCCTCATCACCTCTCCTACACATAGCCATCTCCTCATCTCCTCTCCTACACATAGCCATCTCCTCATCTCCTCTCCTACACGTACCCATCTCCGCTCCTACACATACCCCTCTCCTCATCTCCTCTCCTACACCTACCCATCTCCACATCTCCTCTCCTACACCTACCCATCTCCTCATCTCCTCTCCGACACATACCCATCTCCTCATCTCCTCTCCTACACATACCCATCTCCTCTCCTACACATACCCATCTCATCATCTCCTCTCCTACACATACCCATCTCCTCTCCTACACATACCCATCTCATCTCCTCTCCTACACATACCCATCTCCTCTCCTACACATACCCATCTCCTCTCCTACACATACCCATCTCCTCATCTCCTCCTACACGTACCCATCTCCTCATCTCCTCTCCTACACGTACCCATCTCATCATCTCCTCTCCTACACGTACCCATCTCATCATCTCCTCTCCTACACATACCCATCTCCTCTCCTACACATACCCATCTCATCATCTCCTCTCCTACACATACCCATCTCCTCTCCTACACATACCCATCTCCTCATCTCCTCCCACACTTACCCATCTCCTCATCTCCTCTCCTACACGTACGCATCTCCTCTCCTACACATACCCATCTCATCTCCTCTCCTACACATAGCCATCTCCTCCCACACATTCCCATCTCTTCAGCTCCTCTCCTACACATACCCATCTCCTCATCTCCTCTCCTACACATACCCATCTCCTCTCCTACACATACCCATCTCATCATCTCCTCTCCTACACATACGTATCTCCTCTCCTACACATACCCATCTCATCATCTCCTCTCCTACACGTACCCATCTCCTCTCCTACACGTACCCATCTCCTCATCTCCTCCTACACGTACTCATCTCATCTCCTCCCACACGTACCCATCTCCTCATTTCATCCCACACCGACCCTTCTACTCTCCCCCTCCCACACCTACCCTTCTAGTCTCCCCCTCCCACACCTACCCTTCTACTCTCCCCCTCCCACACCTACCCTGCTACTCTGCCCCTCCCACACCTACGCTTCTACTCTCCCCCTCACACACCCACCCTTCTACTCTCCCCCTCACACACCCACCCTTCTACTCTCCCCCTCCCACACCCACCCTTCTACTCTCCCCCTCACACACCCACCCTTCTACTCTCCCCCTCACACACCCACCCTTCTACTCTCCCCCTCCCACACCCACCCTTCTACTCTCCCCCTCACACACCCACCCTTCTACTCTCCTCCTCCCACACCGACCCTTCTACTCCCCCTCCCGCAGCCATCCTTCTACTCTCCCCCTCCCACACCTACCCTTCTACTCTCCCCCTCCCACACCGACCCTTCTACTCCCCCTCCCACACCTACCCTTCTACTCTCCCCCTCCCACACCCACCCTTCTACTCTCCCCCTCCCACACCCACCCTTCTACTCTCCCCCTCCCACACCCACCCTTCTACTCTCCCCCTCCCACACCCACCCTTCTACTCTCCCCCTCCCACACCTACCCTTCTACTCTCCCCCTCACACACCCACCCTTCTACTCCCCCTCACACACCCACCCTTCTACTCTCCCCCTCCCACACCTACCCTTCTACTCTCCCCCTCACACATCCACGCTTCTACTCCCCCTCCCACACCTACCCTTCTACTCTCCCCCTCACACGCCCACCCTTCTACTCCCCCTCCCACACCCACCCTTCTACTCTCCCCCTCACACACCCACCCTTCTACTCTCCCCATCCCACACCCACCCTTCTACCCTCCCCCTCCTGACTTGGAAATATATCGCCATTCCTTCAGTCACTGGGTCGAATTCCTTGAATTCTCTCTCTAACAGCACTGTGGGTGTACCTACACCTTCACTACCACCTTCTTGAGGGAAATTAGGGATGGGCAATAAATGCTGGCCTAGCCAGCGACGTCCACATCCCATTAATGAAAAAAAAAACCTGTCTCCCCACTCCACCTTGCAACCCCCATATTGCTCTCTCGTGTTATCTCATATTCCTGGTCTCCCGCTCCCCTCACGTTCCACTCTGGGTCTCCCCACGTTCACATACCGCCCTAGTCTCCAGCTTCCTAATGCCAGTGTTGGCTGTTCTCTGTAGAGTTCGGAGCCTCTCCTGTAGAAGTTGGCGTTGGCGATGCAACATCACTGCTCCATCCACCACCTGAGAATCATAACTTTCTGTGAGTACACCGCTCTCACTGCAAATTCGTAAAAACAACCCCAGAACTTAGCCACAAGTCACAGCTCAGCACCAGTACTCACACCAGAAAGCCCTGCGCTGTTGGAGGGTCAGCGCTGCACTGTCGGAGGGTCAGCACAGCGGGAGCACTGCGCTGTCGGAGGGTCAGCGCTGCACTGTCGGAGGGTCAGCATAGCGGGAGCACTGCGCTGTCGGAGGGTCAGCGCTGCACTGTCGGAGGGTCAGCGCAGCGGGAGCACTGCGCTGTCGGAGGGTCAGCCCTGCGCTGTTGGAGGGTCAGCACTGCACTGTCGGAGGCTCAGCACAGTGGGAGCACTGCGCTGTCGGAGGGTCAGCGCTGCACTGTCGGAGGGTCAGCACAGTGGGAGCACTGCACTGTCGGAGGGTCAGCACAGTGGGAGCACTGCGCTGTCGGAAGATCAGCACTGGGGGAGCACTGCGCTGTCGGAGGGTCAGCGCTGGGGGAGCACTGCGCTGTCGGAGGGTCAGCGCTGGGGGAGCACTGCACTGTCGGAGGGTCAGCACTGCGCTGTCGGAGGGTCAGCGCTGGGGGAGCACTGCACTGTCGGAGGGTCAGCACAGCAGGAGCACTGCACTGTCGGAGGGTCAGTACAGCGGGAGCACTGCACTGTCGGAGGGTCAGCACAGCAGGAGCACTGCGCTGTCGGAGGGTCAGCACAGCAGGAGCACTGCGCTTTCGGAGGGTTGGCACTGAGAGAATGCTGCTGCCGGAGGGGCAGTACTGAGGGAGTGCTGCACTGCCAGAGGGGCAGTATTGAGGGAGTGCTGCACCGTTGGAGGGGCAGTGCTGAGGAAGTGCTGTACTGCCAGAGGGTCATTACTGAGGGAGCGCTGTACTGTCAGAAGGTCAGTGCTGAGGGAGTGCTGCACTGCCAGAGGGTCAGTACTGAGGAATGCTGCACTGCCAGAGGGGCAGTACTGAGGGAGTGCTGCACTGCCAGAGGGTCAGTACTGAGGAATGCTGCACTGCCAGAGGGGCAGTACTGAGGGAGTGCTGCACTGCCGAAGCAGCAGTACTGAGGGAGTACTGCACTGCCGGAGGGGCAGTACTGAGGGAGTGCTGCACTGTCAGAGGGTCAGTACTGAGGGAGTATTGCACCGTCAGAGGGTCAGTACTGAGAGAATGCTGCACTGCCAAAGGAGCAGTACTGAGGGAGTGCTGCACTGCCAGAGGGGCAGGACTGAGGGAGTGCTGCACTGCCAAAGGAGCAGTACTGAGGGAGTGCTGCACTGCCAGAGGGGCAGGACTGAGGGAGTGCTGCACTGCCGGAGGGTCAGTACTGAGGGAGTGCTGCACTGCCAGGGGGGCAGTACTGAGGGAGTGCTGCACTGCCGGAGGGTCAGAACTGAGAGAATGCTGCACTGCCAGAGGGGCAGTACTGAGGGAGTGCTGCACTGCCAGAGGGGCAGTACTGAGGGAGTGCTGCATTGCCGGAGAATCAGTACTGAGCAACTTCAGCACTTGGAGATGTTTTGACTTTTGGGTGGATGTAAAAGATACTCACGTCTGTTAGCTGTCCAAGCTGCTTTGACAGCTTCTGAGCGTCTGACAGTGACTTCAATCCACCATTGAGCCGCACAGAGAGAGAATCAACTTCCTCGGCCAGCACCCGACCCAGCTCTCGAGCCTGGGGCACAGGGGATTAGAAAAAGTCAAGGCCATAAGCCTGCCAGATACACATACTTCTCAGCAAAGGTATGTATTTATTTTAATTTTATTTCTTTTTCACAATTTCAGAGCAATTGTGAGGACATGGAAACAGAGCTAGCTAAAGTGAACTGGCAAGTTAGTTAATGGATAGGTCAATAAGAGATGCAGTGGCAGACATTTAAGAGGATATTTCAGAATAGGTAGGTAAGTATGTTGTGAAGAGGACATGAGGAGGTTGCAGATGGATGTAGATAGGCTGAGTGAGTGGGCCAACATCTGGCAAATGGAGTTAATGTGGGAAAATGGGAAGGTGTTCACTTTGGCAGGAAGAACAAAAAAAGCAGAGTACTATTTAAATGGAGAACGACTGCATAATTCTGAGGTGCAGAGGGATCTAGGTGTTCTAGTAGGAGTCAAAAAAAGGTTCGTATGCAGGTACTACAAGTAATCAAGAAGGTTAATGGAATGTTATCCTTTATTACGAGAGGGATTGAACATAAAAGTAAGGGTCGTGTGGACCCGAAACGTCGACTCTTTTCTTCTCCACCGATGCTGCCAGACCTGCTGAGTTTTTCCAGGTAATTCTGTTTTTGTTTTGGATTTCCAGCATCCGCAGTAGTTTTTTGTTTTTATAAAAGTAAGGATGTTCTGCTTCAGTTATACAGGGCATTGCTGAGACCACATCTCGAATACTGTGTGCAGTTTTGGTCTCTTTATTTAAGGAAGGATGTAAATGCATTGGAGGCAGTTCAAAGGAGGTTTACTAGATTGATACCTGGAATGAGTGAGTTGTCTTATGAGGAAAGGTTGGACAGACTGGGCTTGTTTCCACTGGAGTTTAGAAGAGTGAGGGGTGATTTGATTGAAGTGTACAAGATCCTGAACGGCCTTGACAAGGTGGACATCGAAAGGATGTTTCCTCTTGTGGGTGAGTCCAGCACTAGGGGGCACTGTTTTAAAATTAAGGGTCGCCCTTTTAGGACAGAGATGAGAATTTTTTCTCTCAGAGGGATGTGCGACTTTGGAACTCTCTGCCTCAGAAGGTGGTGGAGGTGGGGTCATTGAATAGTTTTAAGGCAGAGGTAGATAGATTCTTCGGCAAGCGAATCAAAGGTTATCGGGGTTAGATGGGAATGTGGAAATCGAAACACAAGATCAGCCATGATTTTATTGAATGTCAGAGCAGGCTCAAGGGGCCGAATGGTCTACTCCTGTCCTATTTCTTATGTTTTTAATACACAGAATAGATACATTCCAACAAGAAAGAAAAATTTCAAGGGGAGGACCCACCATCTGTGGTTAACTAAAAAAGTTCAAGATAGTATCAAACTTAAAGAAAAAACATAACTGTGCAGAGATGGGTGTCAGGTCTGAAGATAGGACAGAATATAAAAAAAGCAAAGAATGACTAGAAGGAGAGAAAAATTAGAATACAAGAGAAAGCTAGCTACAAATAGAAAGATGGATAGTAAGAGTTTCTATAGATATTTTAAAAATAAAGTTAACAAAGTGAGCACTGGTCCTATAGAAAGTGAGTCTGGGGAATTGATAATGGAACATAAAGAGATGGCAGATGAATTGAACAGGTATTTTGCATCAGTCTTCACTAAAGAAGATACAAGTAACATCCCAGAAATAACTGTAAATCAGGAATTGGAAGGGAGGGAGGAACTCAGGAAAATAGTACTGAGCAAATTGTTGGGGCTGTGGGCTGACAAGTCCCCAGGTCCTGATGGACTACATCCTCGGGTCTTAAAAGAAGTGGCTCGTGAGATCGTTGATGCGTTAGTTTTAATTTTCCAAAATTTCCTAGATTTGAGGAAGGTTCCATTAGATTGGAAAATAGCAAATATAACACCTTTATTCAAAAAGGGAAACTACAGGCCAGTTAGCTTAACATCTGTCATAGGGAAAATGTTGGAAGCTATTATTAAAGATGTTTTAGCAGGGCACTTAGAAAAGTTCAAGGCAATCAGGCAGAGTCAACATGGTTTTGTGAAAGGGAATCATGTTTAACCAATTTATTGGAGCTCTTTGAAGGAGTCACATGTGCTGTGGATAAAGGGGAACTGGTGGATGTACTGGGAATTGAATACAAAAGTAGGGAGGTTATGGTTCAATTGTACAGGGCACTAGTGAGTCCACATCTAGGGCAGTGTACAGTGTCGGTCACATTATTGAAGGAAGGATGTAAATGCATTGGAAGCAGTTCAGAGAAAGCTTACTAAACTAATACTTGGAATGGACAGGTTGTCTTATGAGGAAAGGTTGGACAAGCTAGGCTTGAATCCACTGGAGTTTAGAAGAGTAAGAGGTGACTTGATCCTGAGGGGTCTGGACAGGGTGGATGTGGAGAGGATGTTTCCTCTTGTAGGAGAATCTAGAACTAAGGGCCACTGTTTAAAAATAAGGGGTCGCCCATTTAGGACAGAGATGAGGAGAATTTTTTCCCTCAGAGTTGAGTGTCTTTGGAACTCTCTTCCTCAAACTGTGATGGAAGCAGAGTCTTTGAATATTTTTAAGACAGAGCTAGATAGGTTCTTGATTAACAAGAGGGTAAAAGGTTATCGGGGGTAGGCAGGAATGTGCAGTGGAGGTTACAATCAGATCAAACATGATTTGATTGAATGGCAGAGCAGGCTCGAGTTGCCTACTCCTGCTCCTAATGTGTAGGTCACCCCAAAGTGGTTTACAATCAATGGTGTGCGTCAATGTAGGAAACACAGCAGCCAATTTGTGCACAGCAAGCACCCACAAACAGCAATGTAATAACGAATAGATAATCTATTTTAGAGATGTTGTTAGAAGGGTAAATATTGGCCAAGATATCGGGGAGGACAGTTGTGCAAGTTTTGTTTCCTTTATCAATTCTCGGGATGTGAGTGTTGTTGGCAAGGAGCTGCAGTCGTGATGACCTCCACTTGAACCGGGCTGGGACTAGTGTCCTGGCGAATTGTATAACTCGGGTGTAGAAAGGGCTTTAAACTAAATAGTTGGGGAGGATTCATGTGAGTGGAGATGTGGAAAGTTAACGAGAAGTGACAAGATAATAGTGCAGGGTAGCAATATGGGTAATGAAAACCAGAGTGTGCAGGAAGGGGCAGAGTGTACAAACGCAGGAGTGCACCAGCAAACAGGATCAAGGTGAGAAAACTGGATGAAAAGATAGAATTGAAAGCTCTTATTCTGAATGCACGCAGCATTTGTAATAAAATGAATGTGAATTGAAAGCGCAATATGAAATAAATGGGTATGATTTGATTGCCATTTAAGAGATGTGGTTGCAAAGTGACCAAAGTCAGTAATTGCGTATTCAAGGGTATTTAACATTTCGGAAAGATAGGAAGAAAGGAAATGTGGTTGAGCTCAGTAATAAAGGATGAGATCAGTACAATAGTGAGAAATGATCTTGGCTCGGATGATCAAGATGTAGAACCAGTTTGGAAGGAAATAAGAAATAGCAAGGGAAAAGTCCCTGGTGGGAGTAGTTCATAGGCCTCTTGACAGTAGCTACACTGTAGGACGGACTATAAATCAAGAAGTAATGGGGGCCTATAAGAAAGGTACTGCAATAATCATGACAAATTTAAATCTTCATATAGGCTGAACAAATCAAACTGGCAAAGGAAGTTAGCCCGGATGATGTGTTCATAGAAAGTATTCAGGACAGTTTCTTAGAATAGTCCATTCTGGAACCTATCAGCGAACAGGCTATTTTTAGACCTGTCAATGTGAAATCACAGAATCAGAGTGCATTAGAGGCCCTTCGGCCCATCGAGTCTGCACCGACACGTGAGAAACACCTGACCTACCTACCTAATCCCATTTACTAGCACTTGGCCCATAGCCTTGAGTGTTATGACGTGCCAAATGCTCATCCAGGTACTTTTTAAAGGATGAGAGGCAACCCGCCTCCACCACCCTCCCAGGCAGTGCATTCCAGACCGTCACCATCTTGAACTTATGCCCCCTTGTGGCTGACCCTTCAACTAAGGGGAACAGCTGCTCCCTATCCACCCTGTCCATGCCCCTCGTAATCTTGAACACCTCGATCAGGTCACCCCTCAGTCTTCTCTGCTCCAATGAATACAACCCAAGTCTATCCAACCTCTCTTCATAACTTAAATGTTTCATCCCAGGCAACATCCTGATGAATCTCCACTGCACCCCCTCCAGTGCAATCACATCCTTCCTATAATGTGGCGACCAGAACTGCACACAGTACTCCAGCTGTGGCCTCACCAAGGTTCTATACAACTCCAACATGACCTCCCTACTTTTGTAATCTATGCCTCTATTCATAAAGGCAAGTGTCCCATATGAGATAGGATTAATTGATGATCTCATGTTAGAGGCTCATTTAGGTAAGAGTGATCATAACATAATAGAATTTCACATTTAGCTTGATAGTTAGAAACTTAGGTCTGAAACTAGTGTCTTAAACTCAAATAAAGGCAAATAAATGCAAAGGTATTAGAACAGAATTGGATACAGCTGACAGGGAAAATAGGTTAAAAGACTAGAGAAACAGTAGCAGACATTTAAGGAGATATTTCCTGACTCTCAACAAAGTTTTATTCCATTGATAAAGATGAGAAGGATGCGCCATTTGTGGCTAAGTAAGGAAGTTAAGGATGGCATCAAATTCAAAGAAAGGGCATAAAATGGAAAAATTTTAGAAACTAGAAAAGGCTAGAAATCCTGCAGCGAGTAACTCACTTCCAGACTCCCCAAAACCTGCCAACATCTACAAGACACAAGTCAGGAGTGTGATGGAATATTCTCCACTTACCTGGATGAGTGCAGCTCCAACAACACTCAAGAAGCTCGACGCCACCCAGGACAAAGCATCACTTGATTGGCACCCCATCCACAAACATTCACTCCCTCCACCACTGACGCACAGTGATAGTAATGTGTACCATCTACAAGACACACTGCTGAAACTCACCTCCTTAGACAGCACCTTCAAAAACCACGACCACTCCCTCTAGAAGGACAAGGGCAGCAGACAGATGGGAACACCACCACCACAATGATTCCCTTCTAAGCACATCACCATCCTGACTTGGAAATATATTGCCGTTCCTTCACTGTCGCTGGGTCAAAATCCTGGAACTCCTTTCCTAACAGTACTGTGGGTGTACCTACATCACATGGACTGCAGAAGTTCAAGAAGGCAGCTCACCAACATCTTCTCAAGGGCAATTAGGGATGGGGAATAAACGCTGGCCTAGCCACCGAAGCCCACATCCAGTGAATGAATATAAAAAATACCTACACCACATGGACTGCATAGGTTCAAGAAGGCAGATCACCACCACCTTCTCAAGGGCAATTAGGGACAGGCAATAAATAAATGCTGGCTTCGCCAGTGACACCCGCATCCCATAAATAAATAAAAAGAATAAAGAGGGAGAAATCGGAGTATGAGAGAAAACTATCAAGACATATAAAACAGTAAAAGCTTCTATAAGTATATAAAAAGAGAGTAGTGATCATGAGCATTGATCCCTATAGAGGATGAGACTGGGGAATTCAGGGATAAATGGTAGCATAATGGTAATGTCACTGGACCAGTAATCTTGAGGCCCTGGCTAATGCTCTGGGGACATGGGTTCAAATCCCACCATGGCAACTGATGGAACTTAAATTCAATGAATAAAATCCACAACTGAAAGCAAGTCTGGTCAATGGTGACCGTGTAACTATCATCAATTGTTCCAAAAACCCACCTGGTTCACTGGTGTCCTTTAGGGAAGGAAATCTGCTGTCCTTACCCAGTTTGGCCTACATGTGACTTCAGAGCCACAGCAATGGCTGAGCAAACCACTCAGTTCAAGGGCAATTAGGTTGGGCAACAATGCTGGCCTTGCCAGCGATGCCCACATACCATGAAAGAATAAAGAAAATTAATCATGGGAAGCAAGGAAATGGCAGAGACTTTGAACAAGCATTTTGTATCTGTCTTCACAGTAGAAGACACAAAAAGTGCCCCAAGAATAGTATAAAAGCAGGGGGATGGAGGGTGGTGCGTTGAGGGAGAGAGCAACTTCAAATAATCACTATGACTATACCGCCACCTGGAAGTTTCCATTCAAGTCATTCACCATCCTGACTTGGAAATATATCGCCGTTCCTTCACTGTCGCTGTGTCCAAATCCTGGAACTCCCTCCCTAACAGCACTGTGGGTGTACCTACGCCACATGGACTGCAGCAGTTCATGAAGGCAGCTCACCACCACCTTCTCAAGGGCATTTAGGGATAGGCATTAAATGCCTATGACTTGTAAGACAGCCACATCCTGTGAAAGAATTTTAAAGATGGGGTTGCAGGCCCTCAATCACTAATTTTTGTAATTTTATTTCTGCTTCAGTTTTGACTTTTAAATGAACCTTGACTGAATCTTACTTTGTAGGCATTGATTTAAGCCTAGGCATGATTGTGCTTCAAATAATTAATCAATAATAATCAGTAGTGATATTAACTGCTTCCCCAAGACCTTGTTTCTCATACTGTCCATTCACAGCTGATATTTGGTCTACATCTTTGTTTTTCCTTTTCAAGCTAGATGACTAAATTAAAGTTGCCTTCTGTTTATCAGAAGTTCTTTTTCTTACTGCATTTGATGATCCTTAAACTACAAGCCAGGGCAATGAATAGCCTTACACATGGGGTGGTCAACTATGGTGTGGAATCAGGAGATGGAGTTTGATTGATGCCCAGACAACCTGGTTGGATAGCAGATGGGAAACACCTTCAAAAGATGCATAAACAGCCTGAACATTGTGAAGTCTGCAAAGCCTTGTAGTGCCTGAGAGAAGAATTTGATAAGGGCTCATATTTACCAAGACACTTGTTTTGAGAAAGCCTCGAAGGGCTGGAATGGAGCCAGAAATTTGGCTTAAAGGGAAACTGCTTCCAGGATTCGCTACTGCAGCCGAAGTAATATAGTATGTACCTGCCATACAGCATGTATTTGTAATATAGTATGTACCTGTCATATAGCATGTATTTGTAATATAGTATGTACCTGCCATATAGCATGTATTTGTAATATAGTATGTACCTGTCATATAGCATGTACCTGTCATATAGTATGTACCTGTCATATAGCATGTATTTGTAATATAGTATGTACCTGTCATATAGCATGTATTTGTAATATAGTATGTACCTGTCATATAGCATGTACCTGTCAAAAAGTATGTATCCGTAATATAGTATGTATGTACCTGTCATATATCATGTATCTGTAATATAGTATGTACCTGTCATAAAGAATGTCTACTATGGAGGTTCTTTTCTTATACAGTAGTTTCTCCTTTCAATAAAGTTATCTTTCTTTTTTTAAATTATTAATTATAGTTGATATATCACTATTATTATCACAATGATCATTATCCAATATTTAATAAGATTGCTGTTTCAACACATTACTTGGCATTGTCACTCACTCCTGTTAGTGTACAGCTTTGAACCTCAGTGAGACTCCATAAGGGACTCTCACGTCCTTACTGAATTTACTCCAGCAGGGACCTCGCTCTAGACTCTCACCTCTTTGGCCTCCTCTCCTGTCACAGCCACTATTCTGCTGATGCCCTTCCCCAGCTGCCTCTCCCAGACAATCGCCAGGTCCCCGATCAAACCCGTCCGCAGCAAATGCCTGCAAGAAGACAGTGAAGACAGGAATTGAAAGTAAATCTCCCTCTAAAGTGTCCCCATCAAACACTCCCAGGATAGGTACTGCATGGGGTTCAATACAGAGCAACGCTCCCTCCACACTGTCCCCATCAAACACTCCCAGGACAGGGTTAGATACAGAGTAAAACTCCCTCTACACTGTCCCTACCAAACATTTCCAGGGCAGGTACAGCACGGGGTTAGATACAGAGTAAATCTTCCTCTACACTTTGATTAAGGCAAAATACTGCGGATGCTGGAAATCTGAAATAAAAACAAAAAGTGCTGGAAAAACACAGAAGGTCTGACAGGATATATGGAGAGAAAGGCAGAGTTAACATTTCAAGTCCGTATGACTCTTCTTCAGAACTAAAGAGAAGTAGAAATGTGGTGAAATATATACAGTTTAAGGGGGGTTGGAACAAGTGAAGGTGGATAGAGGGCCAGAGTGATAGGTGGAGGCAAAGGAGAGATTGCAAAAGATGTCATAAACAAAAGGTCAAAGGGGTGTTGATGGTGGTGAACAAAAACAGAATTACCTGGAAAAACTCAGCAAGTCTGGCAGCATCGGCGGAGAAGAAATCAGTTAACGTTTCGAGCCTTCATGGCCCTTCGGCAGAACTGGAGCATAGTTAGAAGAAGGGAGAAATATAAATTGGTTTAAGGTGGGTGGAGGGGGGGGAAGAGACACATTGAGGGTGTGGTGTGGTGATTGTGGAGATGAACAGATAATCAAAAGATGTCACAGACAAAAGGGTCAAAGAGGTGTTGAAGGTGGTGGTCTTTGTCTGAGAAAAGTGCTAATTAAGAATGGAAGACAGGATATTCAAAGTACAGCTCTAGTGGGGGTGGGGTGGAAAGACTAAAGGTTTTAGTTTTAGATTTAAAAATAATGGAAATAGGTGGGGAAAGAAGAATCTATATAAATTATTGAAAAAAAAGGCGGGGGGGGGGGAAAGAAACGGGGTGGGGATGGGGGGAGGGGGAGTTTAAGATCTAAAGTTGTTGAATTCAATATTCAGCCCGGAGGGCTGTAAAGTGCCTAGTCGGAAGATGAGGTGCTGTTCCTCCAGTTTGCGTTGGGCTTCACTGGAACAATGCAGCAAGCCAAGGACAGACATGTGGGCAAGAGAACAGGGTGGAGTGTTAAAATGGCAAGCGACAGGGAGGTTTGGGTCTTTCTTGCGGACAGACCGCAGGTGTTCCGCAAAACGGTCGCCCAGTTTGCGTTTGGTCTCTCCAATGTAGAGGAGACCGCATTGGGAGCAACGAATGCAGTAGACTTGATGGTGGTGATACTGGCTAAAGGAGGTGCTAATGGTGACATTAAGGGTAAAAAGCAGGATAAGCAAGTGACAGATGGACCTGGTGGGGGTGGGGTGAGGGGAGGGGACAGTGGTGGGAAAAGAGATCGAAATAGGCTAAAAGGTGGGGATAAAACAATGAATAAAAATAGAAATAAATTTAGAAAAATAATAATAACAACAGGTGGGGAAAAAAATATATAAAAATTAATAAATAAAAATGAGTATTTGAAAAGAGGGGATCAAAAAGAGGTGAGGATGGAGGAGAGAGCTCATGGTCTGGGAGGGAGAGTAAGGTGTGAGGGCAGAGGCGTGGGAGATGGGTCCTGCTCTTGTGCCCACTTGTCTGTCCTTGGCCTGGTGCGATGTTCCAGTGAAACTCAACGCAAACTGGAGGAACAGCATCTCATCTTCCGACTAGGCACTTCACAGCCTTCCGGACTGAAAATTGAGTTCAACAACTTCAGACCATGGACTTTCGCCTCCTCCTCACCCCTTTTTTCAAATATTCATTTTTATTTTTTAACTTTTATATATATATTTTTTCCCACCTATTTTTATTATTATTTTTCTAAATTTACTTTTATTTTTATTCATTGTTCTATCCCCACCTTTTAGCCTAATTCGATCTTTTTTGCCACCCCCACTAGGGCCATCTGTCACTTGCTCATTCTGCTCTTAATGTCACCATTAGCACCTCCTTTAGCCAGTATCACCACCATCAACACCCCTTTGACCTTTTGTCTATGACATCTTTTGCAATCTCTCCTTTGCCTCCACCTATCACTGGCCCCCTATCCAGCTCTACCTGTCCCACCCCCATTAAACAGTATATATTTCACCATATTTCTATTTCTCTTTAGTTCTGAAGAAGAGTCATACGGACTTGAAGCGTTAACTTTGTCTTTCTCTCCACAGATGCTGTCAGACCTGCTGAGTTTTTCCAGCACTTTTTGTTTTTGTTCCCTCTATATTGTCCATTCAAAAACTCTCAGGACAGGTACAGCACAGGGTTAGATACAGAGTAAAGCTCCCTCTACACTGCCCCCATCAAGAACTCTCAGGACAGATACAGCACAGGGTTAGATACAGAATAAAGCTCCCTCTGCGCTGTCCCCATCAAACACTCCCAGGACAGGTACAGCACAGGGTTAGATACAAAGTACAGCTCCCTCTACTCTGTCCCCATCAAACACTCCCAGGACAGGTACAGCACAGGGTTAGATACAGAGTGAAGCTCCCTCCAGTCAGAACTGGTTACTCACGTCCCACAGCAGAGTTCCACAGAAGTACGCTGTTTGTTATCTGAATGCAGTAACTGTTCAACAGGCACCCCGACCGACACCACACGCACAGAATCTGGATATACCTGACACAAAAAAAGATGAGGTGGCTCTTAGTACAAATGCAGCAAATCCATCAGCTCCTGTTTACAGAATGAGCAAGGGCCTAAATAATAGCATCTTCCCAAGTCTCCAAATGTTGAGGTGCCTTTCATATGTCCTCAGCCATTCATCCTCAATTCCAGCTCATGCCAAAGTCCAGACCAATCCTCTGCTCTGCTGTAAGCAGTTACTAGGGGGCAGGTGACTTGGTCTGACTGGGGCAGAAGATAGGCAGTAACAACTGGAATCAGTACTGGGGCAATGGAGGGGGACAATCATATGGGAATCCTCTTTCTGATCATCAATGGACACCATTTAGCTGCTCCAGTTCAGTACTGAGGGAGTTTTGCTTTATTCATTCATGGGATGTGAGCATCACTGGCTAGACCAGCATTTATTGCCCATCCCTAGTTGCCCTTGAGAAGGTTGTGGTGAGCTGCCCTCTTGAACCGCTGCAGTCACAGTGCTGTTAGGAAGGGAGTTCCAGGATTTTGACCCAACATCAGTGAAGGAACGGCGACATATTTCCAAGTCAGGATGGTACATGGCTTGGAGGGGAACTTCCAGGTGGTGACGTTCCCATGTGTCTGTTTCCCTTGTCCACCTAGATGGTTGTGGTCGTGGGTTGGGAAGGTGCTGTCTCTGGAGGCTTGGTGAGTCCCTGCAGTGCATCTTGTAGATGGTACACACTGCTGCTACTATGCGTCAGTGGCGGAGGGAGTGAATGTTTGTGGATGGGGTGTCAATCAAGTGGGCTGCTTTGTCCTGGATGGTGTCAAGCCTCTTGAGTGTTACTGGAGCTGCGCTCATCCAGGCAAGTGGAGAGTATTCCATCATATTCCTGGCTTGTGCCTTGTAGATGATGGACAGACTTTGGGGAGTCAGGGGGTGAGTTACTTGCCGCAGGATTCCTAGCCTCTGACCTGCTCATATAGCCACAGGATTCATATCGGTAGCCCAGTTCAGTTTCTGGTCAATGGTAAACCTCAGGATGTTGATAGCAGGGGATTCAGTGATGGTAATGCCATTGAATGTCAAAGCGCGTTGGTTAGATTCTCTCTTGTTGGAGTTGGTCATTGCCAGCACTTGTGTGGTACAAATGTTACTTGCCACTTGTTAGCCCAAGCCTGGATATTGTCCAGGTCTCGCTACATTTGGACATGGACTGCTTCAGTATCTGAGGAGTCACGAATGGTGTTGAACATTGTGCAATCGTCAGCGAGCATCCCCACTTCTGTCCTTATGATGGAAGGAAGGTGATGAAGCAGCTGGAGATGGTTGAGCCTAGGACACCAGCCTGAGGAACTCTTGCAGTAATGCCTGGAACTAAGATGATTGACCTCCAACAACCACAACCATGTTCCTTTGTGCTAGGTATGACTCCAACCAGTGGAGAGTTTTCCCCAATACCCAGCAACTCCAGTTTTGCTGGAGCTCCTTTGACATTCGGTCCAATGCTGCCTTGATGTGAAGGGCAGTCACTCTCACCTCACCTCTGGAGTTCAGCTCTTTAGTCCATATTTGAACCAAGGCTGTAATGAGGTCAGGAGCTGAATGGCCCAGACAGAACCCAAACTGGGCATCAGTGAGCAGGTTATTGCTAAGCAAGTGCCGCTTGATATCACTGTTGATAACTCCTTCCATCACTTTGCTGATGATCGAGAGTAGACTGATGCGGCAGTAATTGGCCGGGTTGGATTTGTCCTGTACCTTGTGTACAGAACAAACCTGGGCAATTTTGCACATTGCTGGGTAGATGTAAGCGTTATAGCTGTACTGGGACAGCTTGGCTAGGAGCACTGCAAGTTCTGGAGCACAAGTCTTCAGTACTATTGCCGGAATGCTGTCAGGGCCCATAGCCTTTGCAGTATCCAGTGCCTTCAGCTGTTTCTTGATATCACATGGAGTGAATCGAATTGGCTGAAGATTGGCATCTGTGATGGATCAACCACTCGGCACTTCTGGCTGAAGATTGTAGCAAATGCTTCAGCCTTACCTTTTGCACTGCTGTGCTGGGCTCCCCCATCATTGAGGATGTGAATATTTGTGGAGCCTCCTCCAGTAAGTTGTTTAACTGTCCACCATCATTCACGACTGGATATGGCAGGCCTCCAGAGCTTAGATCTGATCCATTGGTTATGGGATCGCTTAGCTCTGTCTATCGCTTGCTGCTAATGCTGTTTGGCACGCAAGTAGTCCTGTGTTATAGCTTCACCAGGTTGACACCTCATTTTTAGGTATGCCTGGTGCTGCTCCTGGCATGCCCTCCTACGCTGTTCATTGAACCAGGGTTGATCCCCCTGGCTTGTTGGTAATGGTAGAGTGGGGGATATACCAGGCCATGAGGTTACAGATTGTGTTCGAGTACAATTCTGCTGCTGCTGATGGCCCACAGCGCCTCATGGATGACCAGTCTTGAGTTGCTAGATCTGTTTGAAATCTATCCCATTTAGCACGGTGGTAGTGCCACACAACACAATGGAGGGTATCCTCAATGTGAAGGCAGGACTTCGTCTCCACAATGACTGTGCGGTGGTCACTCCTACCGATAGTGTCATGACAGATGCATCTGCAGCAGGCAAGTTGGTGAGGATGAGGCCAAATATGTTTTCCCTCTTGTTAGTTCCCTCAGCACATGTTGCAGACCCAGTCTAGCAGCTATGTCCTTTAGGGCTCAGCCAGCTCGGTCTGCAGTGGTACTACCGAGCAGAGTACATTCTGTGCCCTTGCCACGCTCAGTGCTTCCTCCAAGTGGTGTTGAACATGGAGGAGCGCTGATTCATCAGCTGAGGGAGGGATGGAGTGCAGCACTGTCAGAGGGTCAGTCCTGAGTGAGTGCTGCTGCCATGCGGTCGGTCCCGAGGTGGGGGTCACTAATGAGGGCGGGCCGGTGCACTGTGAAACAGGGAGGACGGGGAGTCTGACAGAAAGTACAAGGCACTCTTGGTGCTGTTACCTCATCGACTGTCCTGAGCCCAGTGATGTGGTTGACCTGATTTAAAGGGATCTCTGCTGTGTACACAACCTCATCACTTCGAATCAAATCTAGCACAATCTCTTCCACTTTCTCCAGCTGCTGCCCAGTGACTGGAACCTGTAACACAGAAACAACAGGTTAAACTGGATCAGAATCCCATCAGAAACAACAGGTTAAACTAGATCAGAATCCCATCAGAAACAACAGGTTAAACTGGATCAGAATCCCATCAGAAACAACAGGTTAAACTGGATCAGAATCCCATCAGAAACAACACATTAAACTGGATCAGAATCCCATCAGAAACAACAGGTTAAACTGGATCAGAATCCCATCAGAAACAACACGTTAAACTGGATCAGAATCCCATCAGAAACAACACGTTAAACTGGATCAGAATCCCATCAGAAACAACAGGTTAAACTGGATCAGAATCCCATCAGAAACAACACATTAAACTGGATCAGAATCCCATCAGAAACAACACATTAAACTGGATCAGAATCCCATCAGAAACAACACATTAAACTAGATCAGAATCCCATCAGAAACAACACATTAAACTGGATCAGAATCCCATCAGAAACAACACGTTAAACTGGATCAGATTCCCATCATAAACAACACATTAAACTGGATCAGAATCCCATCAGAAACAACAGGTTAAACTGGATCAGAATCCCATCAGAAACAACAGGTTAAACTGGATCAGAATCCCATCAGAAACAACAGGTTAAACTGGATCAGAATCCCATCAGAAACAACACATTTAACTGGATCAGAACCATATCAGAAACAACAGGTTAAACTGGATCAGAATCCCATCAGAAACAACACGTTAAACTGGATCAGAATCCCATCAGAAACAACACATTTAACTGGATCAGAACCATATCAGAAAAAACAGGTTAAACTGGATCAGAATCCCATCAGAAACAACACGTTAAACTGGATCAGAATCCCATCAGAAACAACAGGTTAAACTGGATCAGAATCCCATCAGAAACAACAGGTTAAACTGGATCAGAATCCCATCAGAAACAACACATTTAACTGGATCAGAACCATATCAGAAACAACAGGTTAAACTGGATCAGAATCCCATCAGAAACAACACGTTAAACTGGATCAGAATCCCATCAGAAACAACAGGTTAAACTGGATCAGAATCCCATCAGAAACAACAGGTTAAACTAGATCAGAATCCCATCAGAAACAACACATTAAACTGGATCAGAATCCCATCAGAAACAACAGGTTAAACTGGATCAGAATCCCATCAGAAACAACAGGTTAAACTGGATCAGAATCCCATCAGAAACAACAGGTTAAACTGGATCAGAATCCCATCAGAAACAACAGGTTAAACTGGATCAGAATCCCATCAGAAACAACAGGTTAAACTGGATCAGAATCCCATCAGAAACAACACATTAAACTGGATCAGAATCCCATCAGAAACAACAGGTTAAACTGGATCAGAATCCCATCAGAAACAACAGGTTAAACTGGATCAGAATCCCATCAGAAACAACAGGTTAAACTGGATCAGAATCCCATCAGAAACAACACGTTAAACTGGATCAGAATCCCATCAGAAACAACACATTAAACTGGATCAGAATCCCATCAGAAACAACATATTAAACTGGATCAGAATCCCATCAGAAACAACACATTAAACTGGATCAGAATCCCATCAGAAACAACAGGTTAAACTGGATCAGATTCCCATCAGAAACAACAGGTTAAACTGGATCAGAATCCCATCAGAAACAACAGGTTAAACTGGATCAGAATCCCATCAGAAACAACAGGTTAAACTGGATCAGAATCCCATCAGAAACAACAGGTTAAACTGGATCAGAATCCCATCAGAAACAACACATTTAACTGGATCAGAACCATATCAGAAACAACAGGTTAAACTGGATCAGAATCCCATCAGAAACAACAGGTTAAACTGGATCAGAATCCCATCAGAAACAACACATTTAACTGGATCAGAACCATATCAGAAACAACAGGTTAAACTGGATCAGAATCCCATCAGAAACAACAGGTTAAACTGGATCAGAATCCCATCAGAAACAACAGGTTAAACTGGATCAGAATCCCATCAGAAACAACACGTTAAACTGGATCAGATTCCCATCAGAAACAACAGGTTAAACTGGGTCAGAATCCCATCAGAAACAACACGTTAAACTGGATCAGAATCCCATCAGAAACAACACGTTAAACTGGATCAGAATCCCATCAGAAACAACACATTAAACTGGATCAGAATCCCATCAGAAACAACAGGTTAAACTGGATCAGAATCCCATCAGAAACTACAGGTTAAACTGGATCAGAATCCCATCAGAAACAAGAGGTTAAACTGGATCAGATTCCCATCAGAAACAACACATTTAACTGGATCAGAACCATATCAGAAACAACATATTAAGCTGGATTACAACCTATGGGAAAAATCAGATTTTGAGTGGCTGAAAATAAAATTTGGGAAAATAAAATGGGCAACAATATTGGAAAACAACAATGTAGAACAACGATGGGCAACATTTAAAACAGCGTTCAGAGCACAGGACAAATATATTCCAATAAAAGTAAAGAACAAACTAAACACAAGTGAGACTTCATTGATCAATAAAGGTATAAGGGAATAATTGAGGGTTAGGAATGAGGCATTTAAATAGTTGTACAGAAATAGTAGTACAGAATTTAAATACTGTTCAATAAAACAGACATCCTGTCAAAGCTTTTTGTCTTGCACTCATCAGGACAGATGCTGGAATGCCAAATTTCATCGGGAGCAACAATTCATACTGCGAGAGAGAAAGTAGCTGAGTACTTAGCGTTAGGAACTAGAGTTAATTGCATGTGTTAGGAATAAGCTAGAGCTTTAAGTTTAATTTATTTTTTTCTATTTGTGGGTTAAAAGGGTAAATCTGGGTCTAGCTTCATTTAGAGCATGAAGCCAGAGCATTCTGGAGCGGTGTGGAACATTAACTCAACAGTGCCAAGTTGCCATCGTCACTTATTTTGAACAAAGCCTTTACCATCCTTACTCCTTTGTTGGTCTCCCATTAGCTTGAGGGTAGGTGGGTGAGCTAGTTGTGCAGACAAACTTATAGACTCTTGTGAACTGCTTAAAACATTCTGTTACGGCTAGGATGGGAGGAGTGAGTGAATTATCAAGCCTCACAACTCCTCCGCCTGTACCATTAATTTAAATCTTTAATTATCACACCAAAATGGCCAACTGTGTACCTATACCTCTAGTACCCCGAAAAAAGAGATTCTGACCAGGCTTCTTTCAAAAACTCAGAATGATTAATTTATTTTAAACAAAACTTCTTTTAACAAGTTGCAAAGACTGGTTAGCACATAATTGTAACCGGGCAGTATAACTATCTGTCTCTTCCTAAAGAATTCTCCCAGCACAGACATACACAGGCAAACAGATAGTCTCTCTGCAGAGATGGGCTTTGAAGGATGAGGGTTATAAAATAATGGGCAAAATCCGCAGGGTCTCAACGCTGTCAACCTGGAATTCTCTCATGTGCAGATGGGCCACTGATCCCGGTAGATGCCTGGAAGTTCCCACCAACTATCCAGTTTTGCAGGTCCAAATGCAGACCAGTTACACTCAGATGAGGCTCCTCTGGCTACAGGTTGATAGCCACAAACAATTTCAGGCAAGGTAGAGAGGGGTGGCCTTCCTTTCTCAGCTTGTTTTCCAACAAGACTGCCTTCAAAACAAGCAGGTTCACAACTTAAGTTTTTCACTCTCCCATGTGATCGCCTTTTTTGTCTCCCAACTTCATTAATCAAAGTCCTGTGCAGCTCAACACAAACAAACAACTTCTTCTTAAGTACCATATAGGCCAGGTGATTTATTGGAGGAGACCTGCTTGTTCACAGTTCCAAGGTGAATTTATGATCTTCTTTAAAAAAAAAATCCCAAGGTTAGCATCCACATGTCCAGATCATGCCAAATCCTTCCATTTTGTAAAAGGAAACTTCCGTCTTGAGAGATATGATTCTAACAGTTAAAAGTTCATCAGCTGACTCCTGTGACTCTGTTCAGTAGCTACCCTCCCCAGTTCTAAATAAAAAATAAAAAGTTAGAATCTATCAAGCCAGGTTCCAGCCCGGGATCTGACTTGCCCAGTAGTAACATCAGCTGGGATCATAACAGTTAGCAAGCCAACTCTGGTTGGTTGAACGTTGCCATGGAGAATGTACCAGGCAGCTGTTGTCCCTCAGGTTTTTGTTTAATTTTAGAAAGGTGCAATGCATGTCCTGACCAGAGTAAGACAAACAGCTTAAACAACATGCTTCTTTTTTCAGCAATACTAAAGAGGCATACATTAAGTCTACAGACAGCAGACAAGTCCACGATAAGAGAAAATACCAAGAGATTAGGAGACAAATAAAAAAACAATATGAAATTAAAGAGAAAATAGGATTTTGAATTATCAAGGAACATAAACCAGTAAAATATTTTACAGACAGATCAAGAAAAAGGCTGTGATGGGAATAGGACCATTAAGGATAATATAAACAGATAATGATAAAGAGATCGCAGAAATGTCAAATAATTATTTCACTTTGATATTTACCAGTGAGATAGAACCATTACCCATGACATTGAATGATAAGATGAATAATGATATCTGTGCATTTAAAATAACAAAATGGCATATATTGAATAAACTAAACAAACTCAGAGAGGATGAAGCCTTTGGTCTGGATGGATTGCTTCCATGAATTTTAAAAGAGTCTAGGGAAGGGGTAGCAGAGACATTAGTACAAATGTTTAATAATTCATTAGCAAAATGTGCAGGGCCAGAGGACTGGTGGATAGCAAATATAATTCCTATACTTAAGAAGGGAGACAGAACATGTTCAGAGAGTTTTAGACAGTCAGCTCAACATTACTCCTGGGAAAAATAATGGAATCCTTATTAAAGGAGAGGATAGAAGAAAATCTAGAAACGGGAAACAAAAAAGTGAATAGTTAGCATGGATTTTAAAAGGGAAACTTTTGCTTAACCAACCTTCTTGAATCTTTTGAGGAGGTAACAGGGAGAGCAGACAATGACCAGGCAGAAGATGTAATATGTCTGGGATTTCAAAAAGCCTTTGAAAAGGTGCCCCATAATAGACTGTGGAGTCAGGGGGCAAGTTGCAGAAGGAATTGCCAGCTGGCTTCAAGACAGAAAGGAGAGAGTGGGAGTAAAGGATAGTTATTCAAAGTGGCAAAAAGTGAGAACTTACATTAATGATTTGGACTTTGGAATCAAAAACATAAGCTCTGAATTTGCGATGACACCAAATTGGTGGAGGGGTGTGGGGGAAATAGTCAATGTTGCAACAAATTAAAGGATAACATTAATAAACTTACAGAATGGGCAATAATTGGCAAATGAAGTTCAACATAGAAAAATGTGAGTGCACATTTTCGGGGGGACACACATTACTTGGAAGGTGCGAGTCTAGGTGGGATAGAGGAACAAAGGGATCTCAGAATACGAAAACATCAATCACAAAAAGTTGCACCACAGGTTAGCAAGGCCATAAAAAACTCAAATCAAACACGGTTTTATTCTAGAGGGATAGAGTTGAAAAGTAGGGAAGTCACACTAAATCTGTATCTGACCTTGGTCGCCATATTATAAAAAGGATACAAGGACACTGGAGAGGGTGCAGAGAAGATTTACAAGAATGATACAATAATGTGTAGGCACACATATCAGGAAAGAAGTGACAGGCTGGGTCTCTTCTTGGCTGAGGGATGACCTAGTGGAGGTCTTCAAAATTCTGAAAGGTTTTGATAGAATGGATACAGAGAAAATGTTTCCTCTTGTGAGAAAGAGCATAACTAAAGGCCATTAATTTAAGTTAGTCAACCAAGGAATCCAAAAGAAATATCTTTACCCAAAGAATGAAGAGAATGTGGAACTCACTTGCACAGGGAGTGGTTGAAGTGAATAGTATTGATGTATTTAAGGGGAAACTAGACAAGTATATGAGGGAGAAGGGAATAGAGGATGGCAATGATAGTTTAGGGTGAGGAAAGATGGGAGGAGGTGCGAGTGGAACACAAATATTGGCATGGAATGGTTGGGCCGAATGGCTTGTTTGTGTACCGTATATCCTATGCAATCCTAGAAACAGAATAATTATGAGAATGGAAAAGATTGGAGGGGCCAATGGTGAGGGGCCCTGGGGGTTTGTGCAGGAGTTTGATTGGCCCTGGGGGTTTGTGCATGAGTTTGAGGAGCCCTGGGGGTTTGTGCAGGAGTTTGAGGGGGCTTGGGGGTTTGTGCAGGAGTTTGAGGGGCCCAGGGGGTTTGTGCAGGAGTTTGAGGGGCCCTGGGGGTTTGTGCAGGAGTTTGAGGGGCCCTGGGGGTTTGTGCAGGAGTTTGAGAGACCCTGGGGGTTTGTGCAGTTTGAGGGGGCCTGGGGGTTTGTGCAGGAGTTTGAGGGGGCCTGGGGGTTTGTGCAGGAGTTTGAGGAGCCCTGGGGGTTTGTGCAGGAGTTTGAGGGGGCCTGGGGGTTTGTGCAGGAGTTTGAGGGGCCCTGGGGGTTTGTGCAGGAGTTTGAGGGGCGCTGGGGGTTTGTGCAGGAGTTTGAGGGGCCCTGGGGGTTTGTGCAGGAGTTTGAGGGGCCCTGGGGGTTTGTGCAGGAGTTTGAGGGACCCTGGGGGTTTGTGCAGGAGTTTGAGAGACCCTGGGGGTTTGTGCAGTTTGAGGGGGCCTGGGGGTTTGTGCAGGAGTTTGAGGGGCCCTGGGGGTTTGTGCAGGAGTTTGAGAGACCCTGGGGGTTTGTGCAGTTTGAGGGGGCCTGGGGGTTTGTGCAGGAGTTTGAGGGGCCCTGGGGGTTTGTGCAGGAGTTTGAGGGGGCCTGGGGGTTTGTGCAGTTTGAGGGGGCCTGGGGGTTTGTGCAGGAGTTTGAGGGGCCCTGGGGGTTTGTGCAGGAGTTTGAGGGGCCCTGGGGGTTTGTGCAGGAGTTTGAGGGGGCCTGGGGGTTTGTGCAGTTTGAGGGGGCCTGGGGGTTTGTGCAGGAGTTTGAGGGGCCCTGGGGGTTTGTGCAGGAGTTTGAGAGATCCTGGGGGTTTGTGCAGTTTGAGGGGGCCTGGGGGTTTGTGCAGTTTGAGGGGCGCTGGGGGTTTGTGCAGTTTGAGAGACCCTGGGGGTTTGTGCAGGAGTTTGAGGGGCCCTGGGGGTTTGTGCAGGAGTTTGAGGGGCCCTGGGGGTTTGTACAGGAGTTTGAGGGGCCCTGGGGGTTTGTGCAGGAGTTTGAGGGGCCCTGGGGGTTTGTGCAGTTTGAGGGGGCCTGGGGGTTTGTGCAGGAGTGTGAGGGGCCCTGGGGGTTTGTGCAGGAGTTTGAGGGGCCCTGGGGGTTTGTGCAGGAGTTTGAGGGACCCTGGGGGTTTGTGCAGTTTGAGGGGTCCTGGGGGTTTGTGCAGGAGTTTGAGGGGCCCTGGGGTTTGTACAGGAGTTTGAGGGGCCCTGGGGGTTTGTGCAGGAGTTTGAGGGGCCCTGGGGGTTTGTGCAGGAGTTTGAGGGACCCTGGGGGTTTGTGCAGTTTGAGGGGCCCTGGGGGTTTGTGCAGGAGTTTGAGGGGCCCTGGGGGTTTGTGCAGGAGTTTGAGGGGCCCTGGGGGTTTGTGCAGTTTGAGGGGCCCTGGGGGTTTGTGCAGGAGTTTGAGGGGCCCTGGGGGTTTGTGCAGGAGTTTGAGGGGCCCTGGGGGTTTGTGCAGTTTGAGGGGCCCTGGGGGTTTGTGCAGTTTGAGGGGCCCTGGGGGTTTGTGCAGGAGTTTGAGGGGCCCTGGGGGTTTGTACAGGAGTTTGAGGGGCCCTGGGGGTTGGTGCAGGAGTTTGAGGGGCCCTGGGGGTTTGTACAGGAGTTTGAGGGGCCCTGGGGGTTTGTGCAGGAGTTTGAGGGGCGCTGGGGGTTTGTGCAGTTTGAGGGGCGCTGGGGGTTTGTGCAGGAGTTTGAGGGGCCCTGGGGGTTGGTGCAGGAGTTTGAGGGGCCCTGGGGGTTTGTGCAGGAGTTTGAGGGGCGCTGGGGGTTTGTGCAGGAGTTTGAGGGGCCCTGGGGGTTTGTGCAGGAGTTTGAGGGGTGCTGGGGGTTTGTGCAGGAGTTTGAGGGGCGCTGGGGGTTTGTGCAGGAGTTTGAGGGGCCCTGGGGGTTTGTACAGGAGTTTGAAGGGCCCTGGGGGTTTGTGCAGGAGTTTGTGGGGCGCTGGGGGTTTGTGCAGGAGTTTGAGGGGCCCTGGGGGTTTGTGCAGTTTGTGGGGCCCTGGGGTTTGGTGCAGGAGTTTGAGGGGCCCTGGGGGTTTGTAGAGGAGTTTGAGGGGCGCTGGGGGTTTGTGCAGGAGTTTGAGGGGCCCTGGTGGTTTGTGCAGTTTGAGGGGCCCTGGGGGTTTGTGCAGGAGTTTGAGGGGGCCTGGGGGTTTGTGCAGGAGTTTGAGGGGCCCTGGGGGTTTGTGCAGGAGTTTGAGGGGCCCTGGGGGTTTGTGCAGGAGTTTGAGGGGCCCTGGGGGTTTGTACAGGAGTTTGAAGGGCGCTGGGGGTTTGTGCAAGAGTTTGAAGGGCGTTGGGGGTTTGTGCAGGAGTTTGAGGGGCCCTGGGGGATTGGGGTGGGGTGTGGGCGGACGCGCTGGAGGGATGCAGCACCAGGGGCCTTGATGAGTAGGCTTTCTTGGGTTAGGGTGGGCCAGGAGCTATGCCGTTTGATTCCAATCCTGTCTTCAGCAAAGATTCCCACATCCTCAGAGATCAGGGAGCTCAGGGCAGACTGGACGGAATGTTTGGGTGTTGGAAAAACTGCACTACTCAATGGAACCAATTGATAAAGGCAACAGGGAGGAGGCAATGCTCTCGTTTATCTCTCTCTCTCTCTCTCTCTCCGGGCTGAGATCACTGATTCCTGGAGCTCTACATGAAGACTGGCCGCCCAGATGGTGTGGTGAGGGGATGCACTGTCAGGCACAGCACTGGATCAGCCAGAGACAGCAGGGAAAGTGAAAGCGATTCCTACCTTGACACTGGAATCAAAACGCAGTCTCTCGGCTGTGATGTGTGAGCCTTTCTGCTCAGTGTGATCACCCAGCACATAGCGCAGGCCAAAGTTCAGCAGGTGAGTGGCTGTGTGTTTTACCATGCAGGCAAGGCGACAGGCCTGGAAGAAACAAAGACCAGAGAATAGCATTACAGTGGAATAACAGCATCATGGTAATGTTACAGGGCTAGTAACCCAGAGGACCAGGTTATTGCTCTGGTGACATGAGTTCAAATCCAACTGCAGCAGCTGGTGGAATTTAAATTCGATTAACAAATGTGGAATAAAAAGCTCGTCTCAGTAATAATGATCGTCAAACTACCAGATTTTTTGTAAAAACCCATCTGCTTCACTAATGTCCTTTAGGGAAGGAAATCTGCTGTCCTTACCCGGTCTGACCTACATGTGACTCCAGACCCACAGCAATGTGGTTGACTCTCACTGCCCTCTGAAATGCCCTGACTCAAAACCACTTTCTCAGGGGAAATTAAGGGTGGACAATAAATGCTGGGCCTTGCCAGCAACACTCATCTCAAAAATGAAGTAAGAAAAGCTACCACAAAACACAGACCTGTTACAGGACAGCATTACAAAACGATCACCCGAAACATCGACTGTGATAGTTCCAGTCTACAATGCAGTTATAAGTGCCGCAACTACCCAGCAACCGTTCCATAAGAAGCAAATTACCTCATCCACAAACAGGTCGAGTCTGTCTCCAACGTGTAATGATTCCGGGACACAGACCGTGTGAATCACGAAGCCTCCCGCTGTCTGCACATTCTCAACTGGGAGCAGAACATCCTGCGGAAAATCAGAATGGAGCCATAAGACCATAAGACATTGGAGCAGAAATTAGGCCATTTGGCCCATCGAGTCTGCTCCGCCATTCAATCATGGCTGATAAGTTTCTCAACCCCATTCTCCCGCCTTCTCCCCGTAACCTTTGATCCCCTTACCAATCAAGAACCTATCTATCTCCGTCTTAAATACACTCAATGACCTGGCCTCCACAGCCTTCTGTGGCAATGAATTCCATAGATTCACCACTCTCTGGCTAAAGAAGTTTCTCCTCATCTCTGTTCTAAAAGGTCTTCCCTTTACTCTGAGGCTGTGCCCTCGGGTCCTAGTCTCTCCTACTAATGAAAACATTTTCCCCACATCCACTCTATCCAGGCCTTTCAGTATTCTGTAAGTTTCAATCACATCCCCCCTCATCCTTCTAAACTCTATCGAGTATAGATCCAGAGTCCTCAAACGTTCCTCATATGTTAAGCCTTTCATTCCTGGGATCGTTCTCGTGAACCTCCTCTGGACCCTCTCCAGGGCCAGAATATCCCTCCTGAGATGCGGGGCCCAAAATTGCTCACAATATTCTCAATGTGGTCTGACCAGAGCCTTATAAAGCCTCAGCAGCACATCCCTGCTTTTATATTCTAGTCCTCACAAAATAAATGCCAACATTGCATTTGCCTTCCTAATTACCGACTCAACCTGCAAGTTAACCTTAAGAGAATCCTGGACTAGGACTCCCAAATCACTTTGCACTCCAGATTTCTGAATTCTCTCCCCATTTAGAAAATAGTCTATGCCTCTATTCTTCCTACCAAAGTGCATGACCTCACACTTCCCCACATTGTATTCCATCTGCCACTTCTTTGCCCATTCTCCTAACCTGTCCAAATCCTTCTGCAGCCTCCCCACCTCCTCACTACTACCTGTCCCTCCACCTATCTTTGTATCATCTGCAAACTTAGCCAGAATGCCCTCAGTTCTTTCATCTAGATCATTAATGTATAAAGTGAAAAGTTGTGGTCCCAACACTGACCCCTGCGGAAGTCCACTAGTCACCGGCCGCCATCCTGAGAAGGACCCCCTTATCCCCACTCCCTGCCTCCTGCCAGACAGCCAATCTTCTATCCATGCTAGAAGCTAAGAGGCCGCTTCAGTTATTCACTTCAGTTTTTGGTTATCGCAGTGATGGAGGCCTGCCCAACCAGGCCCCTCCCACAGCCAGTTCACTACTCCCCCACCCCATTGCTCTTCCCCTGCCTGACCCAACATGCAAGTGTCAAGGAATACAGCTCAGTGCTGCCCTCTCACCTCACAGTCAAGGTAATTCAGGCCATCAGTGCGTGAGCACTACTGAGGGAATGGCACACTGTTGTAGAGTCTGCACTGAGGGAGCTCTGCAGTGTTGGAGGGTCAGGACTGAGGGAGCGCTGCACTGTCAGAGGGTCAGTACTGAGGGAGTGCTGCACTGTCAGAGGGTCAGTACTGAGGGAGTGCTGCACTGTCAGAGAGTCAGTACTGAGGGAGTGCTGCACTGTCAGAGGGTCAGTACTGAGGGAGTGCTGCACTGTTGGAGGTCAGTACTGAGGGAGCGCTGCACTGTCAGAGAGTCAGTACTGAGGGAGTGCTGCACTGTCAGAGGGTCAGTACTGAGGGAGTGCTGCACTGTTGGAGGTCAGTACTGAGGGAGCGCTGCACTGTCAGAGAGTCAGTACTGAGAGAGTGCTGCACTGTCAGAGGGTCAGTACTGAGGGAGTGCCGCACTGTCAGAGGGTCAGTACTGAGGGAGTGCTGCACTGTCAGTCAGTACTGAGGGAGCATGCCCTGGCGGAGGGTCACTATTGAGGGAGTGCTACGCTGTCACAGGGTCAGTATAGAGGGAGTGCTGCACTGTCAGAGGATCAGTATAGAGGGAGTGCTGCACTGTCAGAGGGTCCATACTGAGGGAGTGCTGCACAGACAGAGGGTCCATACTGAGGGAGTGCTGCACAGTCAGAGGGTCCATACTGAGGGAGTGCTGCACAGTCAGAGGGTCCATACTGAGGGAGTGCTGCACAGTCAGAGGGTCCATACTGAGGGAGTGCTGCACAGTCAGAGGGTCCATACTGAGGGAGTGCTGCACAGTCAGAGGGTCCATACTGAGGGAGTGCTGCACAGTCAGAGGGTCCATACTGAGGGAGTGCTGCACAGTCAGAGGGTCCATACTGAGGGAGTGCTGCACTGTCAGAGGGTCAGTACTGAGGGAGTGCTGCACTGTCAGAGAGTCAGCACTGAGGGAGTGCTGCACTGTCAGAGGGTCAGTACTGAGAGAGTGCTGCACTGTCTGAGAGTCAGCACTGAGGGAGTGCTGCACAGTCAGAGGGTCCATACTGAGGGAGTGCTGCACTGGCGGAGGGGTAGTAGCGAGGGAATGCTAAACCGGTGTATGAATCAGGACATTCCAGTGCAGGGGTGAACAGTGCTCCATGATCAGGCGCCTGAAACTTGGAGCATCATTGTGAATGGGGAATTTGTTAAAACTGCACACTGACACACTCCCTGATCCAACAATCACTGATTTCTGTGAACCTGGATCGCAAACTTGCCTGATGACCCTCTCGGATGAAATATCCCTGGTCGTGGCTCTGCCCTCCCTGCTCACAGTAGAAGTTGGTTCGGTCCAGAATGACACAGCATCGCTGCCCCTCCCGCACCTCCTCCACCAATGAATTGTCCTGGTACAACGCCAGCACGGTTGCCTGGCAGGGACTAAACACTGGAAAATAAGTACACACAGGTTCACTCTCACTGCAGGGTCAAAACTCAGTGTCTTAATTCTTGGGAGTCAGAGAAAACTTCATCCTGTATCTAACGCCGTGCTGTACCTGCCCTGGGAGTGTTTGATGGGGACAGTGTAGAGGGAGCTTTACTCTGTATCTAACCCCGTGCTGTACCTGCCCTGGGAGTGTTTGATGGGGACAGTGTAGAGGGAGCTTTACTCTGTATCTAACCCCGTGCTGTACCTGCCCTGGGAGTGTTTGATGGGGACAGTGTAGAGGGAGCTTTACTCTGTATCTAACCCCGTGTTGTACCTGTCCTGGAAGTGTTTAATGGGGACAGTGTAGAGGGAGATTAACTCTGTATCTAACCCCGTGTTGTACCTGTCCTGAGAGTGTTTGATGGGGACAGTGTAGAGGGAGATTAACTCTGTATCTAACCCCGTGCTGTACCTGCCCTGGGAGTGTTTGATGGGGACAGTGTAGAGGGAGCTTTACTCTGTATCTAATCCCGTGCTGTACCTGTCCTGGGAGTGTTTGATGGGGACAGTGTAGAGGGAGCTTTACTCTGTATCTAACCCCGTGCTGTACCTGTCCTGGGAGTGTTTGATGGGGACAGTGTAGAGGGAGCTTTACTCTGTATCTAACCCCGTGTTGTACCTGTCCTGAGAGTGTTTGATGGGGACAGTGTAGAGGGAGCTTTACTCTGTATCTAACCCCGTGCTGTACCTGTCCTGGGAGTGTTTGATGGGGACAGTGTAGAGGGAGATTAACTCTGTATCTAACCCCGTGCTGTACCTGTCCTGGGAGTGTTTGATGGGGACAGTGTAGAGGGAGCTTTACTCTGTATCTAACCCCGTGCTGTACCTGTCCTGGGAGTGTTTAATGGGGATAGCGCAGAGGGAGCTTTACTCTGTACATAACCTTCTCATTTTCAATCGAATTAATCTTTTCATTCCAATCTCCTGTGCCCCAGTTTGCAGAGCTGAATCCTTGTCTGAGACCCAGATTCAGTGCCGAAGGGAATCTCTGCCCGTGTGTTTACCATATTTGCCATTCTGAAGGAGAGTGTATGCGTATTTTGCTGAATCGTCGGTTATGGGCACTCCAATCCTCCGGAGTTCGTTGATACCGCGAAGGCCCAGTCCTCCCTCAGGCCGAGTGTCTGACTGTGAGGATCGCCTGAGATGCTACAGAGACAGAAACAAACCAATCAAACTGCACAGTACTACAGAGGGCATGAGTGAGAGCGCGCAAGCAAGGAGTTGGGATGTTTGCTGATGATTGCACAATGTTCAGCACCATTCATGACTCAGATACTGAAACAGTCCGTGTCCAAATGCAGCAAGACCTGGACAATATCCAGACTTGGGCTGACAAGTGGCAAGTAACATTCGTGCCACACAAATGCCAGGCAATGACAAGTTCCAACAAGAGAGAATCCAATCATCGCCCCTTGATGTTCAGTGGCATTACCATCACTGAATCCCCCAATATCAACATCCTGGGGGTTATCATTGACCAGAAACTGAAGTGGACTAGCTACATAAATACTGTGACTACAAGAGCAGGTCAAAGACTAGGAGTCATGCAACGAGTCACTCACCTCCTGACTCCCTAAAACCTGTCCACCATCTACAATGCACAAGTCAGGAGTGTGATGGAATACTCCCCACTTGCCTGGATGCGTGCAGCTCCCACAACACGCAAGACGCTTGACACCATGCAGGACAAAGCAGCCGCTTG